>NC_090764.1:49873131-49975631 GCF_036898095.1 Palaemon carinicauda | reverse complement strand
ATATATCATCTTTAAGAATTGTAAACCTGCCGGATCCAGGAAGAACATTTTCGTACATAAGATATGGGAAAATTTAAAAGTGAAATATATTGTGTATTACCTAATTTATGAAAATTACATTAATTTTATTTTTATCATTCATATATATATATATATATATATATATATATATATATATATGTATATATATTATATATATGTATATATATTATATATATATATATATATATATATTATATATATATATATATATATTATATATATATAATATATATATATATATATATTATATATATATATATATTATATATATATAATATATATATATATATATATATATATATATATATATATTTAATATATATATATAGTATATATATGTATATATATATGTATGTATATATATGTATATATACGTATGTATATATACATACATACATATATATATATATATATATATATATATATATATATATATATAAATATGTATGTATATATATGCATATATACACACACACACACATATATATATATATATATATATATATATATATATATATATATCTTATTTTCTCGGTGCAAGAATGTTGTAGGAAACTATGCCTCTGGTTGTAGTTGAACTTGTTCACCTCAGTTTATCCAAAATTTTTGAATATTTCATCCATGGAATTACTAGCATTCTAAATTACAGAAAGAAAATTGCAAAAACTAAGAATAAAAATCACGGGTTTTGAAATTGAATCCCTTGACCAAAAATTGGGCTAAATATGGCTGTGATCACAGAATATTGATATCCTAGGATGGAAACCCTGAACTGGCACAGGACTGAGCTTCAACAATATCTCGCCAAACAAATTTCAGGGTCGTTTTGAAATGTTTAAATAGACAATATGACAAGGATATTCAACATCCATATGATTGAAGAATTTTTTAGTATCAGCAAAACAAGATAAAGTAAGCTATTTCTTTACTATATTTCTTCTTTTCTTTTAACTTATTTGTTATCATATTTAGGAATTTATCAAGTCAGCATGTAAATTTAATAGACCTTATAATATCTAAGGGCACACTTTTGAGGCCGTATTGCTTTTGAAACTTGTCGAACCACCCTTTGCTGGCTGTAAAGCCTCGTCCTCGATGCCGCTAATCACTCGTCGTAGTGCTAGTACGCTGTGGTTTGTCAGCATCATCGTCATCGGCTTCTTCTTTGTCTTCGTCATCGGGCAAGGTTTGATAAAAAATAGACTTGGCCTTTGTCCTGATCATATTAGTATCCACTCACATTTTTTTTCGTACAATATGGCGTCCACAAGGCTAATGCAGCTTCCACCTTAACAATTTGCTTATTACGCGGCATTACCGCACGTTTCGCTTCTTTGCCCTGGTTGTTCACTTCATCTTTCTTTATATAGCGCACAGTAGATTAGTTCACGCTATAATGGCGTGCCACCGCAGCATAACTTCTGCCTTCCTTTAACATATCTAAAATTTTACCTTTTCAGTGATTATCATCATCTTCCTCCTCCTCTTCGGCTCACTAGAGGAATCTTTCATAGGAGCACATCGCTTAGCAGGCATTTTAATGGCTTTACAAAAGTTAAATGAATCAAAGAACACTACGAACGCGAGACACTTGTAAGAGTACAGTACAGCGTGAACGAGAGACTGGCGGAGCTGCGGGATACTCCAAGGGAAGATGCTGGGAAAGGATGCGATAATGCGCAACCAGTCAGCTCACGGGATACATCCTCTTATGCTCTGTTTTGTCGATCTCACGCCAGTAACAAATCACGTGCCTTGTCTGACTTTGAGTGGGTATAAGTGCGAGCTGCTGCTCCTTGTCTGACAGCCCATAAAGCCGTTTCTTTCATGTATCAAGATAAAACATGGCTGCTTTCTGCAATATGGTGCTATTTTTTAATTTGTATTTTTCAACAAAAAACCTGCGATGCATTGAGTCAGCGATAGTCGAACCTTGAAGTGGTGAGGGATCACTGTATACAGACATGACTCATTTAAGTTTTACTACCCGCCGTATCCACACTGCAAGTCTCTGCTGGAGTTAGTGATTCCTTGATTCAAGCCACAGTCTGTTGAGCCTACACATGCGTGAGAAGGGCATGACATATTAGTTGCCAGAACCTCGATGATTCTTCATCAGCCGTACCAGCTTGCGCTCTGGCGTACCCATATTAAATGACTCAGGTTTGTATTGCCAGGAAAAATACAAATTATATTAAAAGTTTTATTTCTGGGCTCAACCTGTGTCGGCCAGTGAAATGCTCCTTCAGCACCATTTCTAAGGAATATAACTGCTAAAATATTACCAGAGAAAAAAATGTATAGGAATGCTAGGTTGAACTAGCTCGCTCACCTATAGGTGTCGGTATAATCTAGGGCGAAACAGACCAGAGGTCTCGTACCATTTAGATATCTCCTCTTCAAAATCCCTCAATAGTGAGGTGCGGTTCAACCTCCCCTGCCGCGCAGACTAGTACTACTAACTCTACCCACACTTGCCCAGCACTCCTTATAGCACCCCTAAGTTTGGGGTCTGATCAGGGGGGGACAACTAGGGTGGGTTCACTGGGCGGCACAGGTCTCTCGCCCAGAAAAAGATTTTTCCTTCGTCAAAATCCCTTTTCTGGGCTCAACCTGTGCCGGCCAGTGAAATAGTACCAGAGAAACGAACCCAAACTTCAGTAAATATAAGGGAACGAATCAAAATCAACATAACATAACAGTGGTTTAATCAAGAGTTGCAGTGCAGAATGTAAATATGACAATTAATAATAGAGATAAACAATATCTAAGACATGGGGACACCCATGGGTGACAACAAACTGAACTCAGGTAGGAACTGTAAGTGAGCCAGGTAAGAGGAAGAAGATGGCAAGACATAGTACATTCAGGAATTAATTAGGAATTAATTTGTTCGGGGGATACCACGCTCCCTGCGGCTACGGTAGCAAGCTGAAGGGCCTCTAGATGTTTAAGATAGTACCGCCTGAACACTGACGGGGATTTCCATCTGGTATATTTAGTAAGAACTGCTAAGTTCATGTGATGGAAAAAAATTTATTGAGGTTGCTACCGCCCGTATGTCATGGACGTGAGGGGAATACAAAATCTGTTGTCTGATCCCTTTTAAAGTTATAGTCCCTCCCTGTTCTCTGACGAACAAGGGTCCTGAGGTCTTATAGGAAGTCCTTGATAGAAAGGACTTTAGAGTGGTAACAGGGCACAGGGAAGGATCCTGAGGGAGCGGGATAATTTTCCAGGAGGACCATCTGTTCTGAGGGTCTTCATTTTTGGCCAAGAAGACTTTGTCTGGGGAGAGGAGGACTTCTCCTGATGGAAGGAACTCGATGTGGCCTGGATCTCTTGACAAGGCCTCTAATTCCGAAATTCTACCGCCGGATGCTAAACTCACTAGGAATAGAGTTTTTCTGAGTTGAGGTATATACTCACATGAGTCGTTGATGGTTTCTGACGCCAGTTTGAGGACATCATTGAGAAACCAGGAAACCGAGTTAGGACGAATGGATGGTTTCAGTCTGGCACAAGCTCTTGGGATTGAAGCTAGCAATGAGCCTGTTAGATCTATATTAAACCCGACCAGGAAAATTTTCTTCAAGGCAGATTTAATGGTAGTAATAGTGTTAGCTGCCAAACCTGACTCAAACAAGGTCCTGAAAAGGGTAACTGTTAGGTTTAATATCATAAAGACAACATTAGAATCCTTCAAAAACTTTGCTAGTTTTTTTACCGCTGAGTCATATTGACGAAGAGTGGAGTCTCTTTTATCTGATTCTAAGAATAAAGTATTCGGGGGATCTATGTTAGCCCCTTTGTGGGCCTCAAACTTTATGAGGTCTATAAAGTTAGGTCGTTCCGAATGTTTGAGGAAACGAACACAGTGCGCGTTTGTACTATTTGGGTCAAAACCAGGTTGGGAATCTGGCGAGGGCGGAGACTCAGCTCCAGTAAAAGAGGCAACCAATTGCTCTTGGGCCAATTGGGGCCCACCAGGGCTACTTGACCTTTGAAGGTTCGAAGTTTGTCCAGCACCTTCATCAATAGGTTCACCGGTGGGAAAGATAAATCCTTTCCCAGGTGTTCCAGTTCAGAGACATGGCATCTGTGGCGTAAGCCCGAGGGTCCAGGTTGGGGGCCACATAACATTTCAGTTTGTGGTTGGACTCCGTCGCGAAGAGGTCTACCTGGAGGTCCGGTACCTGGGAGAGGATCCACTGAAACGATTTTTGGTCTAGTGACCATTCTGATTCCAACGGGGACGCCCTTGAGAGTACGTCTGCCACAACGTTCCGAACTCCAGCCAGATGGACAGCTGATAGGTGCCATTGGTTCGAGGCTGCTAGGGAAAAGAGTTCTACCATCACATGGTTGATGGTGCCTGACTTGGAGCCCCCTCTGTTTAGGTAACGAACTATAACTTTGTTGTCGAGAACTAGTCTCAGGTGTTGCTTCTTGGCCGGGGAAAAACGTTTTTAGAGTTAGTAAGACCTCCATGGCTTCTAGGACGTTTATGTGGAACTGTTGGAACATTGTGGACCAAAGGCCCTGAACCTTCCTGTGTTGGGAATAACCTCCCCAACCTGATAGGGAGGCATCCGCGTGGATGACTATCTTTGGAGGAGGGTACCGTAGCGGGACCGATTTCGACAGGCTCTTGGTGGTTGTCCATGGGAGAAGCCTCTTCCGAAGAATGGGAGGAAGACGGGTCTTCTTGTCTCGAAATTTGTTGCTCGCTCTGGAGCGCCAAACCCGGTTTATGTCCTTCAGTTTCGCTTTCAGAAGAAGGTCTGTCACTGAAGCGAATTGTAGGGAACCTAGGGTCATTTCTTGGTTCCTTCTGGATGTTATCTTTTCCCCGAGAAAGCGTTTGGTATTCTTTGCCATCTCTATTCTCTTGGACCTGGGGAGACATAGGGTGTGAGATCGTAGGCCCCATTGTAATCCCAGCCACTGAAACTTGGTCTTCGGTGTTAGGCGGGACTTTTGAAATTTATTTTGGATCCCAGAGACTGAAGATACTGGGTCACTTTGTTTGTCGCTTTGAGACAATCCCCGACGTTGTCTGACCAGATTAGCCAATCGTCCAGATATGCGACGACTTGGACCCCTTGGGTTCGAAGTTCTTGAATGACTGATTCCGCCAATTTCGTAAAGATTCTGGGCGCGATGTTGAGCCCGAAAGGCAACACTTTGAACGTGTAAGCCTTGTTGCCTAGTCTGAACCCTAGGAATGGGCGGAAATGTCTCGCTATTGGAACATGATAGTAATCATCGGTAAGACCGATGGAGGTGGTGACGGCCCCACGGGGAAGTAAGGTCCGTACCTGCGAGACGGTAAGCATGTGAAACTTGTCGCATTGAATGAACAAGTTTAGCCGGGCAAGATCGAGGATGACTCTCCGGCGGCCTGAGTCTTTTTTCGGGACTGAATAAGCGACCTTGAAACTTCAGATGTTTTGTTTCTTTGATCGCGTTCTTGCGCAATAGATCCTGAGTAAACAGGGTCAGATCCGGTGTCGGGAGTTGATGGAATTTGTTCGGTGGAGGAGGCCCTTCTATCCAACTCCACCCCAGGCCCTTGGAAATTATGCTGAAGGCCCAAGGACTGAACCTCCAGAGACCCCTGAACGCATGAAGCCTCCCTCCTACCTGAAGAATCTCAGTAGGTGGAGGGTTTTCCGCCACGGCCTCCACGTGATCCCTTTCCACGGGAGAAATATCTCCCCTTGCCTCTGTTCTGAAAGGATCCTCGTGAACCAAGGCCCCTGCCTCGCTGGTATCCTTGAGAGGAACCCCGGGACTCATAGGCAGGGTTATAAGCCGGTGAGGTGAACGAACTCGAAGCCACTTGGCTTTTAGGGAAGAGAACATATTCCTCTTGGGGCTGAGGCTTGGAGGTGGAGGGTTGGATGGTCTGAGCAACCGGGACCGGCTGGACTACCTGGAGAGGCTGGCGGAACTGGGCAGAGTTATAAGGACGTAGCCTTTTCCTGCCCCGGGATTGAATGTTCGACTGTTCGAACTTCCGTTTGGGAGTGAGACCCCAACGGACTTTGAGGCTCTGGTTCACCTTGTCAGCTTCGCTTAACACCGAGTTGACCATGTCCTCTGGGAACAGGTCCGGGCCCCAAGCGGAGGATTTAATGAGTTTATTCGGCTCATGGCGGAGAGTAGCCTCTGATAGAACATGTCTACGGCAACGTCTTCTGGCTACCAAGAAGTATTAGCAATCCGATAACAAGGATTGTAAGGTGGCCTTTGTCATGACCTCAAAATCGTGTTCCCCCCCATAGTTGAGGGAAAACATCTCCCCCACCGTCGAGACGTTTAGGCTCCTTCTAAACTTAGACCGGGACTCGAACTCGAGGCGAATTAAGGTTTCAGGAAGTCTTGGAAGACGTTCCCTAAATCGCGTCGACGCACAATCAGCAGATAACTTACCAGAGGTAAATGTTGACTGAATGTTAAGCCAACATTCGTTACCTGATGGGAGCAGAAGAGATGTAGGGTCTGTCTCCCGAAGCTGGGGCAAAGGTTTGTCTTCGGCCACTGCCTGAAGAGCTAAGTCCACCATCTTGGTGACGCCAGGAGTAGGGGTCTGCTCGTTCACAAGAAACATAGTGTATGTGCTCTTGTGGGGAGTCAGCATGGTGTTCGTGCAACCCCACTCGTTCAGGGTTCTAACCCAACAGACTGAGCCTGTTCTTTTGGGAAGGTAACGGTCTCCTTAGGAACCTTATCTAGCCGTGGTCCCTAAGACTTAACTGGTTTGGTGATTTGGAAGACCTGTGAGTCTTTGATAGGGGCTGGCGGGTAGCTTTAACTTTAGGGACAACAGGACGTGGCCTGACATCAGCCACGTTCTTCCTTGAAAACCCTTAAAAGGAAGAGACACAGGGTCTCTTTGGCCTGACACTCCGGACGAACCCGCCAACCCAGATCTAAAGAGTCGCCAAGGTAGAAGTCAGGGAAGACTGCGAGCTCCGAAAGAGGGTATACCGTTACTAATGAACAAGGTAACTCCGTTGGGAATGTAAAATAAATAGATCGAGAATAAATGTTTAAACCGACCAATCACAAAGGAAATAAAATGAAAATCCCAAAAGATTATATCCGAAGTTAAAATTATAGATAGTAACGACAGGGGCACCTACAGTGTGTCCCATAGTAGGGTAGTAACCCAAAAAGATCCGGGTGCTCCGAATTCCTAAAATAGACCGGTATGAAACCGGGATCAAAGGCTATGAACAAAATTCCGGACCGGTATAGTAACCGGGGGAAAAACTTTTCATAAATTAACTGACATTGTTAAAATAATTCCGTAAAAGGTGAAGATTATCAATGAAATAATATTGTCATAGCGAGAAATTATCCCGTCGGTACTGGGGAAGTATAGAATAATATAAAGATACATAAGTATCCCATAGCAGGTCAGTAACCTAAAGAGATCCGGTTGCTCCGAATTCTTAAATTAGACCAATATGAAACTGCGTAATAAGTTAAGATTATCAATGAAATAATATTGTCATAGCGAGAGATATACTATCCCGTTGCTACTTGGAAGTATAGAATGAAATAAAGATACATGAGTATCCCATAATAGGTTAGTAACCTAAAAGGATCCGGGTGTTACGGATTCTTAAAATAGACCGATATGAAACCGGGGCAAAAGGCTATGAACAAACTCTAGGACTGGTTTAGTAACCGGGGAAATACTTATAAATAAACTGACATTGTTAAAACAATTCCGTAATAAGTTAAGGTTATCAATGAAATAATATTGTCATAGCTTGAAATACAGTACACTATCCCGTCGTTACTTGGGAAGTATAGAATAAAATACAGATACATGAGTATCCCATAATAGGTTAATAACCTAAAAAGATCCGGGTGGACCGGATTCTTAAAATAGACCGATATGAAATCGGGGCAAAAGGCTATGAACAAAATTCGGACCGGTATAGTAACCAGGGAAAAAATTATCAAAAATTAACTGACATTGTTGAAACATAATAAGTTAAGATTATCAATGAAATAATATTGTCATAGCGAGGAATATACCATCCCGTCATTACCAGGGAGGTATAAAAAGGATGTATAAATAAGGGATTAAATAGTAGAAAATAATAGTCCCGGACTGGGAACAGAAATACTTAAAGTAAACTTAAAGTTACATCCTTAATACATATAATAAAAAACTCCTATAATTATGATCCAATACTGTACATTAACATCCGTGAAAATATAGGGTTCCCGTAGGGAAAGTAGGAATCATAAACTGTGTCAGTATCATCAGATCCGGCAGTATTGTAAGCCCGGAGGTCCCAATGTCTGATGACGGGAGGGTACGGTGGGAGAATGTACCGGGACGAAGGTAATGATTCGTGTAGAATGCTATGATTGTAGATTAATAATATGTCCTACTACGAACGATAATGGCAGGAGGTACCGTATGATGGGGACACTCCTAACCTATAGATAAGGTCTCATTCCTAATTCCATTAAGCTAAAAGCAAAAGCCATACTAAGAAGGCATAAAGTAGACTGGCCAATTACATGGATAGGGCACGTGATAAAGTCCTCGGCGGTCCCGACCCTCCTCCTCCCCCAACTGATGGCCAATCGAGACGACGGGAGGGGGGGGGACGAGAACCGCCCGGGATGAATGAGACTATGTAGCCCCCGTGAGATAATCTCGGTCCTCAGCAGGGTTGCCAGGTTGGCCTTTTTTCCAGGCCCAAAAACCTCAAGTTTGGCCTTTTGAAATTGGTTGGCCTTTAATAACAATGAAAAAACTGGGTCTTAAATACTCTATTTTTTGCCTTTTTTTCTAATAACAGGTTGGCCTTTTAAAGCTGTGGATGATTAGAAGTTGGCCTGTTCCCGTTTATAAAACCTGGCAACTCTGGGACTCCTCAGTATGTCGGAATGTTGAGGGAAGACTGAGGAACAAGCATGCTTGGCCCGTATGTCATAACCAACAACCATTGAGTGAGAGGAGAGACATGCTCTGGGGGGGGGGGGGATGGGGGGGGGGTTTGTACAGGGGAATCACGTGGACAGGTGGTGGTAGGCAGGGCTAACAACTGGAGACCTCAACACAACATGGAATACCCAAAAATATGATCATAATGGAGTTTGGCAATAAAAACAATATGAACCGTCAAAAATACTCAAAAGTAAATAATGAAAAAAGCGTAATCACGTAAAAATGGCTAGGCATGCTAAGTTAATAAGGCAAGAGAGGGACTCGAGCGAGTGGCACGGGAGGAGGCATGACGTCATCTCGGAAGATGGAAAACAGGGGTACCAACCTTACTACTGAACCGAACAGTAACACAAATAAAGAGCTACGCTAGAGTCCCACTCGAACCAAAACGTAAAACTATGTGGAGCGAAAATAAAACTAATAGTCAATATAACATCAAAGTGAAACGCTCCTAGAGAAAACAGCAAAACAGTTCCCGCGGGAACGCTATCCACTATATGCACGAGGGCAGGCATGCCAACATAACTGAGCCTTAATGATACGCTAACTCTGATACCATAGTATAATAATGATAATGATACGCTATAGTTGCAAGAATATAATTGGTGTAAAGGTAAAATCTCCCAAAAAGTTCGAACGAATAACAATAATGAAAGTAGCAACGAACGAACTAGCGAGAAAAGGCAGGACCGTGAAACCATGAACGGTTAGAAGGAACGCTAACACTATAAAACACTTCTGAAATAATAAAACAACGGTTACACTGCCCATTCACGCTTGAAACTCATGGACAAAGTACTCAACTTCGATGGAGTAACTGGGATTCCGCCATCAATGCGCAGAGAAGGGGAAAATAATGCAAAAAAACACCGAGAAAAACAAAACAAACCAAATGTATCAGGTACTAAAAAAGGAGTGCTGGGCAAGCGTGGGTAGAGTTAGTAGTACTAGTCTGCGCGGCAGGGGAGGTTGAACCGCACCTCACTATTGAGGGATTTTGAAGAGGAGATATCTAAATGGTACGAGACCTCTGGTCTGTTTCGCCCTAGATTATACCGACACCTATAGGTGAGCGAGCTAGTTCAACCTAGCATTCCTATACATTTTTTTCTCTGGTAATATTTTAGCAGTTATATTCCTTAGAAATGGTGCTATAGGAGCATTTCAGTTATATTCCTTAGAAATGGTGCTATAGGAGCATTTCACTGGGCGGCACAGGTCTCTCGCCCAGAAATAGATTTTTCCTTCATCAAAATCCCTTTTTTTGGAGAGCACTGAAATTAGTTAAGGGAAATTTTTATATCAAATTTTATGATTGTGTTTATTCTAATATACATCAGATTCATAATTACAATACATTGTTAATTATTTTCTTCCAGTCATTCGACACAGACAACACAGTGGCATCATCCAAGGACCAATAAGAAGAAGAAAGTCACAGGAGGTAAAAAAAGGCTTTGAGTGTTTTTCATGACGTTTCTATAAGTAGTAACCATCATCACTGTCATTTGTTCATAATGTCTAGTTTGTTTGTGGTTGATATAATCATCTGTTAATCTTTTTTTATACAGTTGTTTGTTAATCATGGGAAAATTTTTGTTACCAGAAATAACTTAATATATCCTCTTTTATTAAATTCCCTATTTTAGCATAACATGAAAGTCTTGGGAATCTGAAAATGTTTTTTCTTTTTTTATTTATAAAATTTCAGCATTTCATCATCCAATTTTAGCTCGGTGAAGTATTGTTACAGTCTATGCAAGACAATTAGAATATATGAGCTACAGAATAGGTGTGAGGAATGGGATTTTTATTTGGGGATGAGTTTCTATATTATCTCAAGCATAAGCATAAGGAAAAAATAAGACTGATAATGTGTGGAAAAGTGTATAGAAAGAGTCAAGTAGTTTGGTGTCTATTTAATAAAGTTCAGCGGTTAAAGTTACCATCAATTATCCATTCCCGTCTCCCTATGCCTTTCCTAACCTCTCACCATCACCAATTCCTGTTTCCTTGCCACCCTCCTCCAATCTCTAATTTGCCTTCCTATGCACCATCTCTTTTTAGCTGCCACCATTTGTAAGGCTTTACCATTATTTGTGATGTTCCTCTATTGTATCGTTCTCTTGGTATTTAAGGATTGTAACAGTTTTTTGCATTTATTTTGTTCATTGTTTGAATTAGGATTTACGATTATTGAGGGTTTAGCACCATGGACTCCCTTTTATTTATTTATTTTTTTTTTTTTTGCAGGACAGGTTTACTGTCTGTGTTTTAATACTTCTTTAGTCCATAGTCTGCTTAGGTTTTATTTTCCATAATAGTAGTTTGTATTATGATAATCAACAACTTGATAAATATAGTCTCCTGGAAGCTAATAAAAATACCCAGATGGTTGGTAGGACATATAATTTGATTTACATTAAATGTACAGTATACAATACTCTCGTACAGGCAATTACAGTTTAAAGTCAAAATCTCACAATTACGCCCTTCATAGGTAAGAGTCCAGATCCTAGCTACTGTAACTGTTCTAAGACACTGGCTAAAAACCTCTCCCCATTCACAAGAAATGCTTCCGGTGCTGCTTTGAATCAATCAAGTGATTGTTTATGGGATCAACTTCTGCCAAAATTCTTATCCTTTTACTAAGAGTTCGGCCATTAATATTTGGCTATTCTCGTTACAAATGCTATATATGCTCTTAAACTTTATCAAGCAGTTAAGTCTTTAATGGTTGCTTATCACGTGAAGAGGTGTAATAATAACACGGAAGTGCTAGTCAACTCTTAGTTTCCTTTTTCCTCCTGGCCTGCTGTCATCATATATATATATATATATATGTATATATATATATATATATATATATATATATATATATGTATATATATATATATATATATATATATATATATATATATATATATATATTTAATATTCATATATATATATATATATATATACATATATATATATTTAATATTCATATATATATATATATATATATATATATATATATATATATATATACATATATATATATATATATATATATATATATATATATATATATATATATATATATATATATATATATATATATATATATATATATATCAGTTTAAGTGCTTGGGGTCTATTGTTGCAGCAAATGGTGGAGTGGAAGCAGATGTATGTTAAAGAGGGAATGAAGGATGCAAAGTGTTGGGGCCAGTAAAGGGAAGGGTAAAGAATAGAGGGTTAGGCATATGTGCCAAGAGGGTTCTGTATGAGGAAGTGATTATACCAACTGTGATGTATGGATCGGAGTTGTTGGGAATGAAAGTGACAGAGACAGAAATTGAATGTGTTTGAGATGAAGTGTCTGAGGAGTATGGCTGGTGTATCTCAAGTAAATAGGGTTAGGAACGAAGTAGTGAGGGTGAGAACGAGTGTAAGAAATGATATAGCAACTAGATGGGATATGAGTGTGTTGAGGTGGTTTTTCCATGTTGAGAGAATGGAAAATGGCTGTCTGTTAAAGAAGGTGATGAATGCAAGAGTTGATGGGAGAAGTACAAGAGGAAGGCCATGGTTTGGGTGGATGGATGGAGTGAAGAAAGCTCTGGGTGATAGGAGGATAGATGTGAGAGAGGCATGAAAGCATGCTAGAAATAGGAATGTATGGCAAGCGATTGTGAAGTAGTTCTGGTAGGCCATGCTACTTCCTCCAGTCACCTTGGATGACGGCGGAGGAAACAGCAATAGGGGATTCAGCGTTATGAAGCTTCATCTCTGGTGGATAACGGGGGAGGGTGGGTTTTGGCATCCTAGCAGTACCAGCCGAACTCGGTTGAGTCCCTCGTCAGACTGGGAAGAGCGTAGAGAGGAAAGGTCCCCTTTTTTTATTTGTTTGATGTTGGCTACCCCCTAAAATTGGGGGAAGTGCCTTGGTATATATATATATATATATATATATATATATATATATTTATATATACTGTATACTGTATATATATATATAAATATATAAATATAATATTTATATTACAGTGAACCCTCGTTTATCGCGGTAGATAGGTTCCAGACGCGGGCACGATAGGTGAAAATCCGCGAAGTAGTGACAGCATATTTACCTATTTATTTAACATGTATATTCGGACTTTTAAAACCTTCCCTTGTACGTAGTACTGTTAACAAACCACCCTTTAATGTACAGAACACTTAATGCATGTACTACAGCACCCTAAACTAAAACAGGCACAAATATTAAAGGCGATTTTATATCATGTGTTTCCTAAACACCTAAAAAGCACGATAAAAAATGGCAACCAATGTTTTGTTTACGTTCATCTCTGATCATAATGAAGAAACAAACTCATTTAGTGTACACATATATGTATAGGTTAGTTTTTGCATCGATTATATTGATTATACAGTACTGTATGTTGATTTTTTTATTACCAATGTTTTAGTTTACGTATTTTTCTTAGGACTTCCAAATGAAATCTTTTTCTTTATGACGCCGCCTGAAACGACGGCGTGTACGCTCAGTAAACAACCACGCTCAGAACAAACAAGGCATTTAACGCGCATGATGATAGTGATAAATAATGATACAGTACATACAGTATTTACAGTAAAAGCATTTACAAAATATGTTACCTTACAAATATAAATTATACAGTACTTGTACGTAGCAAAGCAGGAAAACAATTTGAGAGAGAGAGAGAGAGAGAGAGAGAGAGAGAGAGAGAGAGAGAGAGAGAGAGAGATTGTTTTACGTACGAATGTAAATTTTAAACAAAAAAAATATGATAGGTTACAACATGTAGACTTTTAAAACCTTCCCTTTAACTTAATGCATACAGTACGTACATTACTAAACTATAAAACAGGTTAAAGTAAAAAATAAAGATTGTTACTGTACTCACCACGAAAGAAGTTCAAGAAAAACTTGAATGACGATGGCGATGAATTTGCTGCACAGTAGAAATGATGATGATGAAGCTGATGATGTGTTCTACTGTGCAGTCAATGATAGTATTTTACGTCTCTTCAGACGGAGGTGTCTTTTCCTGGGACACCTCTTCAACTTCTTCCTGGGAAACTTCTTCAATTTCTTCCGAAGGCGTACTAGCAGGAGGAACTGGCTCTTTTTTGCGAGGCTGGAAGAACATTGTGATCGGAAGTTGTTGCCGCTGCTTCTTTTTTCGATCCAAGAGCATCCTGTAGGGAGTCATGATGTCATCGACCTTATTTGAGAATTGCATCGAGCGAACCATATCCTCGTCCCACTCTTGTAACATTTTTTTCGCCTCCTTCATATGGTTGCAGAACTTGGCAAGCCGTTCTAATGTTAAGCCCGTTTCTTCGACATTTTCTTGGGTCTCTTCCTGGGTACCCTCACTCTCTTCCTCACTTGCCGATTTCGTCAGGTCTTCGAGGTCTGCGTCAGTTAGGGGCTGGGAATGGCAGTCCAACAACTCGTCGACGTCTTCAGTCGTCATGTCGCCAAACCCGTCACCTCCAATTATGGCAGCCAACTGCACAGATTTCCGTATTGCAGAGTGTTGGATTTCCGACAGAGTAAATCCCTTGTCGTCGTAAACAATATCGGGCCACAGCTTCTTCCAGCTCGCATTCACGGTTGCAGGTTTCATCTCTTGAAGTGCCTTTTGAATATTCTGCAGGCACGTGGCTATGGTGTACTGCCGCCAGTACGCCTTCAAGTTGAAATCTTCATCCTCGTCATCTTGGGCAGCATCCACACACGCAACGAGGTCCGCCAAGGTATTCTTCGTGTAGAGGGCCTTGAACGCCCTGATAACCCCCTGGTCCATCGGTTGAATTAATGACGTGGTGTTGGGTGGCAGGAACTCAACCTGAACGCCCTCACGCGACAGGTCAGTTGCGTGTCCACCAGCGTTATCCATAAGGAGAAGGATCTTGAATGGCAAGCCCTTCTCTAAGAGATATTCATGGACTTGCGGGATGAAACACTGGTGGAACCAGTTGGAGGTCAGCATCTTCGTAATCCATGCTTTTTGATTATGCATCCAGTACACGGGAAGGAGATTCTTATTTTTATTTTTCAAAGCGCGAGGATTTTTCGACTTATAAATAAGCCCCGGCTTTAACAAAAATCCAGCAGCATTGCCACACATCACGAGGGTAACGCGATCCTTGAATGCCTTAAAGCCAGAGGCTTTGGCTTCCTCTTTGAACAGGAAAGTTCGCGACGGCATTCTCTTCCAAAACAAGCCGGTTTCATCCATATTAAACACTTGTTCCGGCTTGTATCCACCTTCAGCGATAATGTTCTTGAAAGTCTGGTTCACGTAAGTTTCAGCAGCGGCAGTGTCAGCGGAAGCAGACTCCCCATGCAGGGAAACGCTTTTCAGGGCGAAGCGTTTCTGAAACTTCGCGAACCATCCTTTGCTTGCGGAAAAACGTTTCTGAGGCTGGGAATCAGTGGATGTCCCTGGTTGAGGATCATCTGCATCATCATCATCTTCAGCATGGTTGCCGTCGTCGTCTTTAGGTTCCTTTGCAGCAAAATTCTCATATAAGCTCAAAGCCTTTGTTTGGATGGTGTTCGTATCCAACGCTATGTTCTTCTTCCGGCAGTTGGCAATCCACACAGCTAAAGCACCTTCCATGCGTACGATCGTTTTATTACGCGTTGTAACGACTCGCTTCGCTGATCTGCTAAAGGTGATTGCAGCAGTCTTTCTAATGTTCGCCTCGTCCTTTTTGATATAGCGAACGGTGGATTCGTTGATGCCAAAATGGCGGCCGGCGGCCGCGTAACTTCTACCATCTTTTAACATGTCGAGAAGCGTAACCTTCTCAGCTATCGTCATCATCCTTCGGTGGCGTTTAGGCTCACTACCAGCCTTACTAGAAGCAGAACGCTTGGGAGGCATTGTACAGTAGGATTTAACAGAAAGTTCAACAAAAAGTTCAACTTAAAACAGTCGCACACAGCACAGATTAAACTTCACAAACTTAAGAACGTCTACTCAGCAATACGCGGAAAGAGAAAGTGAACGATCCAGCCCCGCGAGAACTTTGATGCTGCGGGTAGAAGATGCGGGCAAAACACCAATCACAGGCTAGATAACAAAACTTGAGTTTTGATTCGTCATCTATCAGCGCTTGAACCAATCACAACCCGTCTTACAGTACTATGGTGCGTTGGTTACTCATAGAAGATGCCCCGCGCATAATGAACGTACGTAGATTAAGTACAATACCGTAATACAGTAATAATAAATAATGATAATAATACTGTACAGTAATAATAATAATAATAATAATGATTAATAATAATAACAATAATAATTTTATTAACAACAACAACAATAATAATAATAATAACAATAATATTAAAAATTTACGTACGCTATTTTACGCCTCTCTCTCTCTCTCTCTCTCTCTCTCTCTCTCTCTCTCTCTCTCTTTCTCTCTCTCTCTCTCTCTCTCTCTCTCTCTCTCTCTCTCTCGTACGCTTACAGTACAGTATTCGAAATGTGATTTTTGCAGCAAAGAATATTATTGGATGCAGTACTGTACTACGTACGTATACATACAAAAGATTCATGGAAAAGAAGCACATCCATTACAGTACACACCATTCTAATATGGTATGACTGCATCTGATTTGCGTTTCATGTTCGATTTAATTTTACTACGTACTGAATTATCGTATGATCACATTCTCTTTTCGTGTTTTATTTCTTTCTGTGCTGAATTATATATCATATGTAATGCAATGAACAATCAGTAAGAGCAGATATTACTAATTACAGTATTAATGGAATTACAGGTAACAAAATATCGTATTTGGTTGTCTTCAGATTTCGCGGTATTTTCGAATTTTCCGGAAAATCCGCGATATGTATATATATATGGGTTATGGGAAAACCCCGTGAAGTGGTGAATCCGCGATTGTCGAACCGCGAAGTAGCGAGGGTTCACTGTATATATAATGATAGATAGATAAGGAGCAGGCAGTCTATAGAAGTGGGTATTCAACCCTTGATTATATCCATGTAATTCATCAGTTAATGGAAAATCTACAGAATATGACAAACCATCATGTATGGCATATATAGACTATGAGAAATCTTTCGATTCTGTCAAAAACTCGAGCAGTAATAAAAGCCCTTCAGAGACAAGGGATAGGTGAATCTTACATTGAAACTATAGTAGATCTATACAGGAAGTACAGCAATCCTAAAACTACATAAAGATAATAAGTAGGTTCTGATTGAGAAAGGAGGTAGGAAGAACGTTCTGATTGAGAAAGGAGTTAGACAGGGAGACCCCATCTCTCCTAAATTATTCACCGCATGCCTAGAAGTTTTTAATATTAATGTGGAATACCTTAACTGCTCAAGACATACAGCTGACATAGTTCTGTCTAGCGAATCATGGTGAGAAGTGCAAAAAATTATAGAAAATCTGAATAGGTTAAGCAGAAATGTAGAACTGAAAATGGTTATGGATAAACCCTTACAAATTGTTAATTAGAATATGTATATAGGATACATAGTAAATGTTTCCCCAGGACACAAGACCAAAATTAAAAGAAGGATAATTATGTGATGGAGAGTTTATAGTAGAACAAAATGAGATTATGAAAAGTAAAAGGCCACTTTTTCTAAAAAGAAAATAAAGTTTTTAATCAAATGGCTCTACCAGCATTAACTTATGTATCAGAAACTTGGAGCCTCACGAGCCTCAGTAAAGCCTTAGACATAAGCATGTTAAAATTTTCAGAGCTATGGAAAGAATAATGATGGGAATAACACTAAGCGACAGAAAAAGAGTGACATGGATACGAGAGCAAACTAAAGTAAAGGATATTCTAACAACATGTAAGAAAAAGAAGTGGACATGGGCACGACATATAATGAGAATGACAGATAATAGATGGACATTAAGGATAACAGAATGGGTCCCAAGAGATTGCAAAAGAAGCTGAGGAAGGAAGAGAAGATGATGAGTTGATGAACTAAGAAATTTTGAAGGTGTTGATAGGCATAAAAAGACCAGAAACCGACGCAAGTGGAAGGACATGGATGAAGCCTTTGTTAAGTAATATATTTTCAGTAATATGTGAAATATTTACAAAGATCTTATTTCTTACTGTTTTCCCTATCATCCTTCACCTTATCTTGCCATCTAATTTTCTGCTTCCCTGTTGATCTTTTCCCTCTAATTCTCTGCTTCCCTCTTGATCTTCTCCCTCTAACAGGCTCCTCCTAAGCCCTCATCACTTTCTCCCAGCCATCCATCCTAAACAGTGCCCATATCATCACAGTTGAGACACTCTTATCATCTCTGTAATCTTTACTATGCCTGCCATTATTCTTATTTTGTCATTTTCCAGTCTTTCAAGCAGGGGTATTTCCCTAGTCCACCTCAGCATTCTCACCTCTGTTTTCCCAAGCTTTGCTTCTTTGTTTCGTCTTATAAAGCCTAATTTTAAATATTAAACTTAGCCGGTGAATATATAATAGCTGACGTCTCCGACGGCTCGACAGATTCCAAAAACTCGCGAGCGATCGCTGTGAAGGTTGCGGGTGTGACCACCAGCGCCGACTATCGGCCAGATACCGCATATACTTGTAAACATCTCCAGTTCTTCTCTGTCGGTCTTGTCGACAAGTTGGTTCCACTCGCTTTATGACCTCGAGTTTTCTACCGAATTGGTGAAGTACTTGGTTTTGGTTTTATTGCTTTCGCCGTGTTGGATTATTCAATACTATCTTCAAAAGAAAATCTTTTGAAAGGAGAGGAAAAGTGTTTTGCCCTTGCTTTTTTTTTTATCTCTGGTTTTTCCATAGAGTAAAGATGGCCGACCCTTCCCTCAGTGTACGGAAGTGTGTTTAAGGCTTTTAGTAATTATTTTATCACGTTATAAATTATTGTTGATATTTATAGATTTTCCTCTATATATTTTAAATCTCACCCGCCTTTATTAGGCCTCTTCGATTAGCTTTCCATTTATACTAAACATCAAGAGAAATTTTATGTTTTGTTTATATGCGGCGTTTACCTATTCCTTGTAGGCGGTCCTAACTTGGAAAACGAAGTTAAACAACGTTAAGCCCATTCAACTTTTATTTGTTAAGTTTAAATCAATTGCTCTGTAAGAGTTATGAAATGAATATTTTTTAGAAAATATTTTAAGAAATATATTCTTTGAATAGTCTTCGTGCTGTTTTTTCAAAGATGAACTAACGTTTGGTTTATTTATGCTACGCAGTTTGCGCTCTATCGTTACGATAGAGAAAGAGAGAATCACGGTTTCACTTTGCAGAAAGAGTAAATCGATTTTGACGTTTTGTTCATTCTTCTTTCAAACTGAAGTGTTTTAGATACTAATTTAAAGGAACTTGTTAATTTTCAATTTCTTAGTCCTTTCAGTTTTTTCCTTTGGTCAAATAACCTGTTTATTGACGAAGGGTGAGTGGGCAATTCTCTTGTGTGTGACAAGAGAGAGAGAGAGAGACGGAGAGAGAGAGAGAGAAAGAGAGAACGATCCGATCTTTATTCTCGTCCCAAGTCTCTGTACAAGGAGTTTGGGAGCGAGTAACGTTGTTCTCGATTCAGTTTTTTTTACTCTCGTCCCAAGTCTCTGTACGGGGAGAGAGGATAAAACGTTTTAGTTTTTATTCTCGTCCCAAGGCACTGTACGGTGAGAGATTGAAAACGTAGTCCTTAGTTGATCTAGTGTTTAGTCTCCTCCCCAGTCACTGATCCTTTTTAACTTTATATATTTCCGTTTTATTCGATATATATGTATATGTTTATTGATTTTTGCATGTGTGTTTCATTTTGTACTAATGTGCTTACATTATTCGACTCATTTCGCAATTCTAACCTTTTGATGTAAGGGAGAATTGCGTGCTTCAGGTAGAAATCAGTTTTATTCATGCCTAATGTGAAATTATTGAAAAATACGATATCAGTGAAGTAAGTGCAAAAAACATGTTCTGTGTTGCGGAGGGTTCGTTTGTTCGTGCTTGTCGCTCCCCTAGTCCGAGACCTCTTTCAGGCTCCCCTGCACCAGGGAGAAGTAATGTCGTAGGACTTAAGGGGACGAGAGGCTTTAACCAACGTACAGACGTTCCCTCTTTGGTATCGGACGTTTCTCGTCAAGATCGCCCTTACCTTAAGACGGGTGAGACTGTGTTCTCCTCGTCATCCGAAGACTTTTCGCAAAAGAAACCTTGGCGCAAGGTTTCTAGACCCTTGAAGCGAAAGTCAGTCCCTTCAGGACAGGTCCAGCGTCCTGGCTGTAGCCATTGGGACAGCTCTGACCCTTTGCAGTCGTCGGAAGACTGTTCGCCTATTAAACGCAAGCGTAACACGGGGTCCGAGGGTCGCGGTAAAGGCAATGTTTTGCCAACACAGACGTTACCGTCATCTCGGCCCGTTCCGACTCCCGTTGATCCTAAATGGGTTGTCCTGCAGGACATGCAGACTAAGCTTGCCTCCCTTATGGAGAAGTATGACGTTGAGCAGGTTCACGATGAACCTTCGCTTTCGAGTCGCCGTTACGCTAAACGAGACTCTGGCCGTCAGCCGCCCAAACGAGCATTTACTGTACTCGTCCGTTTGACGTTAGTGCTGACGTTTCTTGTACTTTGAAACGTGATGTCAGTAGTTTTTCACGTCAGTCACGTGACATGGATCCTCCCTCGCTGCAGTCTCGTGTTGACTTTCAACCACTGCCGCAGTCTCGTGTTGACGTTCAGCCGCTGCCGCAGTCTCGTGTTGACGTTCAGCCGCTGCCGCCGCAGCCCCGACCTGACGTTCGCCGACCGGCTCAGTTGCCTCGACTTGACGTTGAGCGTCAATCACCGCAGTCGAAGGTTGTTTTGCCTGGTCAGTCTATGCAGTCAAGGCAGTTCCGGCGTGACGTCGAGCGTCAATCAACTTCAGTTGTTGTTGTTGGTCAGTCACAAGGATTTCAGTCCTTTCGGCAGCGGCGTGACGTCGCTTCCTCTACTGCTACTGCTGCTCCTTTGCTTGTTGACATTGCCTGTCAAGCGTTGCCGCCGCGGCAGGTCTCTCCTTTTCATGAGACTCGGCAATTGTCGGACGAGGTTCCTTCAGATGAGGAAGTTGCTGATCCTCCTCCTACTGATATTCCTTTGGGGACTTTGTCAGACGGAGAGAAGCCTAAAGCTGCTCAGCCCTCTATGGACTTTAAAAAAAATCATGCTGATTTTTTAAGGATCTTTTTCCGGACCATTTTGTAACTGCTGCTCCTCGTTCGCCTCCGTCAGAGTTTACGCTAGGCCTAGCTACTTCGAAGCCGTCGTTTTCTAAGCTAGTGCTCTCTCGCTCTTCTAAATGAGCTTTACGTTTGCTAGGCGACTGGTTGATCACCAGGAGGAGTTTGGGGAAGACAGCCTTTGCTTTCCCTCCTTTTAAACTGGCTT
The DNA here is from genome assembly GCF_036898095.1 of Palaemon carinicauda. Taxonomy (NCBI): domain Eukaryota; kingdom Metazoa; phylum Arthropoda; class Malacostraca; order Decapoda; family Palaemonidae; genus Palaemon; species Palaemon carinicauda. Next base: position 49,954,160 of record NC_090764.1, on the reverse strand, counting down.
CTAGAGCGAGCGTCTGGTATGACACGGGAGAAGTTCTCGGCTTGGGAGTTCCTGCCTCTGCCCAGGGAGACTTCTCAAGCCTCCTAGACTCTCCCCGTCGCCTGGCCATGAGACGCTCCAAGATTTTATGGTCGGCTTCAGAGCTAGACCATCTCCTGTTAGGAGTTTTTTCGAGCGTTTGAAGTTTTTATTTGTTGGATTGGTCCCTGGGAGCCTTAAGTAAGAAGGTCTCTCCAGCTGTCAATGTATTGCTGTACAATTTTGTCATGCATGAACAAGGCTATCAGGGATGGCTCCAATGATCTGACAGCCACGTTCACTGCAGGAACAAGGCTTTCAGGGAGGGCTCCAATGATCTGGCAGCCACGTTCACTGCAGGAGTACTTAAGATGTAAGTGCGCTCAATGTGTTCATTGTCAAGACAAACTTCACGGTGAAGACTACCAAATCTGTCTTGGCAGCAGTAAGGGAAGGCGACTGGATGGTCTCTCTTGACCTTCAGGATGCATACTTCCACATCCCGATTCATCCAAACTTTCAACAACTTCTGAGGTTTGTGGATGGGAAAGTAATGTACCAATGTCGAGCACTGTACTTCGGCCTCATTCCTGCTCCTCTTGTTTTTACAAGGCCCTTGCAAAATGTAGCAAGCTTTCTACATTTTTTGAGGATTCAGAGCCTCCCTTTATTTTGACGACTGGCTAATCAGGGCGTTGTCATTATATCGCTGTCTGGAGAGCCTCTAATGGACATTAGACCTAACCAAGGACCTAGGTCTCATAGTGAACGTAGAGAAGTCGTAACTTACAGTACCCCATCCCGGACTATTCTTTATTTGGGAATGGAGATACAGTGTCTGATTTTTCGGGCCTTTTCGTCTCCCACAAGAATGGAACAAGCTCTGTTAAGAGTCCTTCACTTGCAAGAGAAAAACAGTTGCTCTGTAAGAGTTTGAACTAGCCTCGTGGGAACTCTTTCATCGCTGGAGTAGTTTATCTCTCTGGGGAGACTCAACCTATGCCCTCTCCAATTTCACCTAAACCATTGGAACAAGGAGAAGGGCTTAGAGAGTATCTCTTTCCCAATCTCCAACTCAGTCTAGACATGTCTGACTTGGTGGGACAGCAACATCAGACTTCGAGAAGGTCTTTCTCTTGCGATCAAGAACCCAAACCATGTGTTGTATTCAGATGCATCGGATTTGGGTTAGGGAGCTCCACTGGACAGTCTGGAATGCTCGGGTCTTTGATCCACGGATCAGAAGGAACTCCATTTAAGGCAAGTAACATCTCTCCTTTGGCGAGATTTGTGCAAGGAAAAATGAATGTCTTGGCGGACTGCCTCAGCAAAAGAGGACAAGTCATCTCCATGGAGTGGACGTTGCATAAGACTGTGTGCGAGAAGCTATGGATGACATGGGGTCAACCCACCATAGATCTTTTTGCGACTTCACTGACAAGAGGCTCTCGACTTACTGCTTTCCAGTTCCAGATCCAGAGGCAGCCCACATAGACGCTTTCCTGCTGGACTGGTCTCACCTGGACGTTTATGCCTTTCCACCTTTCAAGATCCTAAACAAGGTGCTGCAGAAGTTCACCTCTCACGAAGGGACCAGGTTGACATTGGTTGCTCCACTCTGGCCCGCGAGAGAGTGGTTCACAGAGGTACTTCTATGGCTGGTAGACGTTCCAAGAAGTCTGCCGTTACGGATGGATCTCTTGCGACAGCCTCACGTAAAGAGATTTCATCAAAGCCTCCCCACGCTTCGTCTAACTGCCTTCAGGCTATCGAAAGACTCTCTTGAGCTCGAGGGTTTTCGAAGGAGGCAGCTAGAGCGATCGCGAGGGCTAGAAGATCCTCTACCATCAGGACCTATCAGTCGAAATGGGAGGTATTTAGAGACTGGTGCAAGTCCTCCTCTATTTCCTCTTCCAAGTGCCTCTGTAGCGCAGATTGCGAATTTTCTGCCTTATCTGAGAAACGGTCGCTCCCTCTCTGCATCCACCATTAAAGGCTACAGAAGCATGTTAGCTTCTGTTTTCAGGCATAAGGGTTTGGATCTTTCTATAACAAAGATCTCCAAGACCTGCTTAAGTCTTTCGAGACTTCCAAGGAGCGTCATATTTCGTCTCCTGCTTGGAACTTGGATGTGGTCCTACAGTTCCTTATGTCAGACAGGTTTGAACCATTAAATTCAGCCTCCCTGAAGGATCTTACCCTCAAGACACTTTTTTTTTGGTGAGCTTGGCTTCGGCTAAAAGGGTTAGTGAGATACATGCTTTTAGCAAGAACATCGGTTTCTCCGCTAATAAAGCAGTATGCGCTCTTCAACTTGGTTTTTTTGGCCAAGAATGAACTTCCGTCTCGTCCTTGGCCTAAATCATTTGAAATCCCCAGTCTTTCTGAGATTATGGGGAATGAAGTTGAAAGAGTGCTGTGCCCCGTTAGAACTCTTAAATTTTGTTTATCCAGAACTAAACCGCGACGAGGTTGTTCAGAGGCTTTATGGTGCTCCGTTAAAAAGCCCTCTTTGCCTATGTCTAAGAATGCGTGGTCTTATTTTATTAGACTTTTGATTCGGGAGGCACACTCTCAATTAAGTGAGAAGGATCATAGTTTACTTAAAGTCAAGGCTCATGAAGTTAGAGCGATAGCAACTTCTGTAGCGTTTAAGCAAAATAGACCCATTAAAAGTATTATGGACGCGACCTTTTGGAGAGGCAAGTCGGTTTTCGCTTTATATTACTTGAAAGATGTCCAGACTCTTTATGAGGACTGCTACACACTGGGACCATTCGTAGCAGCGAGTGCAGTAGTGGGTGAAGGCTCTACCACTACATTCCCTTAATCCCAATATCCTTTTAATCTACTCTTGAAATTTTTAATCTTATTTTGGGTTGTACGGGAGACTAAGAAGTCTTTCGCAATCTTTTTGATTTGGCGGGTGGTCAAAATATTGTTTCTTGAGAGCGCCCAGATTAAGGGTATTGATGAGGTCCTGTTATGGGGGTGTTCACCCTGGTTATAGCAGATACTGGGAGTCTTTCAGCATCCTAAGAGGATCGCTGGGCTTCGTGAGGATAGCGGACTAATGAGGCAGAGTAATAATCAGAGTCTGCTTCCTTACCAGGTACCTATACTTAAGTCTGTTTTTTGAATAATTGGCAAAAACTCTTGAGCATATACGCCTTTATTGTTTTAATACTGGTCTCTACCCACCACCATGGGTGTGAATCAGCTATTATATATTCACCGGCTAAGTTTAATATTTAAAAATGATATTTTGATTATAAAATAAATTTTTGAATATACTTACCCGGTGAATATATAAATTAAAGGCCCTCCCTTCCTCCCCGATAGAGACCTAGGGGACTGAGAAGAAATGGAGATGTTTACAAGTATATGCGGTATCTGGCCGATAGTCGGCGCTGGTGGTCACACCCGCAACCTTCACGGCGATCGCTCGCGAGTTTTTGGAATCTGTCGAGCCGTCGGAGACGTCAGCTATTATATATTCACCAGGTAAGTATATTCAAAAATTTATTTTATAATCAAAATATCATGTTTCTGATCCATACATGAATACTGGTCTTATTACTGTGCTATAGATCTTGCCTTTTAGCTTGATTGGAATTTTCTTATCACATACCACTCCTGCTACCTCCTTCCACTTCCCCACGCTGCTTTTTTCCTATTCTCAACTTCAGGTCCACTTCCTCCCTCCTAACTTATAATAGATCCCAAGTATCCAAATGGTTTTACATGTTTTATAACTGAGCCTCTACTTTCATGTATGGTTTTCCTGTCCCTACTTTATTCACTGCTTACCATAGCTTCAGTCTTATCCACATTTACCCTTAAGACACCCATTTCCAAAAGTCTCTTGCCACTCTACAACCTTTCTCTGTAGTTCTTCCTCATTTCAGTAGTAATCACCATTTCATCTGCATATAGCAACTTCCACAACTCTTAATTTCTGATCTCTTCACTTAACACATCAAAGAACAGTACAAATAAAAATGTGCTTAATACTGACCCCTGGTGTAATTCAATTTTAACTTCAAAGGTTTTTGGTTCTCCAACAGCTATTATTACTTTTGTCCTTGTTCTTTTGTATATCATCTCTACCATTCTAACCAACTTCTTTGGGACTTTCCTCTTCCTCAAGCACCAAAATATCAATTCTCTTGGTATTCTATCATAAGCCTTCTCTAATTCTACAAAAGTACAGAAGAGCTTCTGATTTCATTCTAGTCTCTTTTCCTGTAACTGCTTTACTATAAAAATGTCATCCACAGTCCCTCTTACTCTCATGAATCCATACTACTGTTCCCAATACTTTCAATCTCTCTCAATCTCTCATCTAGTACCCTCTCTATCAAACCATGCTCTGTTAGTTTAATTTCCCTTTAGTTACCACATTCCATGATTTCACCTTTCTGCTTGAATATAAATAACATTAGACTCTCCTCCCAGTCTTTAGTCATTATTTCCTTTCCCCATATTGCTCTCAAGAAATCCAGCATTTATTCTTGACCTTTTCAATTTGAAACTCAGAATGACCCAGTGCTTTACCATTCTCCATATTATGCAATGCCCGCTTCTCTTCTGAATTCTGTATCTCCATCACTGGCCTCTCTACCTTCTGTGCTTTTCCTAGCTCCTCTCTCATTTTCAGTATTCAATAGTTGCTCCAAATATTCTCTCCATCTCCTCTTAATATCATCATCCTTATGCAATATATTTCCATCTCTATCCCTTATGACTACCAGTTGCTGCAAATTCTGTGTTTGCCTTTTCCTAAAGTTTGAATTCTTATAGATATCCTTTTCATCTTCTTTTGTTCCTAGCCTTTCATTTAATTTCTCTACTGCTCTTCCATGGCTATACCTAATTTCCTTTTAGAGTGTTTTTCCTTTTCTCTGTACCATTTCTCTGCTCCCTGCACTTTTCTTGCTGCCCAGTCCTTAAATGCCTTTGATTTTCTTTTAACTGATTTTTGCACCACCCTGTCCCACCACCACTTTTATTCTTTCGACACACCATATCCACTGGTTCTTCCCAATAATTCCTCCATTTCCTCTACACATATTTCTTTTGTACCCACCCAAATATTTTCCACTCTGTTACCCTGTTCAATCTCCAAGTTCAACCTTTCCAGTCGTGTGTCTCTCTCAATCCTCCTAAAGTGTTCACACTTTTCTTCTTTAAGGTCCCAAATCTTACTTCTGGATCTCTTTCTCTTCACTATCAGTCTTTGTTATTTAACACATGCTTCCCCCAAAGTCACTTTACAGTTCATCACATTTTCTTCTGCTTCTCTAACCAATATGTAATATATTTGGCTTTCCACTCCACTTTCATAGGTTATCAAGCTTCTGAAACCAGGTGTTCATACATGCCAATTCAACTATAATACGTACTCCCCATCCTCATTCCTAATTCCAAACCCATAGCCTCCGTATACCTCCTCATATCCATCTCTTCTCTTCACTCTGCTCCCATGATTAGCTTTTATTCTTTCACTGTTGTAATATCTGCCTCAGATTCTTGTTTAGATAATTCTTTTTCTTGTTCTTGACAACCTATCTGAGGGGTATATGCTGAAATTATATTATCTGATCCTCTATTATCATTAGAATCTTTATTTCTACCACTTTTCCCTTCCAGTTACAGTATTTGCATATTTACAAAGAACATATCAGGCCAAGTAGAAACTCTACTAGATTTTAATAAACCAAGTCAGCAGGTAGGCTTTAGAAGTGGGTATTCAACAACTGACCATGTCCATGTAATTAACCAATTTAAAAATTAACAGAGTATGACAAAGTACTATCTATGACATTTATAGACTATAAGAAAGATTTTGATTCTGTTAAAACTTCAGTAGTAATGAAAGTCCTTCAAAGACAAGGAATAGATAAATCTTATGCTAGAAATTTTGAGATATTTATACGGGAAGTACAGCAATCCTAAAACTATATAAAGTAAGTGAGAAAATTCTGATTGAGAAAGAAATTAGACAGGGAAACTGGTAATTACTGGAGATAAATTGTGTTTAATGGCACTCAAATAGTTAATAACACTAATTCACATAGGAATACTGTACATTTTTTAAGGAAAAAAAAATTCACAATGGTAACACACTGCTGATGAAAATGGTGAAAATTAACTATTAGGGTACATTGAACATTGTAAAGTAGTTATTACCATACTTCACTGTATGAAATAATTTTGTATTAAATATTTGTAGGCTGTTATGCCAGGTTAATGTCAAGAAATGCCAGGTCAATTTTGTTTTAAGATATGAAGATTCCCAGTTGTTACTTAACTGTTAATTATTTCAGTACATTATGTAATAATTAGCTTGTATTGTGTAGTTTAGATATTGAATAATTATTTGTACAGTTTTAATTTTTAATTCTACAGAATTGCCATATGGTTGGGAGAGGCAAATCACAGAAGATTCAAAAGTGTTGTTTGTAGATCACGTCAATGAAACCACAACTTTTACTGATCCAAGGTTAGCATTCGCAATTGAGGAAACGCAAAGCTTTGGAGATTTACGTCAGAGGTTTGATAGTAGTTCAACAGGTCTGCAGGTTCTACATGGAAGAGATTTAACAGGTCGCTTTGCTATAGTAACTGGTGCTAACAGTGGTGTTGGTAAGTAATGTTTTGGTCTTGATACTATTCAACATTGTTGTTTTTTACATTATTAGTAAACCCTCATATTGGATAAACCGATAAATATTGGTACATCAAGAAAACTGTAAGGTATTTTGAGCAGAATATAGCATTTTCTATTAAAAAAAAAGTTCTGCCGCTGATACAAATCAACGTTATTTATAAGGGATATTACTTTTGGTGAAGCTGAAAGTCAAGCCATAATACTTTTAGCCAGGGTTAACCATCCAGCCGCTAGTTAGCGTGGTGTTGGTGGCAGTTTGCTACCCTACTCACTTACACACCTGGGCTGAGTAACCACTTTATGCTTTGGCTCGGTGGAGAACGCGTTGTTGTGACCAGGACAACACCTGCCCTGGCTGCCGGAAGTGGTTTGCCTCCCAGTAGGAGAGGTTTGGGCACCGGCAGAAGAAGAGGTCCAAGCGAGATTCTTCGTCTTTGGAGTCCTCCTCGAAGGCGAAGAAAACCTAGGAGTTCTTTTTTTCCCCTTCTCCCAAGGGAACGATCGAGTATAAGCATAGACCAGTTAACACCAGGTCAACCTTGGGGTTCAACAGACAAGACTGCTTCCCCTGGAGAAGCAGTTTTGCCCTTCCCCTCGAGTGGAACTTTCTCATTTTCTGATCTGTTTAGGTTTGGCCATCGCTAGGTATGACCGGTCCCCTGTTGAAGGAGGCTTTGCTGGAACTTTAACTTGGTATCGAGAGGAAGCGGACACTTTCTTCCTTGGAGGTGGAACCCTTGTCGCCGTTGAGTGTGGGCCAGTGTGATCCTGGGGTTTCGTCTACTTTGACCACTGACGGATCCCGCCCTTCTCCTTGGTTTGCTGCTGCTGCTGCTGCTGCTGATGTTGCTGAAGACTGTGCACCCCCCTTCATGCTGAGCAAATTCCGAGGCAGGTTTCGCATGTGGGTGTACATCTTTCTCGTCCTAGAGTGAGATATCCCCTAGATACCCCGTTCCAGAGAACTGCTAGATGCCATCATGCCTCTCCTCCAATGCCTGTCCCTGTGGAGCAGGTCTCCCCTTCAGAGGAACTTTGTCGTCGCTGACGAGCTCCCAGTTACCTTAGAGACCAACGATCTTCTCTCTCTCCCACTAGACGTACTCCTCACCCCGAGAGTGTCCTTCTTCCAGAGAACATCAATGGTCACCTCATGACTCTCCTCGTCTCTCCCCATCGTGAGATCATCATCATCGACTGTCTCGCCGACAGCCTACACGTTCTCGACATTCACCTGCTTCTTAGACTCTCCTCTTACTCATCGTTCGGCAGCCTTGCGGCGTTCGCCAGTCACTCGTCAATCTCCGACTACTCATCACTCGCTAGCTGTTCGTGGTTCGTCAGCTACTCATCGTTTTCCTGTCTCTCGTCATTCTCCAACTGCTCATCACTTGCCAGCTGTTCGCAGTTCGCAGTTTGCCAGCTGCTCACAGTTCGCCAGCTGCTCACAGTTCGCCAGCTGCTCACAGTTCGCTAGCGGTTCATCATTTGCTAGCTGTTTGTCGTTCCCCAGCAGCTCACTATTTGCCAGTTGATCATTATTGAGCTGCGTGCCGTTCGCCAGCTGCTTGTTATTCGCCAGCTGCTTGTTATTCGCCAGTTGCTCGTCATTCGCCAGTTGCTTGTCATTCGCCAGCTGTTTGTCGCTCGCCAGTTCACTGGCTATCTCCTTCAGACCAGTTGCAGACCTCCTGACGCTCACCTCCTCCTCGAGCTCCTTACTGTTCGCCAGTACATCAGCGTTTGTCAATTCCCCATTTGCCAGCTCCTTGGAGATCCTCTGTTTCATCTAATCACCTTCTGGTCTGCAAGTGCTGATTGCCAGGACTAGATCACCACTCACCTAAGCCAGACTGTAAGTCCCCTTCCATCCCTTACAGGTCAGCTCATGATTGCCACTCGCCAGTGCAGGATTCCAGAGTTACACATGATCACCGTAGAGACGACTCCCGTTGTCCTCTACCTGAGAGTTTCCCTCTCCTTCATCAGCAATCTCCGCTCCGCCTAGAGGAGTCTCCGAGTAACAGGTATAGTCCTGAGCCTTCGCACCTTAGGGAAACTCGTTCCCCCAGTGCTAGGCCTGCCGGGAGTCTTCCTTCTGAGGACATCCAGCATGGCGAACGTCCGGTCCCATTCCCTTTCAAAGGGAACTGTCTAGGGTATAGCCTTCTACCTGTAGGCCTCGCTCATCCAAGCATAAGCTGGAAGTTGTACCATTGCCAGTTGGACCAGATAAGGATCCTAATCCTCCTTCCTTTCAGGCTCCCAAACCAAGACCGCCAGCACGTACCCTTCTTGGGGATCTTCCGGCCGGTACTGCATTCGGTAAGTAACCCTCCTTGTTTAATCGTCAGTCAAGGCAGTGCGTCAGGCCATTACGGAGGTCATTCCTCCAGAGCGGTTGTCTACCAGAATGCCGAGGATTCCTCTGGAGAGGTTAGCTTCCCTTATTCAACCCCAGACGTATGTCTGCGGTTCCAGTCCTTCAAGGGCCCTCTTCCTCTAGGATGATCATCTCTCCTCTCAAGAGGAAGTGAGGAGCAGCTGAGTCAGGTGTGGGATGCCAGCAGGATCTTTCTCTGGTCCAGTTGACAGCAGTACTGACAACCAAACAAAAGAGGAGGATCATCCATGCGACTCCTCCTCGGGGAGACACCTTTCATAGTTACCTAAGTGGAGGGTCTCAGTCTCCTAAAGAATTTTTTTTGACAGAGTCATTTAGCCTCTCCCCTATCGAGTTGGTTCCCCCGGAACAGTGACCAGTGTTGAAGAAGCCTTCTCACGCAGACGTTGTTCCCTCAACAAGAGAAGGGTAAAGGGAGGAACACCCCAGACCTTCACTCCTGGAGTAGTATTTTTCGTCTCGTAAGGAGTCAAACGACTCTAAAACAATTCCTAAGACCTCGGCTAAGGCATCAAGACCTCCACAAGAGAACCCCCAATGATCCTTCACGGTTCCTGCAAGGATGTCAGCAAGAGATGCCCCGTCTACAAGGAGATGACTTCGACCCACCCCTAGATGAGAGCTCATGGGTGGAAGATAATTATGACGAGGAAGACTATCTCCCGAAGGCTGCAAGTCCTAAGCTAGCAGAGGCAAAGCAGAAGGAGTCAGAACACATCTTCTGGCAGGTCTTGGCCTGCATGAGAGCCATCTAGTTACCATACAGTATTGTAATTTTAAACTTGATGAATTCTGTTCAGTTATTTCATCTTACTGTGTATAGTACTGTTAAACATGTATGTATGCAAAATTGAATTTACTTTTTATTGAGTTTCTAGACTTTTTATACATTTTGTTCAAATAATATTTTGGAGATAGATAAAAATAGAAATTTATTTGCTCTACAATTGCTCAATTTCTTAAAAGTATATATCACTTTCATTTGTTTCATTTTTATGATATCTATTCAGCTTTCTAAGGATATTTGCAGTTTGTCTGTCTTAATTTTATAGTAAATTACGCTAGTAGACATGAATGCAAGTAAGTTAACATGTAATGTCCTTGCTCACTAAAAAATTTAGCTCTTTGCCAATCAAATTCATATAGAAATAATTGATTGTGTGACAAAGCCATTTTCTTCCCATTTTATTAATACTCTTTGAAAAGCAATGCAAATATATTCTGCTTAAATAATGGAACATTTCAATTATTCCTTGACATAATGTATAAATCAAATGTTCATATCTGTTATAGTTTGACCATACCAAGGCACAAAAATAGATTTTCTCTGTGTTTAACTGTTGCCCCTGGCCAAAAATCATGAGCTTGACAGCTATTTTGTCACACCTGGTATAACAAGAGGGTTAAGGTCTATTTCTATATATCACATATGTCATGACAAACCTCTGATTGCAGAGTTACTAAATAATCCTTTGTGATACTTCATAAATTGTAAAGATGATTGTAATACAAACATTTTTTTTTATTTTCAGGTTTCGAAACAGCTCGGTCCTTAGCATTCCATGGTTGTACAGTTGTATTTGCTTGTAGAGATATAGATAAAGCAGAACATGCTTGTAAGAGGGTTCGTATGCAGAGGCCTAATGCTGTCTGTCATCCCATGAAAGTTGATTTAAGATCACTTTCAAGTGTGAAAATATTTGCTCATGCATACTCTGTGAAATTCAGGTAGGTCTCAATCTTCTGATTTTAAGTTCATACCATGAAATACTAAATCTTACAAGAATGCTAGATTTACCCTCTCCTTTTTTTTTCAGACAGCTTCTCCAAGCCTCCAATAATACTTTATTTATATGTTGTGCCTGTAAATTGTTCTATTGTTTTATTGTAAAGGCCTGGGGGACCAGCACTCATTGTCCGTATGAGATAGACTATTATAGATTTTGTTAGTAGGGTTTAATCTGAAACCTTTTTATATCTTATCTAGTTAATTAACATTTCTTAAAAACTATGTAATTAAATTAGTTAAGGGCATTGAAGAGTCTGAAAAATTTCATATAGATATGGATTTTTCCAAGGTTTTGCAATTAATGATCTTGAGATGTGACAGTTCCCACCCAGTACCTGATTCCATGCTGATCATGGCACGAGGCTGTGTGTTCAGTACAGGTGTCTCTTAAGCTGATAGCTGTAGCAGTCTCTGGTATTGATGGCCGATTTTTCCAATGCTGCACGGATCACTGGTGCCTCGCCCAAGCATTCTTTTATAGGGCCAAGCACTCGTATAGTGGCCATCGGTCTTGTTTGGGGTCGATCACCCATACCGATAGCCAATCATCCAACCATCGAACAATCAGTTTTGTCATCATAGGCCAAGTGATTGAGGAGCTTCAGCACCCTCTCTCACCCTTCACCATAATGTTAGAGTATCGCTTCAGTTTCTTTTCCTTCTTGAGTACCTTTAAGAGAGGAGATACTATACTAGCGCACCACACTGATCCTCTGGGCCAGTGCTCTGTGGCCTTTGCTGAGCCAGTCAGTGACTGGTTCCATTCTTAGCTTCTGAGCACCCATTCAGACTGACTATACAACTGCACCTGTTCCCCAGAGGGAGGGGTACACAGTACTACTCCTGCTCTCAGTCACCAGAAATTTTTTTCCCAATCACAGAATGATAACGTTCAATGTCCGATTCATCATCTGCCTCCTGATTATATATTCCCGAATAAGTTTTGGAGTTGAGCATTCACATACTAGGGTAAGGAAAGAATTACTAGAATGGGTTGACAAGCACATATTCTCTATCCTTGTGGAAGTAGGTTGGCCAGGGCACCAGCTGCCCGTTGAGATACTACCACTAGAGAGTAATTATTGGGTCCTTTGACTGGCCAGTAAGTACCACATTGGATCCCTCTCTCTGGTTATGGTTCAATTTGTCTTTACCTACACATACACCAAATAGTCTGGCCTATTCTTACTACATTCTCCTCTCTCCTCATAAACAATTCTTCTTTGCTCAAAGGGGTAACTACTGTAATGTAATTGTTCAGTGGCTACTTTCCTCTTGGTAAGGGTAGGAGAGACACTTTAGCTATGGTAAGCAGCTCTTTTAGAATGACACTCCAAAATCAAACTAATGTTCTCTAGTCTTGGATAGTGCTGTAGCCTCTGTACTAGGGCCTTCCACTGTCTTGGATTAGAGTTCTCCTGCTTGGGGGTACACTCGGGCACACTATTCTATCTTATTTCTCTTCCTCTTGTTGTTACTGTTTTTGAAATATTTTATTTTGGTTGTTTATTCTTCTTGTAGTTTATTTCCTTGTTTCATTTCCTCACTGGGTTATTTTTCCTTGTTGAAGCCCTTGGGCTAATAGCATCCTGCTTTTCCAACTAGGCATATAGCCTAGCTTGTAATAATGATGATAATAGTCGGCTGTGACACCTTAGTTGCTCTAAGGATCAGATTAGGGCTGAATTCTTTGCACAGCCTCAACAGGGTGACAAGGTAGCAGTGTAAGTGGATACCATTTATCAGGACATTACTCCTTTATCCACTGCAGTATCCCTCAAGGGTTCTGGTGTTTTAAAGGAGACCACCGCAAATCCCAAAAATGACCACTACCAGCTTCTTTTGTCAGAAGGGGTTGGACTGTGTTTCAACAGGTCTTGCTTTTCCCAGACTCAGTCCTGGAATGGTGTTATGGGGAAGATGAAGGTGGGAAGAGATGCAGAGGTATGTCCCCTGCTGTCAGTAGGGGGATGCTTTGCCTCTCACATTCCCTTTCCAATCTTCCATCCAAATCCATTTGAGATATGGCCTTAGGGTTTCATCCATAGACATGCAACAGACGTGAAACGATTCTGGATAATTTGCATTAAGTCATATACAACCTTTCTCCACCCCTCCCCTTTGGCTCTTAACGAGTCATTGCAAGGTTGGAGCACATGTCTGTACCCCTCCAAATTGAACCGTAACTTGTCAGGCCATGCTTAGCTGGAACTTTTGCTCCATACGCAGCCTTCAGAGAGAAAATCACCATGCTCCTGGTGACACAAGGGACTTTTAGTGTATTTAGGCCTTCATTCATTTTGAAAGTGCGACCTTCACCACCTTCATTCCTCAGGTGTTTGAGGAGTGTCAAACTTGTGCCATTCGGTATGACCTCTTGGGAGTCTTTCCAGGATGAGATCAAAACCACACACTGAAGCAAAGGATTACATACCTGGAAATGCTGCTCTGCTGTGAATTTTTTCTTTTGCTCTTGAATGCAAACTCAGAGATGTAGAGTAGTACCTATTCCTGATCAGTAGGAATTGTTAACCACTTTTGGTAGCAAGGAAGAATAGATGGCAAGAAGAAAAAAGTGAGTGCGCTCTTGTATTCCTCTTATATCAACTCCTCTTTCCCCATTCTGTTCTCTTCTCCAGAAACTCAGAAGAAGGAAGTAGAAGTAGTCACAGTAGTACAGAAAGCCTATTGCAAGATGTTCCATTGGACTTCAAGCATACTCTCTCTTCATAGGGAGGAAATGGCAGATCTCACCTGCTGACCATTACCTTGGGGTTCAGTCAGGGGGATCCATAGGCCCAGTGAGGGTGAGCATTGCTCCTACCTTCTTCATTCATATCATGGAATAAGAGGAATGCCCTAGCCTGTAGGAAACTGCTGTCCTTCTTTTGGAAGAAGTATCATTTCTTATCTTTCACCCGGTACCTTTGGAGTTGGTTGAACGGTTGTGAACCCAATGTGATGACTTTTTCTTTGGATTTGATGCAGATGTGCAGTCTCGACCAGGTCACAAAAGGGACTCCACAGTCTTACTGTGAAATAGGAGAAGCATCCTTGTCCATTGAAAGCAGCTATTCCTCTTCAGTAGGGAGTAATGGAACTCATCCACTGACCGATTGCTTTGGTGTCTGTTAAGTGGAGAGTGAGCCCAGTGTGATAACTACCGCTGTGACACCACTTCATCAACCAACAGCACTGTTCTCATCTGGGAGGAAGGGATGGAACTCACCTGTAACTATTTCCCCAGGACTCAGTCAGCTGGACTGTGAGCCTGGTATTGAAAATACTTCTGATATACCTGCAGCAGATAGCAGGCCCTCTAACACAAGTTAAGTGTGACATTTTTAATCTGCTCCTTGGTCCCTTCCATTGGACATGCTGAGGTGACTCCAAGTTTAGTTGTATCCTGTTTTGTTAGTGTTTTCAAATAGGTCCCAAGAGATTGTGTCTCTTAAGTCAGAGCACTTTTCAGTACGATACTTTAAACGAGAAAAGATTTGTATGCTCATTGGAAAAAATGATAGGTTATAAAAACAATTAGAATAGCGCCAACGTTATCCCCGCGTGTCGTAAGAGGCGACTAAAAGGGACGGGACGAGGGGGCTGGGAACCCCTCTCCTGTATCTACATCCTGTGAGACATCGACAAAGAGATGGAGCTGGGGGGGGGAGTGACTGCTCCCTGCACTCTAGTTTTGGGCTGTTTGAATGTGCGTAGAGAGTAAAAGATGTGAAATTGGAAGTATGTTTAGGAATAGAAGGATGGATGTATTGGCCTTGTGTGAGACGAAGATAAAAGGAAAGGGTGAAGTGATGTTTGGTGAAATGTCTGGTAGAGTGTCTGGGATTGAAAGGGGGAGAGCGAGAGAGGGTGTGGCTTTGTTGCTGAGTGAATGGATTACAGGTAAAGTAGTGGAATGGAAGGAGATATCATCTAGGCTAATGTGGGTGAGGGTTAGGTCGGGTAGGGAATGTTGGGCGTTTGTCAATGCGTATGGGCCAGGTAGTGAGAAAAGTGAAGAAGAGTGGAATGAGTTCTGGAATGAATTAACTAGGTGTGTAGAAGGACTGGGTAGAAGGAATTATGTAGTTGTCATGGGTGACTTAAATGCTAGAGTGGGCGCTGGAGAGGTAGAAGGTGTCATTGGGAAGTATGGCGTACCAGGTGAAAATGAGAGTGGTGAGAGACTGGTAGATATGTGTTGAGCAAGAGATGGTGATAAGTAATAGCTTTTTCAAAAAGAAAGATAAAAATAAGTATACATGGGTAAGAGTGGCAAATGGAAGAGTAGTAGAAAGGGCATTAATGAATTATGTGTTGATAATTAAAAGAATGTTTAGAAGATTGAAAGACGTGCACGTGGTATGGCTAACGGTATGTCTGATCATTTTATGGTGGAAGGAAAATTAGTTGTAGCAAAAGAGTGGGGGAATAGAGTAGGTGGATGTAAAAGGGAGCTAGTGAGGGTTGAAGAGCTAATAGAACCGGGGGTAAAAAGTAAATATCAGGAAAGGTTGAAAATGATATATGACGAAGTGAAAGTAAGAGAAACTGGCAATTTAGAGGAGGAGTGGAAGGTAGTAAAAGAAAATTTTGTTGGGATTGCAAGTGATGTGTGTGGAAAGAAGGTTGTTGGAGGCAGCATGAGGAAGGGCAGTGAATGGTGGAATGAAGGAGTGAAGGTAAAAGTGGAAGAGAAAAAGAGGGCTTTTGAAGAATGGCTGCAGAGTAATAGTATAGAGAAGTATGAAAAATATAGAGAGAAAAATGTGGAAGTAAAGCGCAAGGTACGTGAGGCAAAGAGGGCAGCTGACCTGAGGTGGGGTCAGGGATTGGGTCATTCATATGAAGAGAATAAGAAGAAGTTTTGGAAAGAAGTGAAGAGAGTAAGGAAGGCTGGCTCAAGAATTGAAGAGACAGTGAAAGATGGAAATGGAAGGTTGTTAAAAGGAGAGGAGGCAAGGAAAAGATGGGCGGAATATTTTGAAAGTTTATTGAAAGTTGATGATAATAGGGAGGCAGATATAATTGCTGTTGCAGGTGTTGAGGTGCCAGTGATGGGAGATGAGAATGAGAGAGAGATTACAATAGATGAAGTGAGGAGAGCACTAGATGAAACGAGAGTAGGAAAAGCGTCTGGTATGGATGGTGTGAGAGCTGAGATGTTGAAGGAATGGGGTGTGACTGTACTTGAATGGTTGGTGAGATTGCTTAATATGTGTTTTGTGTTGTCAATGGTACCAGTAGATTAGGTTTGTGCATGTATTGTACCACTATATAAGGGTAAGGGAGACGTGCATGAGTGTTGTAATTCAAGAGGTATTAGTTTGTTAAGCGTAGTTGGAAAAGTGTATGGTAGAGTAATGATTAATAGGATCAAAGATAAAACAGAGAATGCAATCTTAGAAATACAGGGTGGTTTTAGAAGAGGTAGGGGTTGTATGAATCAGATTTTTACAGTAAGGCAGATATGCGAGAAATATTTAGCAAAAGGTAAGGAGGTGTATGTTGCGTTTATGGATCTGGAGAAAGCGTATGATAGAGTTGATAGGGAAGCAATGTGGAATGTGATGAGGTTATATGGAGTTGGTGGAAGGTTGTTGCAAGCATTGAAAAGTTTCTACAAAGGTAGTAAAGCATGTGTTAGGATAGGAAATGAAGTGAGTGATTGGTTTCCGGTGAGAGTGGGGCTGAGACAGGGATGTGTGATGTCGCCGTGGTTGTTTAACTTGTATGTTGATGGAGTGGTGAGAGAGGTGAATGCTCGAGTGCTTGGACGAGGATTAAAACTGGTAGACGAGAATGACCATGAATGGGAGGTAAATCAGTTGTTGTTTGCGGATGATACTGTACTGGTTGGAGACACAGAAGAGAAGCTTGGCCGATTAGTGACAGAATTTGGAAGAGTGTGTGAGAGAAGGAAGTTGAGAGTTAATGTGGGTAAGAGTAAGGTTATGAGATGTACAAGAAGGGAAGGTGGTGCAAGGTTGAATGTCATGTTGAATGGAGAGTTACTTGAGGAGGTGGATCAGTTTAAGTACTTAGGGTCTGTTGTTGCAGCAAATGGTGGAGTGGAAGCAGATGTACGTCAGAGAGTGAATGAAGGTTGCAAAGTGTTGGGGCCAGTTAAGGGAGTAGTAAAAAATAGAGGGTTGGGCATGAATGTAAAGAGAGTTCTATATGAGAAAGTGATTGTACCAACTGTGATGTATGGATCGGAGTTGTGGGGAATGAAAGTGATGGAGAGACAGAAATTGAATGTTATTGAGATGAAGTGTCTAAGGAGTAGGGCTGGTGTATCTCGAGTAGATAGGGTTAGGAACGAAGTGGTGAGAGTGAGAACGGGTTTAAGAAATGAGTTAGCAGCTAGAGTGGATATGAATGTGTTGAGGTGGTTTGGCCATGTTGAGAGAATGGAAAGTGGCTGTCTGCTAAAGAAGGTGATGCATGCAAGAGTTGATGGGAGAAGTACAAGAGGAAGGCCATGGTTTGGGTGGATGGATGGAGTGAAGGAAGCTCTGGGTGATAGGAGGATAGATGTGAGAGAGGCAAGAGAGCATGCTAGAAATAGGAATGACTGGCGAGCGATTGTGACGCAGTTCCGGTAGGCCCTGCTGCTGCCTCCGATGCGTTAGATGACCGCGGAGGTAGCAGCAGTAGGGGATTCAGCATTATGAAGCTTCATCTGTGGTGGATAATGTGGGAGGGTGGGCTGTGGTACCCTAGCAGTATCAGCTGAACTCGGTTGAGTCCCTTGTTAGGCTGGGAGGAACGTAGAGAGTAGAGGGCCCCTTTTTGTTTTTGTTTCATTTGTTGATGTCGGCTACCCCCCAAAATTGGGGGAAGTGCCTTGGTATATGTATGTATGTATGCACAAACCTGAGTCCTTTGAATTAAATTTCTCTCCTCAACCACCCCTCTCAGTCCTAGGTCTAAAGACAAAAGTGGCTATTCTGTGACTGGCTGGTGAGCGTGGCTTCCCTCTCATGCAACTTGCCCTTAATA
Source organism: Palaemon carinicauda (assembly GCF_036898095.1). Lineage (NCBI taxonomy): Eukaryota > Metazoa > Arthropoda > Malacostraca > Decapoda > Palaemonidae > Palaemon > Palaemon carinicauda. Next base: position 49,936,271 of record NC_090764.1, on the reverse strand, counting down.
ATTACCTTGTTCTTCTGACACATGCTTTCCCCCATTTATCTCTTGAGACTTGGAAGATGGTTGTAGTATAGCGGTCCTGAAGAGAAGATACATAGCAGCAAGAAAAGAATATTATTATCTTTTATTTTTGATCTGAGGTCACAAAATTAGCACCTCTGATTGAGAAGCAATTTACTATTTGAATGTGATTCTGGAAATGATAGGTGAAGGAGATTACTAACAGTTCAAGTGGCCAGGTATAGGTGAAAGATGTAATAAAGTTTCTGGTACTAAATACCCACACTGTCATGATCTTCAAAGAACTGAAGGGACTCTTACCTCCTTCCCCATTGAACAATTTAATAATAAGTAAAAGAAGAGTATCTATTATTATTTGATCATACAATATACAGTACAGGACAAACATTTTAAACAATTACAGTGGCACCCCTCTGTACTTCGTTTCAAGATTTGTCAGTTTCAGTTTTACGTTGCTCTTTCCTAAGTATATATACAAAAATAACTCCACTTTACGCTATTTTACTCAACTTTCTGTCGGTTTCTACATTGTATAGTAACGATAAAGTGCTGTGGTGTACCTCACATGGAAGCTTCTGACTGTACAGTAGGTATCTAGCTTTTATAGCATGATAGCAGGTTGTAATACCCAAGACCTTTTCCAGTTACTGATTGGAGGAAAGTGAGGCCAAAGAAAGAAATTAATCTTGCATAAAATTCTTTACTGAGATGGTTTTGGCAGGCTTAGGATGGTTGTTAACATATTAGCCACCAGAATATCCATTTGAGAACTACATCAAATAATAATGTTTATTTGTGTACCAGGGGAAAATTTCTTTTGTCTCTGCCCCAGCTAGCTAGTTGAACATATAGACAGTAACCTGAACTTCCTGTTACCAAAGGAGTTGATTACTAACTCTCGTAGATTTGTGAATGCTCTTGGAGCAATATTGAGGCTGAAAGGTATCACTTTGAACCTGTATGAACCCTTCCTAAGCTGAAATGCTTGGTAAGGTCTGAGCTGGGAAGCAATAGGGACCTGCTAATAAGCACATGTTAGGTCTATAGTACAGGTCCAAGGCGATCTGTTTTAATTAGCATACATGCGAGATGGTTGTCATTCTTGAATGCATTGCATCTGGTGTGTCGAGGATCACTCTTCTTATAGGTGAGTCTTCCTTTGGTACACTGAATAGTGTGCTCTGGATTTCTTAGTACCGTGCATTTTTCTATGACTTCTTTTTTAGTATTTTGCTTACAAACTAATCATGTTCCTGGATTTTTTTCTGATGCGATGATGTCGTGGAGGTGATTTGGAGAGCTACAACCAACCCCAATTTTATGAGAGACTATGCTCTATCCCCACCGAGAAACAGTCCAACATTCTTGAAAACAATAGGGACAACACCCGACCTGAGGACATTCTTGGATGAGGTCCTCTGGCCTCGGCACAGCTGACTAGCACCCAAGTTCCCCCTGGTTTGTTGCCAGTTGTTCTATTCCTTTGAAAATTATATCCCAAGAAAAAATTTGATAGCTAAGCCAGATTTATTCAAAATAAAATGCTTTATTTTTTTTTCTGTTCATTCTTCATTTCTTTTTCATGAATTTGGACTCTACCTGGTATTCTCAAAGAAACTAAGTATGGACTAAATAGGCATAGGATGTGTGTGATGCTGGTCTCTTTACTGGTTGCCTCTGGGACTGCTGTTGACTCCTGCTATAGACTGAAGCTTAGTAATTGAAGGTTTTCAAGGCTTTCTTTTTTAGGTAGGGCCAAAGTATTTTCCTTTATTTCTTTGGAAGTAAAGTTCCAACTGCACAGGTAGTATCCTTTATCTATCCGCTAATGCTTGGGAGAAAAGGAATGGGAATTATATAGAGACTTCTCTATTTCTATTTTTTTCTAAATTGCAAGCAACCAACCTATAGCACCACACCTTACTTCAAATTCTTTTCTGATAAATTTCTGTAATGCTCCCTAAGTAGGCTTGCTCTGTAAGTTAGCCATTATTGAGGTAAATATCTTCCCACTTCCAAAGAGCCTATGATAACACAACATATTAAACAAAGTATTTTGGCCATTAAATTCATCTTGTTCTGAAATTGTCTGGAATGGAAGAAACACTATCATCCAATTGATTGTTCCCTACTTGAGCATCCCATTCTTGGAGAGAAAGACTTAAAACCTCTAAGTTCTATGAATCCTTCAAAGTCTTAGGATACACCCATAAAAGGTTATTACATTCCTTATGAAGGGCAAAGTCTCCTTTCAGCAACATGTGCCTCATCAATTCTAATACCATTTTGACTATTTTTCCACAAAGGGTATTTATCCTGGTACTGTATACCCAACCACTGAAGCATCAAACAAACTTTGGTCTAGAAAATTGCCAGCCTCTGAGACTGCCAAGCTTTTATGTCATCAGGATACCTCTTTAGGGAAAGTTGGGGGAATAGTACATAAGGATGGATCCTTAATCCACCAATGTGATTGAGGGAACATAGCAAAATTTTTAAATTCCACAACTTTGAATAGAAGATCAAAGCCCCTGCATCAAAAATGTTCAATTAAGGTAAAAAAAAAAAAAACCACTTTCTGTACTAGATGACAGGGTTCCTCACTAAGTCCTCCAACTCAAAAAACATAGTAGCTACCACCTCCATTGCCCTTCCCCCCCCCCATTACCTAACCTGGAAGACTTTGGATCAGAAGATAAAACCCCTACAGGAGTTTTCTTCTAACCTTAACACCTGAAGGTCTTGCCACCACCAGGTCATCATGTTGGAACGAAGCAGGAGTGGTTGTAGTTTGGAAATTCCCAGAACTGGTAAAGCTTTGGTCATGTTCACCATAGAGGTAGCTAGTCAGGGCCTCAATTATCAAGTAATAACTGAAGCATTCACGGGAGACTCAAGCTGACTGAATCCAGGAGGAATTGCAACCTGCCTAATGGAAACCTGAGTTCAAGCCAACCCAGCAAGCTGACCAAAACCCTGGGAATCACTCAAAGGCTGCCTCCCCGTGAAGACCGAAATCTCGTCTGAGGACCCCTGGAGGAATGATGCGTCCTCATCAGGGTCTAAATCATCCTTCATCCCAAATAGTAATACTTGAAGGGGATCTGGTCCGCCCTGACCCCCCCCCCTTACTGCCAAATCCATTAATGTTTGACAGATGAGATTCCAGAGTTCCTTACTGGGTAGATACTCAGCGGAAGTCGGGATCTCAGCAAATCCCTTCACCCACATTAAAGGAGGTTGGTACTTTCTCTCAAGCTTGCTGCTTGTGGATCCTTATGTTGGGTAAAATGAATCCATTGGCAGCAGAATTATTAGAAAGGGCAGTTTACAGGGTCCCAGGCCCCACTCCGGCATGCACAACAGTCACTATACTAGTGACACCATTGTCCGTCATTTAGAGTTAACAGGGATATTATATCTGATATAGCTACATTTAATCTTGATCTCATTCTTATGTAGTGTAAAGGTCACAATTGAAAAAAATTAATTGTCTTTCCCCCCTAAGACTGGACTAGTATTAAAGTTTAAGGCTCTAGTAAAACTAACCTCTATCCCCTAACTATCAAGTAGATAGTTGCCCCTTCAGAAAATTGAAGGATAAGGGAAGGTGGCCTGAACTAGGTAAAACTGTTTTTCCCCAACTTAAAAATAGTTGCAACCAATGACTTACAAAGCTGATATTTTACTGCAAGCCTCAATTATTGTTAAATAGGATGAAAAGATAAACTTGAATAAGGCTAAATTGTTTGAAAAGCTAATATATCCAGATTCTAATCCTTTCCCCTAACTATCAGGTAAATAGCCTCCCCTTCAATGAATCGAAGGGTAGTGAAAAGGGGGCATAGCTAAATCATGGGCATTCGCATTCTAGCGCTACGCGCTCACGCTATAAAGACTGTAGGTCATTACGGCCTAGGAGTAGATCTTCTACGAGACACCCTCGATCTAGGGCGCAACGCTCCAGATCAACAGCTTCACGCTCAAGTGCAAGTTCATCTTTGCGCTCCTTCTCTAGAGTCATGCAATCACAAGCCTCGCGCTCACGATCACGATCACAGACTTTGCGCTCACTTCATGAGCTTCACACTCGAGGTCTCACATTAAGCACTCGCAATCAAGATGATCACGATCATGAGCCAGGCGCTCACGATCAGAAGACCGTCACTCTCAATGATCACGATCTAAGCGCTCTAAACGCTCTAGATCGAGGAGATCCTCTCCCAGAGGACACCGTAGACCCACTTGCCCTCCATCCACGCACGGTGCTACAACTCCTGACCCTCATCCCAATCGACCTCAGACCGGACGAGGAAATGAGCAAGACCAACCCTCAGAGAAGCCTCTGTCAAGACTACCTCCAGCACCTTTTAAAACCTGGGATGTCTATACGAAGCATTCGTCTACCAGCTTTTCTGCACTTAAATGCTCTCCCATCCATCGTGTTGCCCCCACTCGCAGGCTCCCAGCCCACCCCATCTTCAAGAGTGCAGAGTGCCCCTTTGGCACAAGAGCCCCAGAGGCCTTGTACTTCTTGCTTCCCTTCATTTACTTGTGAAAAAGTGACTTCTGCTCGCGATTCACGTGACATTGATCATGAATCTCTTGATTCCACACGTGAATCACACACTTGCATGCGCAATCCACGCATTGTCTCAAGTAAAGCGCCTCCTTCAGCAAGTCCACCTGCTGAACAGGCGAGGGTCTCGCGGGCCAAGGCCACAGTTTTGCGAGCTAGTGAAGACCCAACTTCTTCATCGACACCCTCCGCAACTGACAGCTCTAGTGGCAGGCCAGTCCCGTTTCCAAAGGGTTTTAAGGAACCTCCCAATAAGTACGCGAACGTTCCTATCTCTCCTGCTTATCCAATGCGCAGCAATGAAGAGCATCTCATGATGCCTAAGAAGCTTCCTTTACCAGAAGCAGACCCATTTAAACACCATCCTAAAAGGATGCCTCCTCCTCCGGGATTCCCTAGGGAAACTTCCGACTTGTTTCGGGCCAGAGAGATTCCTTCATGGTTTAACATGGTTGCTGGGTTTGCCCATTCCACCTGTCCAACCCCCTCCTCGTCCACGAGCTACTCTTCGTATACCTTTGGACAAGTCATCCTCGTCATCTGCGGATCCTCCTTCTGACCCGAAGAGAAGGTCTGCTCAGAGTTCTGTTCCTTCGGTGTTTAGGTCAACACCACCTTGACCTAGCGCCAAGGAAACACAGGACTCTGAAACCAAACCCACCTACAGGACCTCTTCCCTTAACACCGATCAAGTCAGGTGACAGGATGACGAACAAGCAGAGGAGGAGGATGAAACGTGTCACACCACCACTTGCAGGTATCATCCATCCACGTACAAGTACAGGAGGGACATTGGTTCTCCTCGGGCGATCGGTATCCACCCCTTCGACCCCAAACCCATCGAAATTGTTCCTCCAGATCAACGTCCTGTATATCTCCTCTTTGAAGAGGAGGAAGTCAAGGTTCCTGAAGCGCAGAAACTTAATGACCCACAAGTTTCTTTGGAAACAACGATTCTGGAGAAACGCTTCTCTCTCAGGAAGGAATCTAAAGATTCCAAAACGGTTCCAGAGAATTCTAAGGCCAGAGAAGCATGAAGACAGGAACAGGCGAAGGGGTCTCCCGAGGCGGGACCATCTCATGTTCAAGATGACAACTTTGACCTAACCCAGGCTTTCTCAGACGAGAGTCCGAAGGTAGATGAGTTCAGGGACACGGACAAAGAATTTTTCTCTAAAGCGGCGAGTCCGAAGTTCCACTCTGAGGCTGAGCGCAAAGAGTCGAATCATGCCTTCTGTCAGGTCCTTGCATGCATGAGGACCTTCAATAGGTTGTCAGATCCCTACTCTGCTCCATAAGAAGGCAAAGACATAGTTTTGGATCAGATCCTTGGATCCCAGAAACCAACCAAGACCAGTGCAGCTCTTCCCTGGTCAAAGGGACATAAGGCAGCCAAAAGGAAAGCTATCTCCCAGATATCTGGCGCCTCTAGCTCTCTTAGTAGGGTCTTCCACCCGATCTCTGCCCCTTCCTTTTGTACTCCGAAGGAAGTATTACGAGATCCAGGACGATCGTCGCCCTACCGTGACTCTTGACACATCAGTGGAATCACTCACACAGAATGTTCCACTACAGAGACTAGCCTCCTTGAGAGCCTCCCTTTTTGCCTCAGAGCTACTCAACATAGAGCAAGGTGCGAGGTATGCCATGCAGGCCGCTTCGCGCCGTAGATCTTTCCAAGGAGACGATCAGGCGGTCCTTGGAATCCTTCCTTCTGTCCGGTACCTGGACCTTGGATTTCCTTTTGCACCACGCGGTAAACTTGCGGGCTAATGTGATTCTAAAGCAAAGGGATACAGTGATAGGAAGGTTCCACAGGCAGGTGCCGTAAGTAGAAGTGACGCGCCTTCGGAACTCGACCCTCAAGGAAACTTCCCTCTTCAATCCTAAAGAGGTGGAATGAGCAGCTTGCAGGTAGAGAAAATCCTCCAAGGATTCTCTCCTCCACAGAGCTATGACAGAGGGTCATCAGTCTCAGCCTTATGGGAGGGCTCCTTAAAGGCCCTTCCATTCCAGCAACCAGAAAGGCCGAAAGTCCTTCAGAGGAAGGAAAGGTGGTAGAGGAAGCTGTCGAGGTGGCCTCTGGACAGTACAGGATATCGTGTCCCTTTCATACAATCTCTCCCTCCTCTGACTCGGAATCCAATACCTCTAAGCTCCTATGCGAAGAGAACAGCAAAGCACCTGGCGTTCCGGGCCAAAGTCCAGACCATGCTGCAGAAGGGCACTCTCCAGGAGGTCTCGGAGACATGCTTCTCCAAGTTACGTCAGGATCTGGAAATTGTGATAAATCTCAAGAAGTCATCACTGCTCCCATCACAGAGACTAGTGTACCTCGATATGATAATAGACACCATCATACAGAAAGCCTTTCCATCAGATGACAGAGTACACAGGCTGAGAGAAGTGGCTTGTCCCTTCCTTAGACGCGGAGACATGCTAGGCCATCAGTGGTTGTGCCTCCTAGGCCATCTAACCTCCCTGCTTTGTCTTGTTCCAAACGGTCGCCTCAGGGTAAGATCCCTCTAATGGCATCTAAATTCCTTTTGGGACCAGCACACTGGGTCTCTGGACACCCTAGTGCCAGTAGGCCAGGAGCAAGTAACGGATCTACAATGGTGGGTGGCAGAGGAGAACCCCCACAAAGGTCAAGATCTTCTCGTCCCTCCTCCAGGTTTGTTGCTCTTCACAGACGCATCAAAACACGAGTGGGGGCCCCACTTGCTGCACCACATGATCTCAGGCCTTTGGTCTGAATCCGAAAGGTACCAGCACATAAATCTCCTAGAGATGAGAGCAGCCTTCTTAGCTTTCCAACAGTTCCACCAGTTGCTGGCGGATCAATTGTTACTTTGCCCAGTAAGGAGTTTGAGATACAGTATTATCTTAAATGCTCTTTCAGCCTTATTTGTCAGCACAGGCAGAACAAAGAGGAGGGTCACCAAGAACACGATCTCTTCCTGCATTCGCAAAGTCATAGAAATTGCTCTCCAACAAGACACTCTTCAAGCTCGATGGCCTAGAGGTCATGATGTCAGGGGCATCAGTACATCCCTTGCATTTAAGCGAAACTACTCCGTTTCTCAAGTTTTACAAGTGGGCATGTGGAAGCGGCAAACAACCTTCATTGCTCACTACCTCAAAGATCTGACTTACAGAAGGCTTGATACATTTACTATTGGCCCTGTGGTGGCTGCACAATAAGTGGTTTAAGAACACCTCAGGCTCCTTATTGAACAAGTAGCAGCTGGTTGAGGGCATTGGTTACCTTGGTTAAGTCTGGAATGAATGAGAGTATGTCTGGCATTTTTCCTCTCTTCATTTTCCTCTCTCTTGGGGTACAACTCCTTGGGTCTTTTGCAAGCTGGCTTCAACATCTGCAGGTAATAATAACTTCCCTTGTATATTCTAGTATAGATAATAATTAATTATACTGTTCACGTACCCAATGTTTTCTTGCGAAGCATCATTGGGAACATCTACATATGTAAGACTCCTGTATTTAAAACTCGGCTTACCTAGACGGTCATTAGATATGAACAGTTAATAATAAATGATGAGAGCCAGTGAATTAGATGTCTTGTACATCATAAGAGGATTTATTGTCTAAGTTAATTTTCACAGAAACATGAGCAGAAATCTTCTTCAAAGCGAGTGAAATAGAACATTAAATCTTGGGAATTACATAACAGAAGAAATATGTCTCTCACTAACTTTTAAATTACTGAAACAGTTTATCATAATGGTAATTATCAATTATATCTTGTAAATTATAGACACATTCGGGGAGTATCGACTTAGAGCATGTTACTGTTAATTTTCTTCCATCAGTAGAATAGCAATTTATCTCGTTCCAATTCTGACTTATTAACGAAACATTACAATCTTAATTTCTATCCAAGTCAAGCAAGATGGAGGAGCACATAATTCTTGTCTCATGTTATAAGTCTAAGGCAAAAGTTACGGTACTAAGATCACAACCTAGTGGAGTGTCGTTTGGGCGTAATGGGCGCCCAGCGGCGACAAGGACACGTGGCCATGTTCCGTGCCCAACTCCTCTCACTCTACTTTCAAGGGTGAGTTTTTATGGTACCTTTCTCGATAGGGGTCAGGTGCTTCAGCTAGAAGATAGGTGGTATCATTTTGCTACGTAACATCTGCGATCTAGATCGCCTAGATTCAGGTTGCCCCACATCAAATCCCCCAGCTTTTCCAACCTCCATCATACTTTGACCTGGGAAGTAAAAGAAAAACAACAGTTTACATTCAACATAATTGGTGCAACTCTTTTTGCAAGTAATAATCAATTCCCCTGTGTATTTTAGTATAGATTATAATTAATTATACTGTTCACGTCCCCAATATCTTCTTGCGAGGAATTATTGCGAACTTTCATACTGTATATGTAAGACTCCTGTTTTTAGAACTTGTCTTACTCAGATGTTCAGATGCTATTTTTACAACCACTTTTTTCTTTTGTGCAGGCCGCAATAACACACACTGTGATTTATTAGCGAGGTGTCAAGTTTTATCCTCAGATACAATCTAACATTGTTCTAGGACAATCCGGGTCAATGTCTAAGCCAGAAGCCAAACTTCCACCCACCTAAGAGTTAGTCATAATATGTAAACAATGGAAGGTTTGTTAGTGCGAGAACAAATGACAAATTTGGAAACAATTTGTATTTTTTCCTAACTAATATAAACCTATAGTTGTTTATAAAAATTGTCCAGCCATCACCTGTCCCCCTGAAGTCCTGCCTACAATCGAAAGTAAGGCAGCTCTGTGGCTGGGGTACCCACTAGCCACTCCCTACCAACGCAGAACATTGGGAAGGCAGGGTTGCCGCCTCGCATTTCTTTCAGTCTATTGGCTGCCTTCTAGCTTTGCCGAAAGACATATCTTATGTAAACAACTACAGGTTTGTATTAGTTAGGGAAAAATACAAATTGTTTCCAAATTTGTCATATTCATGAAGAGGTCATGTTAGATACTTGAATTTCTCAGCAACACTAAATTCACTATCAGAAGGGGTCATACTTTGCCAGTTACAGTATGGTGTTTTTTCATAGGGAATATGAGAGACAAGTTATATAAAAGCTGTCCTATTAACTTATGGAATGTGGAGTTACAACACATTTTCAGTGCATCATTGCTGTTATGGAAGGTACCAACCACTTTTAGTACCTGTGCTTTTCCCGGAGCTTTTTAGTTTTTTGTCATGTAATAATTACCTACTGTTTTTAAATAATAAAAAACCTCGGAAATTCATATCCATAGTTAACAGGCTTTGTGACTTGACCAATTTTCATAATTAGATATATTTGATTTAATACTATGGATACGAAGTGTGCAGTATCCTCTATGAGAATTTCAACAATTTTGAGGCATTTTTTTTATATGAAGTCAAGACCTCAAGTTACTCTAAAATATTTTAAAGTTAGTTCCATCAAGCGTTTTACCATATTTTGGACAAAGAAACATGTGTCTTCTAACCATACTTCTCAAACTTACAGTAAAGAGGTGGATATCCCCTTATTGCTAGTAAGAACATGATATAGGTTGGAGTGGTTTTCTGTTCTTACATTAACTAACAGTGCTCCAGGTCAAGTTAGGCTGGGCTGATCCAGAGTGGGTTCTAAAGGTTAGCTTATATTGGGATCTATCTTTGTATTTTACTTTTAGGATTTACAGAATGCTAGGTCATACTAGGTGGGGAGGATTGGGGGGTGATCTGAAATATTCATGATCAGGTAGGACTCGGCACCCTATGTTGAGTAAGGGGAGGGTTGGGGGGTGATCTGAAATATTCATGGTTAGGTAGGACTCGACACCCTTTGTTGAGTAAGGGGAGGTAGTCTTTTGGTATTTACCTGTGATTGGTCTTGTCATCTTTGTACTTTATGCAAAAGAGTGTTACATGATTCATACTGATATAATCATGAGTTTATGCTTTCCCATAGCTCATCTTATTTTATAATCATGAGTCTATGTTTTTCCATGGCTCATCTTATTTTAGTCTACTTCTACGGGGGGAACCTTGCTATTATTATGTTTTCCACTACCCTAAAAATCCTGTTTTCCCATTTTGGTGTACTACATATTTGTTATATACATAGATGCTAGAGGAATGAGAAAAATGTGGGTGTAAACAAAAAATAATTCTCAGAAATGAATAAATCATGAAAATAAAAAGTATGACAGTATTATTTGTGATGATTATCTGGAAATAGGTTTCAAGTACAATGAAATGCTCATTCTCATCGTAATCATAGACTTGAGTGAAAGCATACAAAATTTTACATATTTCCATAGGTAGTAGGTTGGCCAGGGCACCAGCCATCCGTTGAGATACTACCGCTAGAGAGTTATGGGGTCCTTTGACTGGATCCTTCTCACTGGTTATAGTTCATTTTCCCTTTGCCTACATTTACACACAGTAGTTTGGCCTATTCTTTACAGATTCTCCTCTATTCTCATACACCTAACAACACAGATTACCTAACAATTCTTCATCACCCTAGGGATTAACTACTGCACTGTAATTTTTCAGTGGCCACTCTTCTCTTGGTGAGGGTAGAAGAGACTACCTATAATAAGCAGCTCATCTAGGAGGACACTCCAAAATTAAACCCTTGTTCTCTAGTCTTAGGTAGTGCCTACCATGGTCTTCCACTGTCTTGGGTTAGAGTTCTCTTGCTTGAGGATACACTCGGGCACACTATTCTATCTTATTTCTCTTCCTCTTGTTTTGTTAAAGTTTTTATAGGAAATATTTATTGTAATGTTCTCAAAATATTTTATTTTTCCTTGTTTCCTTTCCTCACTGGGCTATTATTCCCTGTTGGAGCCCCTGGCCGTATACCATCCTGCTTTTCCAACTAGGGTTGTAGCTTAGCAAGTAATGATAATAATATTCATATTGATCAGAAAAGAAATGTTATTTTTTTAAAACCATGTACATAATGCTCAAATATATTTTTCATTTTTATTAGAAAAATCCTTTTTGTTTTACAGCCGGTGTGACATTTTAATATTGAACGCAGGGGTTTTTGGGTTACCCCATTCTACTACACAAGATGGTTTTGAGACTGTGTTTCAAGTCAATCACCTATCTCAGTTTTATTTAGCTTTACTGCTACAGCCACTACTTATGAAGTCAGCTCCATCAAGAGTTGTATTTGTTGCAGCAGAAAGCCATCGGTAAGAATGTATCTTTTACTAAATCAATTATTTAATACAAAATTTATACTACTTGTTATAGAAATGCACGTAAAGGTTTCTGGTGAATATTGTGTAAAAGATCTCTTGATAATCTGAGACTGTACTCCCATTACTTTAATGTGAGGAAAGTTTTCCGATTCCTGGCCCTTATGTAGAAATTCATAACTCCCCAATATTTCATATGACACTTTTAGTTATGTTCAGCATTTATTTACAGCCTTTTAGTTATCATTTAACTTACTCTCTTAGCCTTGTTGCTCTTTTTCTGTCGCTGTGTTATTCCCTCACTGTTCTCTCCATAGCTCTTTGAATTGCAACTAGCTTTTGTTCCAAGGCTTTAGTATGGCTCCAAGTTTCTGATGCAAAAATTAATACTGGTAGAACCATCTTATTAATTGCTTTTCTTTTTAGAATGTGGCATTTTACGATTCATAATCAAATCTTGTTTACCAAAAGCTCTCTATCCCATGCTTATCCTTCTTTTAATTTTGGTCTCATTTCCTGGGGAAACACAGACTGTTTGTCCTAAGTATGTCTATTAATAAACAATCTCTAGAGGTTCGTCCATAACCCTTATTTGTTGTCTGTATTTTCATTAAAAATTATCTTAGTTTTACTCATATCCATTTTTCAGTCCTACATTTCTGCTTTCTCTATTCAAATCTTTTATCATCTTTTGTAATTCCTCCTATGATTCACAAAACAGAACTATGTTATCTGCAAATCTCAAGTTGTTAAGGTATTCCATATTAATATTAATTCCTACATTGATATACAGGCCCTAGAGTAAGGAAGACAATAATTCTTTGTTATATGAGGGTATGTAGGATTGTGTGGTTTAGCCCAACAGAGCAATCTAGTGGGATTACATGGTGGCTGTTAAAAATAATTTGGCTCTTTTTCAAGAAAAATTATCTTTGCTTATTAAAAGTAAAATAGACCTACAGCAAAGTATTGTCAAAATGAATGAAAAAGTTTCAAAACATGAAGGAATAAATTTAGTTTAAGTTAGCAATGCTGAAACTGGGATAAAGTCATTTTTTTACAATTGTCACAAAAGATGTTGGAATGTAGAGAACAGGAAATTTTTTTTTATCTCATTTTTGGAAATATTCCTGAATGATAATTGATCTTTCAGATTTGCAACTTTAGATTGTGGTAACATTGAGGAAGAGGTTTTATCACCATCGTATAGTACTGGATATTCATCTATTAAGGCATATGCAAACACAAAGCTTTGCAATGTGCTTACAGCTTTTGAAATGCAGAGAAGGTTTGGTAAGTAGTTCATAAAACGGATTTTGAGCGAAGTGAAAAATCTATTTTTGGGTGAGATAGCCATGTCGTCCTGATGGAAGTTCCTATAGGGTAGCTTCTTTGGGTATATTTGACTACGGTGATATTCCCGGAGAATTTACCTTAAGGTACTCAGAATTCTAACTCCTAGAGCGAATATCCCTCATTAAATTAACCAGGGATATCGCGTAATATCAGAGGACGTATTCTTGACACGCCACATAGCAATCTGCACCCCGAACAGAATTAACACTTCGAAGGGGTCAAGTGGCAAGAAAACGAAAAATGAGAATGAAAGGAGAGCCGCTAGCAAGGCATCTCTCCTATCTCGCTTCGAATGCGTGCATAGCGTCGCCGACGGCGCCATCTGTATTCCTCGTAGCGATACACGAGGTGCTAGAGATACTGTATATAGGGAGGGGTCCTATAGCCCTTTTTAAGGAAAAAGGAAGGGCGGGTCCATCAGGACGACATGGCTATCTCACCCAAAAATAGATTTTTCGCTTCGCTCAAAATCCGTTTTTTGGGGCTCAGGCCATGTCGTCCTGATGGAAGTTATACCAGAGCATTACTGTATCTGTGGATTCTCAAAACGTGCCGTACTCTCAAGAAGGTATTTCCCGGTCAGCCTAGACCTAGAGACCTAAGATGTTACCGTCATACATCTTTTCATCTAAACATAGACTATGTTAGTGCTTCCTGCCCCCTACAGGGAAGAGTCATATTAGACTCTGGAAAAGTCTCGAAGAGTACCTATACCTATTTATGCATAACAGACAAGCCAATATAGTGGTCTCACTCTATATTATGTAAAGCAAAGTTTTGTAAAAGAACCGCTGTGTCGATATGAAATACCGACAAGCTCCGTGTTCTATTATTGGAATGGTCAAAGGTTTACATCCGGGTAGGAAGAAATTTGTACATCCGCCACCGTTCCTATAGGGCATGAAGTCCTCCCCACTAGGGGAAAGCATAAACCAATGAAAGTTTGCTTGCAGAAAGGAACTATCTATTAGGATTATTCATGTTAAAGTTATACATAGTTAAGTAATGCAAAACCATTTTCTAGTAAAATGACACGGGCGAATGAGACACAAGGTTCACAAGAACTAGTTTATTGACAATCAATAAAAAGCAGGTTAATCAGCAATTATGCAAGTATAAGAAGAGGATAACCAACAAATAAGCATAAGGATCATAGCAAGCAGAAAAAATGTTTATCTGAAAAGAAAGAACATAAGCGCCACTTTTAATATTGAGATATTAAAATCATAAAAGTCTGTCTTACTATTCAATCACACTGGCGTTGGAAACGCTTGGCACACGTGTCTGCACTTATGCTAGGTTCACCTTCAATTATGGAACAGTCAACGTGGGCACCTTAGTGCCCTAACACTTAGTCTGTAGAACAGTCCGTGACTACACACCCACCCTAGAATTAATCGTCCCAATTAATTTCACTGTTCCTCGCAGAGTTAAACAGTAGGTTTGACGACACTACCCACTGCTACCACATACCTCTTCAGTTGCTCCACTTGCTTCGCATAGTGTCTAAAGAATACTCTGGAAGACTTCCAGCCAGTGTATGAGCGAAGATGTTCGAAATCCATATTATTAAAGAAATTTATGGACGAGGCAACTTTCCTCGGATCGTGACCTGCGGGTGTACTGTCTGGGTCCGCTCTGCGAATAAAATAGGTGATTTTCGCCCTTAGTTGTTTCAGAGATAAATTTGAGCCTGATGTTTCTCCCCTAAACAGCTGACCTCCCATAAAGTCTGAAGTTCTACGATGATAGACCTTTAGGCATTCCACTGGACATAGAGATGCATCTTCTTTCAGAGGGCAAATTCTCCAGGGACCCCACCTGTTGGTGGGTAGCTCGTTCTTGGCAAGAAACGTCGGGTCCGGAAAAAGGTTCAGTCTTCCCCCATCTAAGAACTGAACACGACCTTCCTCTCGCGAGAGGGCTACTATTTCACTAACTCTAGCCCCCGAAGCGAGTGCAAACAGAAATATAACTTTTTGGGTCAAATCCTTTAAAGCACACTCCTCATTGTTCATCAGTGAAGCGAATTGAAGAACCTTATCCAGAGACCATGAAATGGGTTTCGGAGGTGCTGATGGTCTGAGCCTAGCACAGGCCTTTGGAATTTTATTAAAAATGTCGTTAGAGAGGTCGACCTGGAAGGCATATAAAATAGGTCTAGTCAAGGCGGACTTACACGTTGATATCGTGTTGGCTGCTAAGCCTTGACCATGGAAGTGGATGAAGAATGATAAGCAGAAGTCCGTCGAGATCTTTTGTGGCTTCTTCGCCTTGACAAAGGACACCCACTTCCTCCATGATGACTCATATTGTCTTCTGGTGGATTTCGACTTATATTCCTCTAAAAAGTCTATACTGTCTTTTGATATCCCGAAACGCTTTCTCACCGCTAGGGAGAGAAAATCATGAGCTGCAGGTTTCGGGTTTTCAGTGATGAAGCGCAGACAGTCGACTTCTGAACTCGCTGGGTCAAAACTGGATCCGAAAGCGGTAAAATCTTCAGCCGTAGTTCTAATGCCAGAGGGAACCATACGCTGTTTGGCCACTTGTGAGCCACTATTGCCGCTTTTCCCTTGAAAGATCTCAGTTTGTCAAGGACCCTCAATAGAAGGTTGTGAGGAGGGAACAGGTAAATCCTGGACCATCTGTTCCAGTCGAGGGACATAGCGTCCACTGCTTCCGCTAGGGGATCCTCGTACGGGGACACGTAGAGAGGTAACTTCTTGTTGTCTTTCGTCGCAAAGAGGTCTACTGTATCTGCAGTTTTGAGACTTGACTCAAGATGAAGGAGAATGATCCTGCGTCTAGGGACCATTCTGACTCTATCGGCGTGACCCTGGATAGAGCATCCGACGTCACATTGCGGACTCCTTGAAGGTGAACTGCTGACAAGTGCCATCTTCTCTTCTCCGCTAGTCGGAAGATGGCCAACATCACTTAGTTGATTGAAGGTGACCTCGATCCTTGTCGATTCAGGCATCTCACTATCACCTCGCTGTCTACCACCAACCTTATCTGGATCGAGCGGCGAGGGGAGACTTTCTTGAATGTAAGAAGTACTGCCATGGCTTCCAGAAAGTTTATGTGAAATTTCTTGAATAGGTTGGACCAGGTTCCTTTGGCCTTCTTCCGGTGAGAATGACCTCCCCATCCCTCCTTCGAGGCGTCTGTATGAATAGTCATAGAGGGGGGGAGGTAGCTGGAGAAGTACCGATTTCTTCAGTTGTTTGGCTCTGGTCTTATCAGATCTCTTCGCGCGTTTGATGCATATTTCCTCCAAACTCCGGTTGCATCCTTTAGCTGTGCTCTTAGCACTGGGTCTGTTACTGAGGCAAACTGGAGAGAGCCCAGCACTCTCTCCTGTTCGCGTCTTGATATCCTTTCGGAATCCAGAAGTCTCTTGACAGAACCTGCTATTTCCTTCCTTTACGGGGATGGAAAGTTGGTGTGACAGTAAGTCCCAGTGGATTCCCGGCCACTGGAACTTTTGAGATGGAGAAAGCCGAGACTTTTTTCTGTTGATCTTGAAGCCCAGATGTTCCAGGAACTGGATCACCTGTTGGAAAGCTTGCATGCACTCTGTCTTGGATGCTGCCCACACCAGCCAGTCGTTCAGGTAGGCTACTACTTGGATTCCTTTTAGGCGTAATTGTTTGAGAGCTGCGTTCGCCAGCTTTGTGAAGATCCTTGGGGCTGTTTAGCCCGAATGGCATGGCTCTTAAGGCGTAGAGTCTTCGTTGTAGCTTGAATCCTAGGTAGGGGGAGAGTTGACGACTGATTGGAATGTGCCAATAAGCGTCTGACAAGTCTATGGAGACGGTAAATGCCCGCTTGGGTAGTAAGGTCCTTATGTGTTGCAGTGTTAGCATCTTGAACTGCAGTTCACTATGAACTTGTTGAGTGGCGACAAGTCCAGAAGGACTCTGAGTTTTTCTGAGTCCTTCTTCGGAACACAAAACAGCCTTCCTTGGAACTTGATGGACTTTACCCTTCGGATTACTCTTTTCTCCAAGAGTTCTCGAATGTATTCTTCCAGAACGGGGGTAGAGTGTTGGAAGAATCGTGGGCACGGAGGTGGAGTGCTGTGCCAGCTCCAACCCAGTCCGTTCTTGATTAGGCTGTAGGCCCAGGGATCGAAGGTCCAACGATCCCGAAAAAGATGGAGTCTCCCTCCTACCGGAAGCATTTCACTTTTGCTGCCGTTGACCTGAGGCCTTGCCTCCTTGACCGCGACCTCCCCTGAACCCCCTTCCCCTTGAGGGGCGTCTAGACGAACCTCTGGCTGATCCTCTAGCTCTTGCTTGAAAGGTAGTAGACTGCCCTTCGAATGCTGGGTTAAATGCCGTAGACTGTGTAGTCACGGCTTGGGGTACCCACTGGTACGTAGTCGGGGTTTGTGCCACCATCTGGGGCACTGCGGTCAAAGGAAGTTGCTGCTATTGCTGTCTGTACGGCTTAGCAGGCCGAGAGGGTAGCCTAGGCTTCTTAGTCTTCCTCTTTGGTTGGGGACCCTCATCCGGGGAAGACTTTCGTTTAAGGGATAGGCCCCACTTCTGGAGAAGGTTTCTATTTTCCGCGGCAGCCTTATCCACTACCTCCTTGACCGCTTCACTAAGGTAGAGGTCTTTGCCCCAAATGCAGGAGGAGATTAGTTTCCTTGGCTCGTGTCTCACCGCAGCCGAGGCGAACACGAACTCCCTACAAGCCCTCCTAGCTTTGACGAAGCTGTAAAGGTCCTTTGTCACTGTGGCCAGATATATCTTGGCGACTACCATAAACATCTCCTGAGCCTTGGGGTCACTTGCCATTGTCTCAAGAGTCGTTTGCAGAGACATTGAGGCGGCAAGTCTTTCTTTTGTCTCCTGCTCCCTACGCAAGATAAAATCGGACAGCTTCGGGAGGTCTTCACCGAACTGACGTCCGGCAATATCAGCCTCCAACTTCCCGACTGAGAAGGTAAGATGGACGTCCTTCCAGTCCTTCTGGTCCATGGGTAAGGCCAAGGACAGAGGTTTACAGTCCTCCAAGGAGGGGCATGGTTTACCTGCCTCAACTGCTTTCAGAACAGCCTTAAACCCTTTTTCCATGAAGGGAAAGGCTCTAGTAGGAGAGGCCACAAAGGAAGGATGCTTCTTACTCAAAGCGGGTACCTTAGAGTTAGTGAAGCCCCTCTCCTTCAGCGAGCTTGACAGCAAGGCCTGAGCCTTAGCGTGGTCAAAACTATGACCTCCTTCGGTTCCGTGTCTTCCTTTGAGGCTGGTTCCTTCCTAAGGCGGACATAGCAGTCCGGGTACGACTCCTTGCTGGGCCAGAATTCCACCTCCTCGGGGGAACTGACCCCAATCTCTCCGAGATGACGATCTTTCCCATCGTCATAGGCATGTGCTCGGCAAACCTCCAAGGGTTGGCATCCGAGCACAAGGGAAGGTCCTTCACGTTGAGCTTCTTCTGGGGCCCACGTGATGCTGCAATTCTTCGCATCTCCAACTTCATTGCAGCTGCCTTCTCATTATTTTCTTTCTGCATCTGCTGGATCATTCCAACGATGGAAGAAAGAGTCCTTCCCAGATCCTCTGGGATAGCAGACAATGTTGAGGGAATAGGTTCAGGGGCCTGAACCAGGGTAGCCGACTCCTCGTCGAATTCTTCCTCTTCATTGTCCGGAGCCTGGGTCAGCTCCTCTTCCTGGTCTTCTGCCAGAAAGTCTTTTTCAGTGTACTCGGACACCTCAGACATCCTATCGTCCAGTTGCATGTCTTGTAGGGCGTCCGAGACTTCAGAATCCACTGGAATCTGAACCAACGGTATCTCCGCTTGAGGCTGGGGAATCACTGCATCCGCTGATGCCTTGGGGAAAAGGTAAGCCTTCATCTTCTCGCCTGGAAGATAGGGACCAGAAGTATTCTTCTGGAAGGCCCTCACCCAGGTTCGAAGCTTCTCCCTCGCTGCGTCCTTTGACTCCGCCGACTTAGGGGCGTCAAATGCCTCGGTAATCAGGTTAGTGCAAATAGTACATACCTGTGGGTCCCAATACCGCAGATCACCTTTGGAGACTGCGCATGCTGCGTGCCTCCTACACAAATCATGTCCGCCGAAGTTCTTGCTGCGGACGTTGCAGAATAAACTCCCACACTTCGGATGGTCCTCCTGTAAAGAGAAGAAAATTCCATGAGTATCAAGTGAACAACGTATCACCGGATAACTAATGTTAAGAATACATAGCTTAAAGTAACTAAGCTAGAAAGGAAAGAAGGAAAGACACACACTTGTATTTCCTGCCCAGTCAATTGCTGTAACCTTCCAGATAATAAAATTTTTGATGGTTATTCCTATTCTAGAGTAACCATTAAGGTATTTCCAGAGGAAAATTAGGTGTAGCTCACACCAAAATAAGTAATTTTAATATACTGGATAGTTAATTAAGAAAGAACTCACTTTCTTCATCTGTACGGTTTCACAAAAGGCTGTACAATACAACACAAGAGTGTTGGAAAAAAATATATTCTATACTATAGTTTTCTCCATGCAGTATACTGTATCCTATACTGTAAACTATTGTATATAATATAATGTGCCGGCCGGCACGTACCTTAAATTAGATCCAAAGTATACTACCTTTAGACTATTGGGTGGAAGAGCGCTGGTTCAAATGTGTGTGCCGGCCGGCAACTAAAAATTGATAGCACTCGGCTGCCGGCCGCTAAACGAGACGGCCAGCAGATCTTATGGTGTGCTTCTATTGCCGGCCGGCAATGGTATGCTACCAATGCTGGCCGGCAGCGGAAAAGAACCAGAGAACTTCCACCTGCCCGGCTGCCGGCCACACAGGCCGGCAGTCGGGCTAGGGTACAAACACTAGAAGAGAAACAGAATGGATGTAAGGGTAAGAGATGGCACTGCCTCACAGCCCGGCATCCAGAAAGAGTGAACATAAGGAAGGGGAGAATGTAAATTCAGGCTTCCATCTATCCAATGCCACCTGGCTCTACAGACAGACATGGATGTGAGACCAAGGGAGGTCTGGGGAACACTACAGAATATAGGCCTTTGCCGGCCGGCAAGGGACTGAGTCAGCTCCACATCTTACCCTACACTAGATACAGATGTAGAACGACGGACAGAGATGTAATGGCTAGGCCATCTCTAAGGAAAGAGGGGGAAAGGGGGAAGAGGGTCCTGCAAACTCTGCTTTAGTAAAAGATCACCCCGCAGCCAAGAAAGCTCATCCTAGCATAGGAGGAAACCTAGAAGGGAGGCCGGCAATACTTGCCATCTCCCTCAGAACTAAAACAGGGTTTGGTGTTGTTATTCACAGGAAAAGAAGGATCTTATCCTTCAAACCGAGAACAACCACACTGGACTAGTCTGCTAGATCACAAGAAGAAGGGATCATCTTGTACAGAAACCTTCAAAAGTGGTCTAGGGAGGCTAAGCCTCCTGTGTCTGCCCTAGGCCTAGCAAAGGAATCTCATTCTCTATGCTGGAGAGAACAGACCCAGACTAAAAACTCTGATGTCCTGCCCCCTCCTGAGGCCAGATTCACTGGAAACAGGAAAGAACAGAAACACCCTAATATAGTTATATCTAAATATTTATTCAGATACAGTAAACCATTAGGGTTAAGCCCAAGGCTTAAACAGAGGGAAAAGGGATTGCGCTTATTCTCCGAGGAGAAAAGGGCAACCGGGGAGTGCGAGAAAGTATACTAGGGCCCCATAGGCAACTAGCTTAGGCGCGAAGAGAATCGATTACCTAGATCACCGAAACTCTCTCGTATACTATCTTGGAAGAAATATCAACAATATCTTATATGTATAAAACTGCCTAAAGCTTCAATAAAATTTAAAACACTCGGAAATCTGAATATCATGCATGAAGTACTAGGGCCGATCGTCTAGGCTACGAAGCCTAGCGAAGGCTAGGATCGGTAAATCATTCGCCGAAACGGAAATACTAATAGCATCATATAAAGAATTCCTATGTAGAGCTAAATAGCTAAAATTATTAAATCATAATGACCGGGAACGTCGCTCTGGCTAACTAAATGACTCATGCATGGCGAGCGACCGCGTCCAGGACGCCTCCGGTAGGCAACAGCTCTTGTAACGAAAATATCACTATCGAATTATCTTAAAATCACCAAGAGCTTACATTTATACATAATAGAGATAATACTCAACTTTCCAGAGGCAGAAGAGGCTGGAGAAAGCATCATGAGGTTGAAAATAATCCAAGATAAGCGAGTAACACAGGGAAAAACACTGTGTTGTTGAGCTACGCAAAAATGAATACAGATGGCGCCGTCGGCGGCGCTATGCACGTATTCGAAGCGAGATAGGAGAGGTGCCTTGCTAGCGGCTCTCCTTTCATTCTCGTTTTTCGTTTTCTTGCCACTTGACCCCTTCGAAGTGTTAATTCTGTTTGAGGTGCATATTGCTATGTGGCATGTCAAGAATACGTCCTCTGATATTACGCGATATCCCTGGTTAATTTAATGAGGGATATTCGCTCCAGGAGTTAGAATTCTGGGTACCTTAAGGTAAATTCTCTGGGAATATCACCGTAGTCAAATATACCCAAGGAAGCTACCCTATAGGAACTTCCATCAGGACGACATGGCCTGAGCGCAAAAAGTATATTGTATGAACCAGAGGTTAAGAATATCTCATATTACAAGATGGCTAAAATCCATCATTGATTATAATTCACTGCATTAATCATACATATACCAAGGCACTTCCCCCAATTTTGGGGAGTAGCCAACATCAAACTAATGAAACAAAAAAGGGGACTCAACCGAGTTCGGCTGGTACTGATAGGGTGCCACAGCCCACCCTCCCCCGTTATCCACCACAGATGAAGCTTCATAATGCTGAATCCCCTACTGCTGTTACCACCGCGATCATCTAAGGCACTGCATTAATGGCTGTAATTGATTTTCCTGAGGGAATTGCCCTTAATGTACCTGAGAGAGTTGCCCACTTGCTGTAGGCTTCTTTTTCTGGGTTTTATTGCTTTTCCACCTTTTCTGTACACCTGTTCCATCATTTACTCATGTGAATATTACTTGTTCTCATTAATTGTTGCAAAATAATTAATGAACTTTATTTATTCATAGATATTCATTTAGCCATCATGAATTTACTGCTATATCTTGCAATTGTTTTATAGTGAATATTGTTACAGCTAATCCCTGCAAACTTTATTACTGTGTATGAGGTTTACTTGTTTATACCATAGGCCATAGGTAGAACATTTGATTTACTTTGAAATTTTCATTGTTCTGTACACTAAATACAAACCCTTTTGCTCTTTATTAGGGAATATACTTTTTGCAAAGTTGTAAGACTAGCCATAAGAATTTTAGCAAGGTATAACTACCCCATTGCTAGTTAGAGTTGGGTAGTGGGTAGTACCGGCTACCCTGCTCATATATACACCTGTGTTCTCACGTCATGTTTACTTTTGGCTCGGTCGAGAGCGGACGTAGTCTCTCTCTACCGCTCAAGCTTTGACTAGCTTTACACTAATCTTTTCTTTTCAGGTGTCAGTGTTGCTGTCTTAGGTTGGAATGTGGACTTGTCTTGGACCTGAAGGGCGCACGCATTTGCACCCTTCAGGTCTCTAGTTGAGACCGACCCTCACTCCCTGTGCACGGCCTGCAGAGGACACAGTTGTACGCAGGAGGATACCTGTGCAGCATGTCATGAGTGGCCATCCTCCCTGTGTTAGATGTTTGGTAGACGACGAAGAAGAAGTTCAAGTGGGATTCTCACTTTCGGGAATATCCTTGAAAGCAAAGGAACCTCATCTTCCTTCTTCGGCCTCTCGATCTCTGCCCAAAGCTTCTGTTCAATCAGTCTCCCAGAGGGAACGATCGGGTGGAAGCGGTGACACTTTGACACCTGGACAACCTTTAGGACGGGAGGATTCCGTTGCTTCCCCTAATTAAGCGGCACCGCCCTCCGCCTCATAGGAGTCCTTCTCTGTTGATGACTTGCTCCAGCTGGGGCTATCCCTAGGGATCGCTTCCCCCGTTGAAGGAAAGGAAGGTCTGGAACTATAACTGATTCAGTTAGGGGCACAGAGGAAGCATACACCTGCTTCATCAGAGGTTGACTTCAGTCTTCCTCTTAGGGATTCTGAAGTTTTCGCACTGGAGGAATCGCTAGTGTCCTGACCTGTCTCAGCACCATCATCTGCACCGTCTTTCAAAAGGCGTCTTGAGGCCGACCCTCAGCAAGCTAACGACGGCGCACTCCTTTGTTTTGAGTTAGCTTAGCCGGTGGAGGGAGTGCAAAGTCCAATGCAACCTCCTTCTCCACTCAAGGGACACCTATCCTGTTCACAGGTTAGGTCTTCTCCTGAGTGGTCGCTTCCCCGCGAAGCAAGGAAAAGGGTGTTTGACTCGTCTAGTTCCTTCTCTAGCCATCGTTCAACAAGAACATGCCCTGGTTCCAGGCACTGGTTGAGGCCGTTTAGCAAGCAGTAACAGGGACCTCGCAAGCTCCGTCAAGCAAGGATCAGGTACCCGCAGCCACGAGCACCCTACGGATCCCGCTGGGGACTTCTAGCCTATCCGGAAGGGAAGGAATCCACTGATAGAGTTCAACAAACTGCACCAGGATTTCTCAAGACTAGAACTAACTACGAGAGTTCTGGCCAAAGAAAAGACAGAGACAGCCAACTCCTCCCCCAGGTGTCACTTTTCAACCCAGGACCAGCAGGGGTTCGAAGTGGGAAATCTTTCTGACCAAGGACTGCAGGCTGTCTCTAATCGAGATAGTTCGAACCAGCCAGCCAGCTTCACAAGAAGAACCAACCCAGGACTCGCACATCTCAGCCTGTATGTGTGCGTCAAGCCGTTCAAGAGCTAAGGAGGGTTGGAAGAGACCTTCCCTTCTCACCAAACTCCTGCGACCTGAAGAGTGAAAAGACTTGAAGACAGTGCTAAAAAACTGGTCTTCGAGGATGGCTGCTCCAGCTCAAGATCAAGTACCAGTATCTCATTCAACGATGGCAGCAGACAAGGGCTCCCCCTGACGTCGAGGGACTCCTCTAGATGCTATGATGATCATGACAGCCCACCCTGAGCTCCTATGGGTGTGAGCTTGAGAGTGGAAGACCCCAAAAATGACTCTGAACAGTACGACATGACCCTGAGAGCAGCAAGCCCAAGATCTCAATGGAGCAGCCGAAAGAGTCAGTCCATGCTTTCTGGCAAGTCCTGGCCTGCATCAGAGGGCCGGACAGTCCTTCCTTAGCACCATCAGAAAGTAAAGATACGGTCTTGGACCTTCTATTTGTTACCCAGAAACCCGCCAGAACCAGTGCACTCCTGCCCTGGTCGAGGGGGTTGAAGGGGTCTTAAGAAGAAGGCCTTCGCGCAGTTTTCTGGAGGTTCACAGTCCCTACCCTATGGTCTAGCAAATCAGCGAAACTCCTCCCTCCGCCCTTCGTTCAGCAGAGGAAGTTTTATGAGGTAATGGAGGAGAATCTTGCAGCATTACCTTTGGATCCATCTATGGTGTCTCTGACTAAGGGCATGCCTTTTCAGAGACTTTCAACCCTACAGGTGCTTTTCTCAGCGAGCGACACCCTTAACATGGAAACGGTCACGAAGTATGCAAGCTACTTCCTTGCTTGACCTATGGCTAGGGTTGGTTGGACACCTGTTCACGACTGAGGATGGCTCCCTAGAGCAAGCTTAAAACTCCATGCCCACTTTCCTACTCTCGGGTACTAGGACATTCGAGTTCTTGGTTCACTAAGTAGTTGACTTGTGGGATAACTTGGTCATCAGGCGGCGAGATGCAGTAATTGAGAAACTCAACAAACGGGTCCCCAAGACAGAGGTAATGAGACTGCGAACCTGATTCATGGAGGGTCCATCACTTTTTAATGTCGTCAACATCGAGAGAGCGGCAGAGGGTTGGAGAAAGACCAACCAGGATTCAGTGAGGCCATACGCTCAAGCACCACCAGCCCAGCGTTCACCTCTCACTAGACCACAGGGGAGCAGTAGAAGTTTTGGGGCTCCCAGGATAGCCACAAAGAGGCCCTTTCCTACTGGAGACCAGCCCAAAAGAAGTAAGGGCTCTAGAGGAGGAAAATATCGAAGAAGTAGCGGACTTGGGTGAGCCCGCTAGGGAGGGCATTCCTCCCACTTGTCCACTGGTGGGAGGATCCCTGTAATGCCACTGTCAGTGGTGGTTGACACATGAGATCGAGGCTTGGGACGGTCTCAGTAATACATTCAGGCTATCATGTCCCGTTCACACTATCTCTCCCTCCCTTGACTCAAACATCCAGATCCATTGAGTTCTTACATGAAGGGATCTGTGAAGGAACAGGCCCACAGGGCCGAAGTCCAGACTGGAGAAGGATGTTTTCCAAGAGGGCCTGAATAGGTCCCCAGTCTTCTACAGTTGATTCTTTCTTGTAGAAAAGGCGTCTGGAGGCTGGAGATCTGTCATTGATCTCTCTGCCATGAACACATTTGTACAATAAACTCCATTCAGGAGGGAGAAGGCAGACATGATCAGACAGGCAATCAGACCAGAATACTTCATGATCACACTGGATTTGAAGGACGCATACTTCCAGATACCAGTCCATCTGTCATCAAGGAAGTATTTGAGAATCAGTGAGACAACAGGAAATACTAGTTCAATTTGCTGTGCTTTGGCATGTCAACAACACCTCAGGTTTTCACAAGGGGTTTCTCCCTAGTGTCAGCCTGGACCCACAGGATTGTGCCAGAGAAGATTTTATGTAAACTCGGGTACCTTTCAGAGTCCACTCCCTATTGTTGCTGATGTTACTAATCTGGTACCATCGGTGCCGTATGAGTTGCTGTACCTCCCCTCCATGTTTTCAGGTCCTGAAATGGTGAACATGAAGGTAGCAGCTATACCTGCAATCCAGCCCAGCTCGTGGCTAAACTACTGGTCTACAGCACTATCCCGCTTTGCGGTGACATAAAACTCAAGGGAAGAGCATACCCTTAAGTAATTTGAGGAATTATCCAGATCTAGGGTTAAAGCCATAGAATTCCTTTTACATCAGAATGTTTAAATATGGGGTTAACTGTATCCTAAAGATGCATGACTGTTTTAGCAAAATACTCTAGATAACTGTCATCCCAGACGTGTAAGCCCTGAGAAACTCAGACTTAGTAAGTTTCCCTTCTCTGTTCCCTCTTTCGGATGTAGCTATGGCTATAGAGACGGTAGAGAGGTTAAGATAAACCCCTGGGAGGACGTGGTCAGGGTGACAACACCATCCAAGCAATGAGATGCTCCAGGTAGGAGGGAGACTCCTCCACTTTCAGGATCGTTGGACCTTCGATCCCTGGGCCCACAGCCTAATCAAGAATGGACTAGGATGGAAATGGAACAGATCTCCACCTTCTTTTCCTCAGTTCTTCCAATACTCCACCCCTTTACTGGAAGAATATACCTTAGAACTCTTGAACAAAAAGGTTATAAGGAAAGCAAAGTCCATCAAATTCCAGGGAAGGCTGTTCTGTGTTCCCAAGAAGGACTCGGACAAACTCAGAGTCATTCTAGACTTGTCGCCACTCAACAATTTCATCGAGAACAACAAGTTCAGGATGCTAACCCTTCAACACATAAGGACCCTGTTACCGAAAGGGGCGTACACAGTCTCAATAGACCTGGCAGATGCTTACTGGCACCTTCCAGTCAGTCGCCCCCTCTCCTCCTACCTAGGATTCAAGTTACAGAAGACAAAGTATGTCTTCAGAGCCATGCCCTTCGGACTAAACATAGCCCCAAGGATCTTCACAAAACTTGTGTACGCAGTCGTACAACAGCTACGCCTAGAAGGCGTTCAGGTAGCCTCATACCTGGACAACTGGCTGGTGTAGGCAGCATCCGAGACTGCTTGTCTGCAAGCATCCAAGAAAGTGATCCAGTTCCTGGAACATCTTGGATTCAAGATCAACTTCAAGAAGTCTCACCTTTCTCCAGGTCAAGAGTTTCAAAGGCTGGGAATCCATTGGAACTTGCAGTCACACCGTCTCTCCATTCCACCAAAGAAGAGGAGAGAGATCGCGGGTTCTGTCAAGAGACTACTGAAA
The DNA here is from genome assembly GCF_036898095.1 of Palaemon carinicauda. Taxonomy (NCBI): domain Eukaryota; kingdom Metazoa; phylum Arthropoda; class Malacostraca; order Decapoda; family Palaemonidae; genus Palaemon; species Palaemon carinicauda. The sequence goes on along the minus strand of NC_090764.1, from coordinate 49,909,001 downwards.
TCCAACAGGATCTCAAGATGTCAACAGGAAAGAGTACTGGGCTCTCTCCAGTTTGCACCAGTAACAGACCCAGTGTTAAGAGCACAGCTGAAAGATGCGTCAGGAGTCTGGAGAAGATACGCATCAAACGCTCAAAGAGATCTACAGAGACTGGTACCGACCTTACTACGATCGCTTCTCAAGCTGTGGTTGAAGGTCAAGAACCTAGCAAGGACTGTTCCCTTACAACCACCTCCCCCATCGGTAATCATCCACACGGATGCCTCGACTGAAGGATGGGGAGGTCATTCCCATCAAAGGAAAGCTCAAGGGACCTGGTCATCCCTGTTCAAGACCTTTCACATCAACATTCTGGAGGCCATGGCAGTCCTTCTGACGTTGAAGAAGCTATCCCCTCACAGACTAGCCCACATCAGGATGGTCTTGGACAGCGAATTGGTAGTGAGATGTCTGAACCGACAAGGCTCGAGATCGCCCTACATCAATCACGTGATGCTGGCCATCTTTCGCTTGGCAAGAAAGAAAAGATGGCACTTATCGGCAGTTCACCTACAAGGGTTCCGCAATGTGACGGCGGACGCTCTATCCAGGCTAAAGCCGATAGAGTCAGAATGGTCCCTAGATGCAGACTCATTCTCCTTCATCTTGGAAAAAGTCCCAGAACTGCAGATCGACCTCTTCGCAACGAGCGACAACAAGAAACTGCCTCGATATGTAGCCCCGTACGAGGACCCTCGGGCAGAGGCAATGTCCCTCGATTGGAACAGATGGATTCACATCTACCTGTTCCCACCAACAAATCTCCTGCTGAAGGTCCTCAACAAGCTGAGATCCTTCAAGGGAACAGCAGCAGTGGTGGCCTCCAAGTGGCCCAAGAGCACCTGGTTCCCTCTGGTGTTAGAACTGAAGTTGAGGCTGTTTCCTCTACCAAACCCAGTTCTATCCCAACTGGTTCAGAAGTCGACTGTCTTCGCTTCATCTCAGAGAACCCAAAACCTTCATCTCATGATTTTCTCGCCTTAGCAGTCAAGAAAAGATTTGGGATCTTGAAAGACAGTATCGACTTTTTAGAAGAATACAAGTCAAAGTCAACCAGAAGACAATATGAATCGTCTTGGAAGAAGTGGGTCGCTTTTTTCAAAGCCAAAAAACCAACAGATATCTCGATAGACTTCTGCCTGTCCTTCTTCATCCACCTTCACGAGCAAGGCTTGGCTTCCACTACGATAACTACGTGTAAGTCAGCTTTGACTAGACCTCTTCTATACCCATTCCAGGTGGACCTGTCGAACGAAATCTTCAACAAGATTCCGAAGGCATGCGCTAGACTTAAACCAGCAGCCCCTCCGAAGCCCATTTCATGGTCTCTGAACAAAGTCTTGCACTACGCTTCGAACTTGAACAACGAAAATTGCTCTCTAAAGGATCTAACACAAAAAGTGATATTTTTGTTCGCTATAGCCTCAGGGGCTAGAGTTAGTGAAATACTAGCCCTATCAAGAGACGAGGGCCATATTCAGTTCACAGAAGTGGGAGAACTGAATCTTTTTCCCGATCCTACCTTTCTCGCCAAAAACGAGCTACCCACCAAAATGTGGGGTCCCTGGAGAATTTGCCCTCTAAAGAAAGATGTCTCTCTATGTCCAGTAGAGTGTCTAAATGTCCATCTTCGAAGAACTTCAGACTTCAAGGGAGGACAGCTCTTCAAAGGCGAAACCTCAGGATCAAACTTATCCCTGAAACAACTGAGGGCGAAGCTCATCTACTTCATTTGCAGAGCGGGTCCTGACAGTACACCTACAGGTCATGATTTGAGAAAGATTGCTTCCTCGCTGAACTTTTTTCAGCATGTGGACTTTGAGAAACTCCGCTCATACACGGGTTGGAAATCCTCTAGAGTCTTCTATAAACATTATGCGAAGCAAGTGCACGAGCTAAAACACTTTGTGGTGGCGGCAGGTAGTGTTGTAAAACCTGTCGTCTAGTGCTGCGATGAACAGTGTACTGTTTGAGACTTTTTACAGTTTGGGTGAAAAGATATTAACACCTTTCAGTGTAACACTTTTTATTAAGGATCACCCTGGTGCCCCTAGGACTGTTCTTTATAGGTGTAGAATCAAACCAATAACACCAGTGCCATGTGTACACTTATACACAGTGTTGAAATTCATCCAACATTTACAGTGAAATTATCTTAATAATTTTACAATGATTTTGAGTGACTATGTGTACTAATATATTACTTCCCTTACAGGTGATAAATATATATATACTGTATGTACCTTTAGAATGTTGGCTGTACAGTATATGATTCTATTTTAATACATTAGTTGTTACATTTATGTTGTCTCTACAAATAAATGAAGAAAATCTATTTGCGTCTTATTCGCCCCAAAAGTAGCTGAATAAAATTACAGTTTCTTACTTACTTTCCTCAAAATAAGGTAAACGCTTGAAGGTGTCAATACAAGTGAACATAATTATAGTAAGATAATTACATTTGTTCCGATACATATACAAACCTTTTCACTTCTATAGTCAAAGTTGACAATTTCCCTGCAGGGGCAGGAAGCCCTAAGATTGTTCCATGCTTAGCGGATATGACGAATAACGGTACCATCATATATTAGGTGGTCTGGGTGACCATATAGAAGCTGACCCCAGGTTAAGGCACGTATACAAACCCACAGATATAGTACTTTCAAGTAATTCTCTGGTAAGCTTCCATCAGGACGACATGGCTTGAGCCTAAAAAACGGATTTTGAAGCAAAGTGAAAAATCTATTTTTGGGTGAGATGGCTATGTCGTCCTGATGGACCCGCCCTTCTTTTCTAAGAAAAGGAGTGTACATACGTAACAATCCCTACCCGATACTACTCTATCTGTAGCCATCCATGTTTAATTGCAACAAGGAATGGGTTGCCATGTTGGGCACTTTAGTAGTACAGGAAGGGGATCCACCGGGTAACCTTGATGACGGCTCCCCTTCAATTTCGCCACTCTTCCTCTTCAGAGCGAAAACTTTATTCGGGGTGAAGATTGCCATGTTTCGTATCAAGAAATACGTCCCCTGATATTATGCGATATCCTTAAGAAAATTTTTAAGGATGCTCGCGCCAGGAGTTAGAATTCTGGAGACCTGTGGTCAATTCTCTGGGAGTATCAGTGTAGCTAAATATCCCTTAGAAAGCTGCCTAAAGGAACCTTCCATCAGGACGACATGGCCATCTCACCCAAAAATTGATTTTTCGCTTTGCTTCAAAATCCGTTTTAATTGGTTGATTAGAGTTGTTGTGAAGGTAATTGGACCACCCAGGCAATACACACGGTTACGTTTATCATGTACTAAAACATGTAGATGTAAGTAGTATAGCGTTAGGAAATTATCTGGAATGATATAGATTTTTTTTTTCATTTACAAATGAATAATTTTTGCTTGTTTTTTTTAAGACAATTTCATTCCAGAACCTTTCACCATTGTGTTCCCTTCTCAGCCACTGTTTTTTTTCATAGTAGAAGTTTTTATTTTTTAATCTTTCTAATAAGTTATTTATCATATTTTTTTTCTCCCACACTATATCCTGTTGTCAGATTTAAAAAAAATATAATGTTTTCCTTTCACGTAATGTTCTGTTATTTTACTTATATCCTGCAAGTTTAAGGCAGGATAAATAAAAGGAGGAAGTAAGGTTCTAGCTGGGTCCCCTTGCCCAGTATAAATCAAGAGGTGGTGCCCAGTGCTCCGTTCTCTTGACCTGTTACCTAGATTTTTGGGTATTCCACTGTTGTATATTTTTTTTTTTTTGTGTAGTGAATGTTTGGTTGTGGTTGGCATTCGGACACTAGGCAGTTTGGATGCTACCTCTGGCCACCGTCCGCAAACTATTCTGTAGTCACAATAGCATAGACATGAGAAACTGGTAAAACCACCAAGCAATATCATTAAAAGGTGATTTTTTTATGAGTTACTGTTTTTTGATACAATAAGGAAACATGTTTTTCCAAAAAGCTCCATAGAAATAGATTTATATGCAGTACTATTTGAGGGTACTTTATTTAACTTGAATTTACAGTTTTTCCATATTATTTACTCATGGTTTTTGCACTGTTTCAGGTGAGAAAGGGATCAATTGCTATGGAGTCCACCCTGGAAATGCATTGTCTACTTACCTTACCCGTCATTGGTTAGCAATACGAATACTGCATGCAGTAGTACGTCCTTTTACTAAATCCATGGTAAGATATTTGTTATTTTCTTGTGCTGGAATTCTTATTGAAGAATATTAACAGTAGTAAAGTATAGAGGAGTAAAAGCATTCATTATATGCCCTGGGAGCTCTTGTAACTTTGAAAATATATCCCAAGAAAAACAGAATTCTAGTGATAAAATTTTTTGCTGTGATACTTACCTCTAGGTCATATGGCTAACGTAAGCTTTTTGACTTCAAGACCAAAAATATATTTATTTCTTTCCATGCCTTACACCCTTCCCTCCTGGAACTATCCAGCGTAGAAATTTTGCGTGAGTTTTCTGGCCTGAAACCTGGCTTATTGGTTCAGGACCTCCCCTTACTTCCTGGTTCTCACAATATTGAAGGCAACATAGACTTCTGGGCAAAGACATAAACCCACTTGAAGTGGGTAAGAGAGATGGACATAATGTGACTTGGTGGTTAGTATCAAAATAATAAGTTTTATTAAAATCCTTTTTTTAACTTAATATTACCAATGGGTTACGTTGCTGACTGCCATACTATCTCAATGTGGTGGTTGGAAGTTGGTAATCACAAAACTATATTCTTAAAATCTGAAACCTGACTCAACCTGGTATCCAAACACTCCCATAACTTACCTCTGATGGTTGTCAAGGTAATGAATAAAATCTAATAATAAATCTTTCCCAACCAAAACACTCCATTGGAAAGCAAATGTTATCCATAACCATTATCTATCAAAATCCACTGCCAATAGGTTAATTCAAGAAAATTTCCATAAAGATAAAGTATAAAAAGATAAAAGGAACTTCCAAGATCTGAGGCATTCTTTTTAAGAATACCACCATCTTTTTATTTTCCCATCTCTATCACAAACGTTTTATTCGTAAATAGTATTTTAATGATCAAATTAAGGCTACATTCCAAAATATATAAGGTTAATTTTCTTGTGCCCAATTCTTAGAATCATTATATGTTATCACTAACAAGCTACAAATCTAGGTCAGCTTGACCCTAAAACCTGTCATGCAATTTCAAGACTTAGCTGCAATACTATATGTCATTCAGGAAATTCTGTCAGATTGTATTGTAAGATACCCTAGGATGTTACAAATCTGTTATGTCAGTGGGACCTTATCATATAGAACAAAGGTAATGGCCAAGCATGTTATAAAACCATTAAGAAATTATAAAGAAATTTCAACTAGAATGTGATATTGACCTTTGAAGTTTCATAATATAATAAACTTCATGAAAGTGAAATTTTATAAAGCTTTTTATTTATCTACACCAAATAATATCTTATTTCCCCTTTACAAATTAAGAAATTATCCAAATCCAAGTCTACATCTTTATATAAAAAAAAAAGACCTAAGAAAAACTAATCTCTGTAAAATGCTCCAAAAAAATATCTACCTTTCTTTACGCTGAAGAAGATACATTTTCTCTAGGCCCTGTGGTAGCTGCTTAGCAAGTGTTATAGCTACCTTTGCTTCCTCATAGGATTATTATCAGTTGTTCAAGGACTGTGGTTACAATTCTAAAGGTTTAAAGATTGCTCATGAATGGCAGAGGTAAGGGACATTGACATTGCCCTAGCAAGTAGAACAATACCCTAGAGACTAACCATATATTATATGATCAGTGCCCAAGCTAAGTCCAGGAGGGCCAGGCAATGGCTGCTGATGACTCAACAGATATACCTATAGGCTCCCCCCCCAACCTTAGCTCTCAAAGATGGTAAGGTTGCAGACACTAAAGGCACTAACGAGTCTGAGCTGGACTCGAACTCCCGTCTGGCAAATACCAGGCAGAGACATTACCAATCAAGCCACAACAGGTTTAATGGAAAGAATGGCTGGCCTTTTCTTTTCTTCATCTTCCCCTCTTTTGGGGTACAGCATATGTTTTTCCTTTTAGCTGGAACTTGTTAACTTCTGGTAAGCCCCATTTAGCTTGTAGTCAGTGTATTTGTTTATATATCTTGTTATGTCCCCCATGATCCTTAAGAGTGTGAGATGGGGTCTGGGTAAATCGCAGTGTGTATATTTACAAACCTAATGCTTATATTTTGCCTAGACGGTGACACAATGATATTCTTACACTCACTTTCCACAGGCTGTCAACATCCTGGCAGTGTCAAGCCACTGGTTCACAAGGGGTTGAGATGCTAATATCACGCATTTCCATGCTCAGATGAAGCTATCCTGGGTAAAATCATTCCAGCCAGTTGAAAAGAATACATCCATTCACCATAGGGTGAGTCTCCTATGTAAAGAACGAGGTTTTATATTTGTGTCTGTACAAATGACAGAGTTGGAAGTAATTTGTATTTTTTCTATCTATACAAGCTTGAGATCTTTACACAAATGTTACCCATCATTACCTACCCCCAGAGGTCCTGTCTGCAGTCAAATTGGAGTTGTAGCGAGTGAGTGGGAGGACTGTGCTTCCCAGCTACCCACTGGTAACAACCGATACGATTTTTGACACCTCTTTAATAGTTTTTATAGCCATGTTCCAGCTTGCACTGTTATCTTCTCTTATGTAAAGAACTCAGGTTTGTATTGTCATGAAAAATACAGATTACTTCCAAATTTGTCATATTTAGCCATCCAATCCGAGTCTTCATTCCAATATTTCCCATGGCTGATATCTCTCTCACCCCCTACATGTCATGAATTCATGGCAGCTCGGGAAGAAGCTGTGCATAGTTGGCACATGAGAGGGGCCGAGCATTGGTCAAAGCACTCTAAGCACCTACCACCACTTGCAGTTGGATACCATTTAAGTATCCAAAACCAGACCAGTCCTCACTTGACCAAATGCAATTTCAAGAGTTAGCTGCAATGCTATATGTCATCCAGTCAATGGGATGTAGTATTGTGGCTTTGTGGATTCCACGCTCCTACCACTAACTTTACCCGATTTTCCCACAATCTTCATCGCCGTAGGTCATAGTGCCTTGCTCCCGCATATGTGTCTCTGAACCACTTGATGTACCTAGACATCCTTGTCATTCCACCCCTCAACCATCATGACATGCTGACTATGTAATGAGTTATTTTTCTTAATTACTTGGTGCTCACCAGTTGACATAATGGTGCTAACTATATATGGACTGTATGCTGCCAAACAGTGAATTTACTGATATTCCCAGTCTTATTAACCACATACAGTATTTATAACTGTGCACCTTGGTCACATAATTATATCAGTCTTCACTACCTTAATTTTATACATTTCACCTTACTGTAGAATTTTGAGGAGAAAAAGGGTTATGATCCTTTATACGTATCTCTCCTCTCTTTAAACCCCATCTTACTAGAAAGAGTAACATTGTTTTACCTGTTTCAGATGACTGTTGACATTGTTTGATATAATAATGAATAGAGCAAACAAACAAACGGTTCTTCTTTAGTTGTTGATAGAAAATTTGACAACTCAAAAGGGGTCAATTACAGTACGTAATATTCATCTACAAATTATGAATGTACTGTAGTTAAATTGGGGAATTGACCTCATTGATTGATGCTCCCTAATTGGCTAACCTATGGCTTTTATATATGAAACAAAAAGCTTTGTAATAGATTTTTATATGGTAGAATAACTTTTATTCTCAAGCTAGGAAGATTTGATAGGTTGAACTTAACTTTTCTTTAAAGTAGCATTAATGATGATAATATTGTTTTTATTGTTTCTTAATGTTTCTTTTAAAATGCTAGAAAGCTAAGTACTGTACAGAAAATTTATCCTTTTTTTTCACAGCAACAGGCATGTGCTTCAGTAATCTACTGTGCAGCAAGCAACGATATTTCAAGATATGGAGGTATATACGTCAATAACTGTGTACCATGTTTACCTTCAGAGAAAGCTCTGGATGGTATTATGTCAAATCGTTTATGGATAACTTCGCTTACAATGATTGAAAAAGTCTTAGGCCAGAGAGCTTTCACAACACAGACATGTGACGTGAACATTGAAAATTAAGCATGAATTGGCTGATGCAATATTTAGAGAACAGTGTAAAATTTATGAAACATTCAAGTCTTGAGAGTGATATCCTATACAGTATACAATACTGTGGTACATTTACAAAGTGGAATTTTGGTGTATTTATTCATCCTTAAATACAAATGTATCTTTTTTCTCATTTGTAGAGCTAATTCCTAGAAATATTTTTCTTACATGTATCTGTTTTAGAAGACTGTTGCATTTGTTGCAAATGTACAAAAGTCAGGCTGGTCAAAATTCAGGTATAGTGTAATTTAATGAAAATATAATAAGTCACTAAGCTTTTACTTCAGTATTTCACGATTTACCAAGTTTGTTGATCAATTTATCGCTTCAAATAATTTTTTCATCACTGGATTTCAAAATGTTGTTATGCCTCCAAAGCAGACCTGATAAATCCAGGCCTCTTGTGGTGCCCATTAGAAACATCCCTACCTGGCGACCTACTGGACCTACTCATGCTCAATAGTTTCTTGTAGTTTTTGAAAACTGGTTAACTGGCTCTTTATGTCAGAATTTAAGGAATATTGCGAGGAAAAGAAACTTCTTATTAAAGTTATGTTAATCTTAGATAATGCACCTAAACATCTCAGCTATCTAAATGACCTGAACCCAAATGTGAATGTTGTGTTTTGCAACCAAATACTACGTCTCTCATTTACCCTGTGGAACAAAGTATTACAACTCTAGTCAAGCGGTACTATCTACGACTTACCTTACATCAGGCAGTTGATGCTACGTTGGAAGATGACTGAATGAACATTCAGAATTTTATAGAAGGCCTACAATATTTATCAGGTAGTATTAAACATCAGTGCTTCCTAGACCAAAATTACTCAAACAGCAGTGAATGGTGTGTAGAAGAAACTGCACCTAAAATTTGTTCATGATTTCAAAGGTTTTGATGTATCGTTACAAGATATATCAAAGAATTGGTTATCCCTCAGTAGGGAATTTGAGATTGGGTTAGAAAAAGATTTTGAAGAGTTGACTGATGCTCACAAGCAACCACTAACTAACAAGCATTGTTGGAGTAAAAGGAGTAAGAGAAAATGGACAAAAGTTTCCCTGACCCAGACCTAAGGAAATTCAAGCTTAACGAAATGCAGCATACTTTTCATTATTTGTTAAATTGTCTCTCAATAATTGAGTGTACCAGGATCCTATGACCAAACATTTTTCAAAAGTATCTAATGGTGTTGAAGATTTGTTCCTTCCCTATAGGACAATTTTTGACAAGAGAAGGAACATTATCCAACAAAATATAGATCAGTTCCTAGTAAGAGTTGAAAAATGAGCTGATGCCGAAGAACCACCACCATTGATGTCATATTTCACAGAAAAGAAACCTCATATATCAGCTTCCTTATCACCAACAACCACATTGGTGTCATCCTTCTCTATTAACTAGTTTAGAGCTTCGAACTCCACCTTCTTTTGTGTCCAATAAGCAGAAGAGATGCCAAGTTTAAGGTAAAGTGACTAATTTAATGTATGTAGATATTATAGCAGTTTGTCTGCTTTTGTTAAATAGTAGCAGGTTGTAAGTATCTTTTTGAAAATTGTGTTATCATATTGGACATATAAGTCACTTTATAGGGTGAGATTCCAACTTAATCAAGAAATTATACAGATGACAAGGTATTACTGTTCAATTGCTGACCACTCAAGAATTTGAGAGGTTCAAGAAAATACCTACCTACCTGGGGATATTTTTTTCTCGTATGATTTTAAGGGTATCTGGTGAATTTTGTGGGCTGCAATAGATAGCATATTTGTTTTAACAAATTTAAAAAAAGAAAAAAAAAAGTTACATGTTTAACAAGGAGAGTGCCAGTACATATCTCTCCCTTTACACCACATTTCAGAGGGTACTCATCTAAAAGTGTTATATAATATGATGCTCTTGTTTTTGTATCAACATGGAGTAATCTTCCCATTTAAAATTTTGGGTGGGAACCAAGTTTTTCCGAATGTCTGAAGGATTTTTATTTTATTTATCATATCAAAAGCTTTCAAAGTCATAAATGTAATGCATCCTAGGCATTTTTCATGCAGATGTATGACTTAAGAAATCTTGTTTACTGTATAAGATGGAATCCATGTCACATTTCAAGATATTGTATATGCATTCTCCTTGTAATATTGTTGGTAAGATACTCCCAGCAACCCTTTACTTGCTATGGTAGGCAAGGAAATATCTCATGAATTATGCTATAAGGTTTGAAGCTATTAGTCTTGTAGAGCTGCACAAATATAGATGTTAAATTGGAGGCATTGCCTTCTCTGTCCAGCAGGGTTGAATTGTCCCATGGAATGTTAAGAGTGATACATTATCTAAATTCTCAAAAATTCCAGAGAATCTATGTTCAGATTTTTCTTTTGTATGCATAGTATGTCAGCATTTATGTTGGCAAGTAGTTCTGGTTTTGTTGCTGACAAGCCTTCTGCGTTGAAACTGATTACTCTGAATTTTAACAAAATTTCTAGATTTAACTAACGCAAAGCGAAATGTGAAGATTACTCAATAGATATAGAAGCAGAATTATCAAACATCCCTCCTGACCCTCAAGAGTACGATATTTTTCAATCATTTGAGTGGAAGACTGCAAAGAAAAACTTCCCTAGAGGTGGCAGAAATACTTACATCCCTGGCCTCAATGACCAAAACAAAGAACTGTACTAAACACGCAAAAAATCTATTTTTGGGTGAGATGGCCATGTCGTCCTGATGGAAGTTCCTAAAGGGTAGCTTCCTTGGGTATATATAACTACGGCGATATTCCCAGAGAATTTACCTTAAGGTACCCAGAATTCTAACTCCTGGAGCAAATATCCCTAATAAAAGAACCAGGGATATCGCGAAACATCAGAGGACGTATTCTTGACACGCCACATAGCAATCTGCACCCCGAACAGAGTTAACACTTCAAAGGGGTCAATTGGCAAGAAAACGAAAAACGAGAATGAAAGGAGAGCCGCTCGTAAGGTACCTCTCCTCTCCCGTTTCGTAAGCGTGCATTGCGCCGCTCACGGCGGCATCTGTATTCCTTGTAGCGATACACGAGGTGCTACAGATACTGTATGTAGGGAGGGGTCCTACAGCCCTTTTTTAGAGGAAAAAGGAAGGGCGGGTCCATCAGGACGACATGGCCATCTCACCAAAAATAGATTTTTCGCTTCGCTCAAAATCCATTTTTTGGGCTCAAGCCATGTCGTCCTGATGGAAGTATACCAGAGCATTACTGTATCTGTGGATTCTCAAAACGCGCCGTACTCCCAGAAGGTATTTCCTGGCCAACTAGACCTAGAGACCTAAGATGTTACCGTCATACATCTTTTCATCTAACCATAGACCATGTTAGTGCTTCCTGCCCCCTACGGGGAAGAGTCATACTAGACTCTGGAAAAGTCTCGAAGAGTACATATACCTATGTATGAATAACAGACAAGCCAATATAGTGGTCTCTATATCATGTAAAGCATAGTTTGCAAAAGAACCACTGAGTCAATATGAAATATCGACCAGTTCCCCGTTCGATTACTGGATTGGACAAAGGTTTATATCCGGGTAGGAGGAAAACTTGCACATCCGCCACCGTCCCCTTAGGGCATGGAGTCCTCCCGCTAGGGGAAAGCATAAACCAATAAAAGATGCTTGCATAAAGGAACAATCTATTAGAATTATCCCAGATAAATATACATAGTAAACGTAATGCTAAATCATTTCAAGAAAATGACACAGGCGAAGGAGACGCAAGGTTCACAAGAACCAGTTTATTGACAATCAATAAAATAAAACAGGTCAAACAACAATTATACATATATAAGAGGAGGATAACCAATAAATAAGCATAAGCATGATAGTAAACAGAAAACTTGTCTATCTGAAAGAAAACATTAGCGCCACTTTTAACATACCGAAGTATCAAAATCATAAAAGTCTGTATTACTAATCAGTTACATTAGCGTTGGAAACGCTTGGCACACATGTCTGCACTTATGCTAGGTTCACCTTTAAATATGGAACAGTCAATGTGGGCACCCTCGTGCCCTAACACTTAGTTTGTAGAACAGTTCGTAACTACACACCCACCCCGGAATTAATCGTCCCAATTAAATTCACTGTTCCTCGCTGAGTTAAACAGCAGGTTCAACGACACTACCCACTGCTACCACAGACCTCTTCAGTTGCTCCACTTGCTTCGCATAGTGACGAAAGAACACTCTGGAAGACTTCCAGCCAGTGTATGAGCGAAGATGTTCGAAATCCATACTATTGAAGAAATTTAAGGATGAGGCAACTTTCCTCAGATGGTGACCTGCGGGTGTACTGTCTGGATCCGCTCTGCGAATAAAATAGGTGATTTTCGCCCTAAGTTGTTTCAGCGATAAATTTGAGCCTGATGTTTCTCCCCTGAATAGTTGACCACCCCTGAAGTCTGAAGTTCTATGAAGATAGACCTTTAGGCATTCCACTGGACATAGAGATGCATCTTGTTCCAGAAGGCAGATTCTCCAGGGACCCCACCTGTTGGTGGGTAACTCGTTCTTGGCGAGAAACGCAGGATCCGGAAAAAAGTTCAGTTCTCCCCCATCCAAGAACTGAACACGACCTTCCTCTCTCGAGAGGGCTACAATTTCACTAACCCTGGCCCCCGAAGAGTGCAATCAGGAAAATAACTTTTTGGGTCAAATCCTTTAAAGCACACTCCTCATTGTTCAACAGTGAAGCGAAATGAAGAACTTTATCCAGAGACCATGAAATGGGCTTCGGAGGTGCTGATGGTCTGAGCCTAGCACAGGCTTTCGGAATTTTATTAAAAATATCGTTAGAGAGGTCGACCTGGAAGGCATACAAAATGGGTCTTGTCAAAGCAGATTTACACGTTGATATTGTGTTGGCTGCTAACCCTTGACCATGGAGGTGGATGAAGAAAGATAAGCAGAAGTCCGTCGAGATCTTTTGTGGATTCTTCGCCTTGACAAAGGCCACCCATTTTCTCCATGATGACTCATATTGCCTTCTAGTGGATTTGGACTTATATTCCTCTAGGAAGTCTATACTGTCTTTCGAAATCCCGAAACGTTTTCTCACCGCTAGGGAGAGAAAATCATGAGCTGCAGGTTCCGGGTTTTCTGTGATGAAGTGCAGACAGTCGACTTCTGAACTCGCTGGGTCAGAACTGGATCTGGTAACGGTAGACACTTCAGCCGTAGTTCCAATGCCAGAGGGAACCACACGCTGTTCGGCCACTTGTGAGCCACTATTGCCGCTACTCCCTTGAAAGATCTCAGTTTGTTGAGGACCCTCGATAGAAGGTTGGGAGGAGGGAACAGGTAAATCCTGGACCATCTGTTCCAGTCGAGGGACATCGCGTCCACTGCTTCCGCCAAGGGATCCTCGTACGGGGACACGTAAAGGGGTAACTTCTTGTTGTCTTTCGTCGCAAAGAGGTCTATCTGCAGTTTTGAGACTTGACTCAAGATGAAGGAGAATGATCCTGCGTCTAGGGACCATTCCGACTCTATCGGTGTGAACCTGGATAGAGCGTCCGCTGTCACGTTGCCTGACTCCTTGAAGGTGAACTGCCGACAGGTACCACTTCTTCTTTTCTGCGGTCGAAAGATGGCCAACATCACTTGGTTGAGTGGTGGTGACCTCGATCCTTGTCGATTCAAGCATCTCACAATCACCTCGCTGTCCAGTACCAACCTTATGTGGATCGAGCGACGAGGGGAGACTTTCTTCAAGGTAAGGAGTACTGCCATAGCTTCCAGGAAGTTTATGTGAAATGTCTTGAATAGATTGGACCAAGTTCCTTGGGCCTTCTTCCGATGACAATGACCTCCCCACCCCTCCTTCGAGGCGTCTGTATGAATAGTCAAAGAGGGGGGAGGTGGCTGAAGAAGCACCGACTTCTTTAGTTGCCTGACTCGGGACCAAGGCCTGAGAAGCGTATGTAGACGAGTCGGTACTGGTCTTATCAGATCTCTTCGCACGTTTGATGCATAACTTCTCCAAACTCCGGTTGCATCCTTTAGCTGTGCTCTTAGCACCGGGTCTGTTACTGAGGCAAACTGGAGAGAACCCAGCACTCTCTCCTGTTCGCGTCTTGATATTCTTTCGGAATCCAGAAGTCTCTTGACAGAACCAGCTATCTCCTTCCTCTTCTTCGCCGGGATGGAGAGTTGGTGTGACACTAGGTCCCAGTGGATTCCCAACCACTGGAACTTTTGAGATGGAGAAAGCCGAGATTTTTTTCTGTTGATCTTGAAGCCTAGATGCTCTAGGAACTGGATCACCTGTAGGGAAGCTTGCAAACATTCTGTCTTGGATGCTGCCCACACCAGCCATTCGTCCAGGTAGGCTACCACCTGGATTCCCTTTAGGCGTAATTGTTTGAGAGCTGCGCTCGCAAGCTTCGTGAAGATCCTTGGGGCTATGTTTAGCCCGAATGGCATGGCTCTGAAGGCGTAGAGTCTTCGATGTAGCTTGAACCCTAGGTAGGGGGAGAGTTGGCGATTGATTGGAACGTGCCAATAGGCATCTGACAAATCTATGGAGACGGTATATGCCCTCTTGGGCAGTAAGGTCCTTATGTGTTGCAGTGTTAGCATCTTGAACTTGCAGTTCACTATGAACTTGTTGAGTGGCGACAAGTCCAGAATGACTCTGAGTTTTTCTGAGTCCTTCTTGGGAACACAAAACAGCCTCCCTTGGAATTTGATGGACTTTACCCTTCGGATTACTCTTTTCTCCAACAGTTCTTGAATGTACTCCTCCAGAACGGGGTTGGAGTGTTGGAAAAATCGTGGGCACGGGGGTGGAGTGCTGTACCACCTCCAACCCAGTCCATTCTTGAGTAGGCTGTGGGCCCAGGGATCGAAGGTCCACCGATCCCGTAAATTCTGAAGTCTCCCTCCTACCGGTATCATTTCACTTTGGCTGCTGTTGCCCTGAGGTCTTGCCTCCTTGACCGCGACCACCCCTGAATCCCCTCCCCCTTTGAGGGGCGTCTAGACGAACCTCTGGCTGTTCCTCTAGGCTTCGCTCGAAAGGTAGTTGACTGCCCTTCGAACGCTGGGTTAAATGCCGGAGACTGCGTAGTCACGGCTTGGGGTACCCACTGGTACGTGGTTGGAGTTTGTGCCACCATCTGGGGCACTGTAGGCACAGGAAGCTGTTGCTGCTGCTGTCTGAATGGCTTGGCTGGCCGAGAGGATAGCCTAGTCTTCTTAGTCTTCCTCTTTGGTTGAGGACCCTCATCCGGGGAAGACTTTCTCTTGAGAGATAGGCCCCACTTCTGGAGAAGGTTTCTATTCTCCGTGGCGGCCTTATCTACAACCTCCTTGACCGCTTCACTAGGGAAGAGGTCTTTGCCCCAAATGCTGGAGGATATTAGTTTCCTTGGCTCGTGCCTCACCGCAGCCGAGGCGAACACGAACTCCCTACAAGCCCTCCTAGCTTTGACGAAGCTATAAAGGTCCTTCGTCACTGTGGCTAGGTGTGTCTTAGCCACTACCATAAACATTTCATGGACCTTGGGGTCACATGCCATTGTCTCCAGAGTCGTTTGATGAGACATTGAGGCAGCAAGTCTTTCTTTTGTCTCAAGCTCCCTGCGCAAAAGAAAGTCAGACAGCTTGGGGAGGTTCTCACCGAACTGACGTCCGGCAATATCAGCCTCCAACTTCCCGACTGAGAAGGTAAGATGGACGTCCTTCCAGTCTTTGTGGTCCATGGCTAGGGCCAAAGACAGAGGTTTACACTCCTCCAAGGAGGGGCATGGCTTACCTGCCTCGATCGCTTTCAGCACGGCCGTAAACCCTTTCTGCATAAAAGATAAAAGGGAAGGCTCTAGAAGGAGAGGACACAAAGGAAGGGTGCTTCTTACTCAAAGCAGGTACCTTTGAGTTTGTGAAGCCCCTTTCTTTCATCGAGCTTGACAGCCAAGCTTGAGCCTTAGCATGGTCAAAAACTATGACCTCCTTCGGCTCCGTTTCTTCCTTTGAGGCTGGTTCCTTCCTTAGACGGACATAACAGTCCGGATACGACTCCTTGCTGGGCCAGAATTCCACCTCCTCAAGGGGGACTGAGCCCAACTTCTCCGAAATGACGATCTTTCCCGTTGTCATAGGCATGTGCTCGGCATACCTCCAAGGGTTGGCATCTGAGCACAAGGGAAGGTCGTTCACGCTGAGCTTCTTCTGGGGCCCACGTGATGCTGCAAGTCTCCGCATCTCCAACTTCATTGCAGCAGCCTTCTCATTATTTTCCTTCTGCATCTGTTGGATCATTCCAACGATGGAAGAAAGGGTCTTTCCCAGCTCCTCTGGGTGAGAGGACGATGCTGAGGGAATAGGTTCAGGGGCCTGAACCGGAGTAGCCGACACCTCGTCGAACTCTTCCTCCTCATTGTCTGGAGCCTGCTCCTCTTCCTGGTCTTCTGCCAAAAGGTCTTTTTCCAAACACTCGGACACCTCCGACATCCTATCGTCCAATTGGATGTCCTGCAGGGCGTCCGGGACTTCAGCAACCACCGGGATCTGAACTAACGGTATCTCCGCTTGAGGCTGGGGAATCACTGTCTCTGCTGACGCCTTGGGGAAAGGGTAAGCCCTCATCTTCTCACTTGGAAGATAGAGGCCAGAAGTGTTCTTCTGAAAGCCCCTTACCCAGGTACGAAGCTTCTCCCTTGCTGCGTCCCTTGACTCCGCCGTCTTAGGGGAATCAAAAGCCTCAGTAATCAGGTTTGTGCATACGGTACATACCTGCGGGTCCCAATACTGGAGATCACCTTTGGAGACTGCGCATGCTGCGTGCCTCCTACACAAGTCATGTCCGCAGAAGTTCTTGCTGCGGACGTTGCAGAAAACACTTCCACACTTCGGATGGTCCTCCTGTAAAGAGAAGAAAATTCCATGAGTATCAAGTGAACTACGTATCACTGGATATACAATCTTAGAATCACTAAACTAGAAAGGAAAGACACACACTTGTATTTCCCGCACAGTCAATTGCTGCAACCTTCCAGATAATAAAATTGTATGGTTATTCTATTCAAGAATGACCAATAAATAATTTCCAGAGGAAAACAGATGTAGCTCACACCCAAATAAGTAATTTTAAAATACTGGATAGTAGACAAGAAAGAACTCACTTTCTTTATCTGTATGGTTACACCAAAGGGCTGTGCAAGACAACACAAGAGTGTTAGAAAAACTTAGTGATGTAACATATACTATACTATAGTTTTCTCCCTGCAGTATATACTATACTGAAAAATACTGGCCACAGTATAGAAGGTAATGTGCCGGCCGGCACACCCCTTAACTAGTTCCAAAGCATACTACTTTTAGACTATAAGGCGGAAGAACGCTGGTTCCAATGCGTGTGACTGCCGGCCGGTAACTACACAAGATAGCACCCGGCTGCCGGCCGCCAAACGTAGCGGCCGGCAGAACCTCGGTGTGTTTCGATTGCCGGCCGGCAAACAATGATAGCACCCGGCTGCCGGCCACTACTCGTAGCGACCGGCAGAACTATGGTGTGATATTATAGCTGGCCGGCAAAGGTATACAACCAATGCCGGCCGGCAGCAAAAGAACCAGAGAACTTCCAACTATAAAGGTCATACGGTACATACCTGCGGGTCCCAATACTGGAGATCACCTTTAGAGACTGCGCATGCTGCGTGCGTCCTGCACAAGTCATGTCCGCAGAAGTTCTTGCTGCGGACGTTGCAGAAAACACTTCCACACTTCGGATGGTCCTCCTGTAAAGAGAAGAAAATTCCATGAGTATCAAGTGAACTACGTATCACTGGATATACATAGCTTAGAATCACTAAACTAGAAAGGAAAGACACACATTTGTATTTCCCGCACAGTCAATTGCTGCAACCTTCCAGATAATAAAATTGTATGGTTATTCTATTCAAGAATGACCAATAAATAATTTCCAGAGGAAAACAGATGTAGCTCACACCCAAATAAGTAATTTTAAAATACTGGATAGTAGACAAGAAAGAACTCACTTTCTTTATCTGTATGGTTACACCAAAGGGCTGTGCAAGACAACACAAGAGTGTTAGAAAAACTTAGTGATGTAACATATACTATACTATAGTTTTCTCCCTGCAGTATATACTAAACTGAAAAATACTGGCCACAGTATAGAAGGTAATGTGCCGGCCGGCACACCCCTTAACTAGTTCCAAAGCATACTACTTTTAAACTATAAGGTGGAAGAACGCTGGTTCCAATGCGTGTGACTGCCGGCCGGCAACTACACAAGATAGCACCCGGCTGCCAGCCGCCAAACGTAGCGGCCGGCAGAACCTCGGTGTGTTTCGATTGCCGGCCGGCAAACAACGATAGCACCCGGCTGCCGGCCACTACTCGTAGCGGCCGGCAGAACTTTGGTGTGATATTATAGCTGGCCGGCAAAGGTATACAACCAATGCTGGCCGGCAGCAAAAGAACCAGAGAACTTCCAACTGCCCGGCTGCCGGCCACTTAGGCCGGCAGCCGGGCTAGGGTACAAACACTAGAAGAAAAACAGAATGGATGTCGGGATAAGAGACTGTACTGCCTCATAGCCCGGCAACCCGAAAGAGTGCACATAAGGAAGGGGAGAATATAACTTCAGGCTTCCATGACCAATGCCATCTGGCTCTACAGACAAACATGGATGAGAGACCAAGGGAGGTCTGGGCAGCACTCAAAGCAGAAGACCCTTGCCGGCCAGCAAGGGACTGAGTCAACTCCACATCCTAACTTATGCTAGGTACAGATGTAGAATGACGGACAGGAATGCAATGGCTAGGCCATCACTAAGGAAAGAGGGGGAAAGGGGAAAAGATGGTCCTGCCAACCTTGCTCTAATAATGAATCACCCGCAGCCAAGAAAACTCATCTTAGCCTAGGGGAGATCCGAGGAGGGAGGCCAGCAGTACTTGCCAACTCCCTCGGAACCAAAGCAAGGAAGGCGTTGTTATTCACAGAAAAGGAGGATCTCATCCTCCACACCGAGAACAGCAACACTGGACTAGTCTGCTAGATCACAAAAAGAAGAAATCATCTCGTACAGAAACCTTCGAAAGTGAACTAAGGAGGCTAAGCCTCCTATGTCTGCTGTCAGCCTAGCAAGGGAATCTCAACCACAATGCTAGACAGAAACAGACTCAGACTAAGAACTCTGATGTCCTGCCCCTTCCTGAAGCCAGACTTACTGGAAACAGGAAAGAACAGAACACCCTAATATAGTTGTATCTAAAGTCAATTCAGATAAACAATTAGGGTTAAGCCCAAGGCTTAAGCAGAAGGAAAGGGATTGCACACATTCTCCGAAGAGAAGAGAGCAACCGGGGAGTGTGAGAAAGTATACTATGGCCCCATAGACAACTAGCCTAGGCGCAAAGAGAATCGATTACCTAAATCACCGAAACCCACTCGTATACTATCTTGGAAGAAAATCAACATAATCTTAAATGTATAAAACTGCCTAAAGCTTCAATAAAATTTTAAAACACTTGGAAAATCATGCAGGAAAGTACTAGGGCCAAACGACTAGGCTACAAGGTCTAGCGTAGGCCAGAATCGGCAAATCATTCGCCAAAACGAAAATACTAAAGGCATCATATAAAGAAATCCTATGTAAAGCTGAATAGCTAAGATTATTAAAGCGAAACAGCCGGGAACGTCGCTCTGGCTAACTAAATAACTCATGCATAGCGAGCGACAGCGTCCAGGACGCCTCCGGTAGGCAACAGCTCTTGTAACAAAGATAACACTATCAAATTATTTTAAAATCACCAAGAGCTTACATTTATACATAAAAGAGATAATACTCAACTTATCAGAAGCAGAAGAAGTTGGAGAAAGCATTATAATGTTGAAATAAACCAAGAATTGCGAGATAACACAGGGAAAAACACAGAGTTGTTGAGCTACGCAAAAAGGAATACAGATGGCGCCGTGAGCGGCGCAATGCACGCTTACGAAACGGGAGAGGAGAGGTACCTTACGAGCGGCTCTCCTTTCTTTCTCGTCTTTCGTTTTCTTGCCAATTGACCCCTTCGAAGTGTTAACTCTGTTCGGGGTGCAGATTACTATGTGGCGTGTCAAGAATACGTCCTCTGATATTTCGCGATATCCCTGGTTCTTTTATTAGGGATATTCGCTCCAGGAGTTAGAATTCTGGGTACCTTAAGGTAAATTCTCTGGGAATATCGCCGTAGTTATATATACCCAAGGAAGCTACCCTTTAGGAACTTCCATCAGGACGACATGGCTTGAGCCCAAAAAAGATATATAGAGGCTTGTAATGAAGATCCATTTGCCAACAATACAATTGAACTTAGGGAAACTCTCCTCAACTCAATTAGCTATTAAAGTCTCAACGCTGGCAAAAAATTATAACCAACATCAATTTGACTCATAACAGCAGAAAAGGTTGGACCCCATAAAAAACTCAACCCTGAAGATCAAAGCCAGCCAAGAGTAGCCCAGTCACCCCCAATGAAGTGGTGCACCAACTCTGACTCAATGGAAAGCCAAATAACAAAGAAAGGGGATAATTTTAAAAAATGAAGATGGACATGGAACGAGCTATGTTTGAGAGTAACCAGGATTTCTTACCATTCACCATGCAAGACTGAATATGACAATGAAAATTCTTAAAACTGAGAAGGCAGCTGGATTAGATGAAATTACAGTAGAGATGATCCTTCACTTTAGTGAGAGGACAAAAGAATGGCTCCTTGCACTGTTCAATAAATGTGCAACAACCTATTGAACACCAAAGATATTGAGGGGAGCCTAATTAGTAACATTGTTAAAACCAGGTAAAAACCCTTTATCTCCTAAAAGTTACAGACCAATATCACTGTTATGCATCACATATGAATTATATGAACTCATGATAATGGCACGAATAGCTTCAAAGGTTGAAGGAAAATTATTACCCTAGCAAGCAGGCCGATCATGCTGCTGTCAGCTTCTGAACTTAACTCAGTACATCGAGGATGGATTTGAGAAGAAACAAATCACTGGGGTAGCCTTTGTAGACTTTAGAGCTGCTTACGATACTGTGAACCACCGGCCACTCCTAAAGTGGTCCAAACAGTCAAAGACTCAGAGAGTCACTCCTTGTAAATCCCCAGTTCTTAGAATTGGATAGCAAGAAAAGCAGGTGGAAGACCCCTAAAGAACGGTATCCTGCTCTGAACTGGCTCCCTTTTTATTTAACATTTTTACAAATGACCAACCAGAGTTTAAAGATATACGAATTTTCATAGACACAGACGACCTATGCATTGCCACACAGTCACAATCCTTTGAAGAAATAGAGGAGAGACTATCAAAAGCTTTATCATCTCTCAATATATTATAAGAAAATGACACCTCAATGCAAATCACAGCAAAACGCAAGTGTGTGCATTCCACCTTAACAATCACGAATCTAGCCAGAAATCAAAGATCTTATGGGAAAATAAAGAATTAGATATCCACCAATATCCAGTGTATTTAGGTGTTACTCCTGACAACCAATAGCTTTAAAGAACACACAAACAAACTAAAGAAAATGCTATCAACAGGAAACAATCTACTTAACAAATTATCCAACACCAGCTGGGGAGAAGATCCAAAAACTCTAAGCAAACGGCTCTAGCAGTCTGCTATTCTAATGCAGAATATTGTTCACCAGTGTGGAAAAGATTGTGCCATGCTGTCAAGAAATTAGCTAAGTTCTTGAAAGATTCCCAAGTTGAAAAAATGACGATGAACCTAACTGTGACATTCTTCAGAACTCTCTTCGAATCAGGCCTGGCAGCCAATACAATTACTACAATCAAGTCAGCCCTGAAAAAGATCTTCCATATTGGTTTTGACATTGATCTAACGGATTCATATTTCTCATCCATTCCGAGAGCTTGTGCCAGACTAAAACCTTCAACTCGCCCTAGCACGGTTTCCTGGTTTTTGAACGATGTTCTTAAGCTAGCCTCTGACACCCCAAATGAATCCTGTAACTATATGGCATTATTAAGAAGTCACTTTTTCTTTTGAGCCTCGCCTCTGGCTCCAGAATCTCAGAATTGTCAGCCTTATCTAGAGACCCAGGTCATATAGAGTTTTTCTCTTTGGGTGAGGTCCTTCTCTCCCCTAACAAAGTTTTCCTGGCTAAAAATGAGGACCCCCAAAACAGGTGGTCTCCCTGGAAGATTGTTCCACTTCCTCGGGATCCATCCCTGTGTCCAGTTACCACCCTGAAATCCTACTTAAGTAGAACTTCCACCACAACCACAGGGCCCTTATTTATTAGAGAACACGGAGGAACTATTACCCTTAAGGGAATCAGACAACAAATTCTTTATTTTATTAAACAAGCTAATCCTTAATCATTCCCACATGTCCATGATATTCGAGCTGTGGCTACCTCAATTAATTTTTTCCACCATATGAAATTTGATGAGCTCTCAAAATATAGGCTATGGGTTGGAAGTCCCCTAAAGTTTTCAAGCGCCACTACCTAAAACCTTTAGAAGCTCTTAGATTTGCCACAGTAGCTGCAGGGAATATAGTTCCTCCTGAAGGTACTGAGTCCTAATCACCACGTCTTGCTCTATCCTCTTTCCCTCCTGCCTGGCTTACCTATTGTTCCTACCTGTTTTGTTTACCATACACCCTTATGGCGTATTATTTTATTATTCATTGATCAATTTCACGAATTGTTTTTTATTTCACTTGTTCTTAAAATCCCCGAGCTGATTTTATTTTTGTTATGTTAAATCTTTGTTATGGATTTACTTTTGCTTGGTTCTCTCTATCATCCCCTGATGGGATTTTGTACCATGCTCATATTCATATCTATGATTGAATTTTTACCTTTGCATTTTTGATTACCAAGCTGGATTACCACTATTCATATCTGTTGAATTTTACCTACGGGTTTCATTATTGATTGTTTACCATGTCTAATTATCACTGCCATATACATGTTGATCTATTTTTACGGGTTTCCTCATCCCTCTTTTTTTATATTAAAACTCATCAGCTATGTTATTTTTGTGTTATTCCCTCCTCAGGTAGTTAGCCATATTGGGTCCCCTTTCTCTGGTACGATTTCACTGGGCGGCACGGGTCGGAGCCCAGAAAAGGGATTTTGACGTAGGAAAAATCTATTTCTGGGCGAGAGACCCGTGCCGCCCCGTGAACCCACCTGTCCCTCCCTAATTGGTCCCCAATCTGGGGTGCTATAAGGAGTGACGTCACTGGCGTGGGATGGCTAATAGTAGTAGGATGTTGAACGGCGCCTCGCTGTTCGGGGATATTGACAGGAGATATCTAAATAGTGCGAGACCTGTGGTTGTGATTTATTCACGCCCCAGTATTATACCGACACCTTATTAAGGTGAGCGAGCTGGGTTCAACCTAGCATTCCTATACAAAATTTTTCTCTGGTAAATTCATAGCAGTTTTTACCTTAGAAATGATGTAAAAGGAGCATTTCACTGGGCGGCACGGGTCTCTTGCCCATAAATAGATTTTTCCTACATCAAAATCCCTTATTTAGTTGTTGATAGAAAATTTGACAACTCAAAAGGGGTCAATTACAGTACGTAATATTCATCTACAAATTATGAATGTACTGTTGTTAAATTGGGGAATTGACCTCATTGATTGATGCTACCTAGTTGGCTAACCTATGGCTTTTATATATGAAACAAAAAGCTTTGTAATAGATTTTTATGTGGTAGAATAACTTTTATTCTCAAGCTAGGAAGATTTGATAGGTTGAACTTAACTTTTCTTTAAAGTAGCATTAATGATGATAATATTGTTTTTATTGTTTCTTAATGTTTCTTTTAAAATGCTAGAAAGCTAAGTACTATACAGCAACAGGCATGTGCTTCAGTAATCTACTGTGCAGCAAGCAACGATATTTCAAGATATGGAGGTATATACGTCAATAACTGTGTACCATGTTTACCTTCAGAGAAAGCTCTGGATGGTATTATGTCAAATCGTTTATGGATAACTTCGCTTACAATGATTGAAAAAGTCTTAGGCCAGAGAGCTTTCACAACACAGACATGTGACGTGAACATTGAAAATTAAGCATGAATTGGCTGATGCAATATTTAGAGAACAGTGTAAAATTTATGAAACATTCAAGTCTTGAGAGTGATATCCTATACAGTATACAATACTGTAGTACATTTACAAAGTGGAATTTTGGTGTATTTATTCATCCTTAAATACAAATGTATCTTTTTTCTCATTTGCAGAGCTAATTCCTAGAAATATTTTTCTTACATTTATCTGTTTTAGAAGACTGTTGCATTTGTTGCAAATGTACAAAAGTCAGGCTGGTCAAAATTCAAGTATAGTGTAATTTAATGAAAATATAATAAGTCACTAAGCTTTTACTTCAGTATTTCATGATTTACCAAGTTTGTTGATCAATTTATCGCTTCAAATAATTTTTTCATCACTGGATTTCAAAATGTTGTTATGCCTCCAAAGCAAACCTTATAAATCCAGGCCTCTTGTGGTGCCCATTGGAAACATCCCTACCTGGGGACCTGCTGGACCTACTCATGCTCAATAGTTTCTTGTAGTTTTTGAAAAATGGTTAACTGGCTCTTTATGTCAGAATTTAAGGAATATTGTAAGGAAAAGAAACTTCTTATTAAAGTTATGTTAATCTTAGATAATGCACCTAAACATCCCAACCATCTAAATGACCTGAACCCAAATGTGAATGTTGTGTTTTGCAACCAAATACTACATCTCTTTTACCCAGTGGACCAAAGTATTACAACTCTAGTCAAGCGGTACTATCTATGACTTACCTTACATTAGGCAGTTGATGCTACGTTGGAAGATAACTGAATGAACATTCAGGATTTCATAGAAGACCCACAATATTTATTAGGTAGTATTAAACATCAGTGCTTCCTAGACCAAAATACTCAAACAGCAGTGAATGGTGTATAGAAGAAACTGCACCTTCAATGTGTTCATGATTTCAAAGGTTTTAATGTATCGTTACAAAATATATCCAAGAATTGGTTATCCCTTAGTAGGGAATTTGAGATTGGGTTAGAAAAAGATTTTGAAGAGTTGACTGATGCTCGCAAGCAACCATTAACTAACAAAGCATTGTTGGAGTTAAAGGAGTAAGAGAAAATTGACAAAAGTTTCCCTGACCCAGA
The DNA here is from genome assembly GCF_036898095.1 of Palaemon carinicauda. NCBI lineage: Eukaryota > Metazoa > Arthropoda > Malacostraca > Decapoda > Palaemonidae > Palaemon > Palaemon carinicauda. The sequence goes on along the minus strand of NC_090764.1, from coordinate 49,883,544 downwards.
CCTAAGTAAATTCAAGCTTAAAGAAATGCAGCATACTTTTCATTATATGTTAAATTGTCTCTCAATCCTTGAGTGTACCAGGATCCTATGACCAAACATTTTTCAAAAGTATCTAATGGTGTTGAAGATTTGTTCCTTCCCTATAGGACAATTTTTGACAAGAGAAGGAACATTATCCAACAAAATATAGATCTGTTCCTAGTAAGAGTTGAAGAATGAGCTGATGCCGAAGAACCACCACCATTGATGTCATATTTTACAGAAAAGAAACCTCATATATCAGCTTCCTTATCACCAACAACCACATTGGTGTCATCCTTCTCTATTAACTAGAACTTCGAACTCCACCTTCTTTTGTGTCCAGTAAGCAGAAGAGATGCCAAGTTTAAGGTAAAGTGACTAATTTAATGTATGTAGATATTATAGCAGTTTATCTGCTTTTGTTAAATAGTAGCAGGTTGTAAGTATCTTTTTGAAAATTGTGTTATCATATTGGACATATAGGGTGAGATTCCAATTTAATGAAGAAATTATACAGATGACAAGGTATTACTGTTCAATTGCTGACCACTCAAGAATTTGAGAGGTTCAAGAAAATACCTACCTACCTGGGGATATTTTTTTCTCGTAAGATTTTAAGGGTATCTGATGAATTTTGTGGGCTGCAATAGATAGCATGTTTGTTTTAACAAATTTAAAAAAAGAAAAAAAAAAGTTACATGTTTAACAAGGGGAGTGCCAGTACATATCTCTCCCTTTACACCACATTTCAGAGCATACTCATCTAAAACTGTTATATAATATGATGCTCTTGTTTTTGTATTAACATGGAGTGATCTTCCCATTTAAAATTTTGAGCGGGAACCAAGTTTTTCCGAATGTCTGAAGGATTTTGGTTTTATTTCTTATCAAAAGCTTTCAAAGTCATAAATGTAATGCATCCTAGGCTATACTTCACATGACATTTTTCATGCAGATGTATGACTTAAGAAATCTTGTTTACTGTATAAGATGGAATCCATATCACATTTCAAGATACTGTATATGCATTCTCCATGTAATATTGTTGGTAAGATACTCCCAGCAACCCTTTACTTGCTATGATAGGCAAGGAAATATCTCATGAATTATGCTATAAGCTTTGGAGCTATTACTCTTGTAGAGCTGCACAAATATAGATGTTGTTAAATTGTAGGCATTGCCTTTTCTGTCCAGCAGGGTTGAATTGTCCATGGAATGTTAAGAGTGATACATTATATAATTCTCAAAAATTCCAGAGAATCTATGTTCAGATTATTCTTTTGTAAGCATAGTATGTCAGCATTTATGTTGGCAAGTAGTTCTGCTTTTGTTGCTGACAAACCTGCGTTGAAACTGATTACTCTGAATTTTGACATCTCTTTGCTCGTGGGCCGAGGTTTTATCCTTTTACCACCCATGAGGCTTGGATGTAGTTTGCATGGACCAGAAACCAATCACAAAATTTCTAGATTTAACTAAAGCAAAGCAAAATGAGAAGATTACTCAACAGATATAGAAGCAGAATTATCAAACATCCCTCTTGACCCTCAAGAGTACGATATTTTTCAATCATTAGAGTGGAAGACTGCAAAGAATAACTTCCCTAGAGGCAGCAGAAATACTTACATCCCTGGCCTCAATGACCAAAACAAAGCTCTGTACTAAAGATATATAGAGGCTTGTAATGAAGATCCATTTGCCAACAATACAATTGAACTTACCAAAGAGAGAGGCAAGAGAGCGTGCTAGAAAGAGGAATGAATGGCGAGCGATTGTGACGCAGTTCCGGTAGGCCCTGCTGCTGCCTCCGATGCCTTAGATGACCGTGGAGGTAGCAGCAGTAGGGGATTCAGCATTATGAAGCTTCATCTGTGGTGGATAATGTGGGAGGGTGGGCTGTGGCACCCTAGCAGTACCAGCTGAACTCGGTTGAGTCCCTTGTTAGGCTGGAGGAACGTAGAGAGTAGAGGTCCCCTTTTTGTTTTTGTTTCATTTGTTGATGTCGGCTACCCCCCAAAATTGGGGGAAGTGCCTTGGTATATGTATGTATGTATGTATGTACAATTGAACTTAGGGAAACTCTACTCAACTCAATTAGCTATTAAAGATGTCAACGCTGGCAAGAAATTATAACCAACATCAATTTGACTCATAACAGCAGAAAAGGTTGGACCCCATAAAAAACTCAACTCTGAAGATCTAAGCGAGCCAAGAGTAGCCCAGTCATCCAGAATGAAGTGGCGCACCAACTCTTACTCAATGGAAAGCCAAATAGCAAAGAAAGGGGATATTTTAAAAAAATGAAGATGGACATGGAACGAACTATGTTTGAGAGTAACCAGGATTTCCTACCATTCACCATGCAAGACTGAATATGGCAATGAAATTTCTTAAAACTGGGAAGGCAGCTGGATTAAATGAAATTACAGTAGAGGTGATCCTACACTTTAGTGAGAGGACATAAGAATGGCTCCTTGCACTATTCAATAAATGTGCAACAACCTGTTGAACACCAAAGATATGGAGGGGAGCCTAATTAGTAACATTGTGAAAACCAGGTAAAGACCCTTATCTCCTAAAAGTTACAGACCAATATCACTGTTATGCATCACATATGAATTATATGAACTCATGATAATGGTACGAATAGCTTCAAAGGTTGAAGGAAAATTATCACCCTACCAAGCAGGCCGATCATGCTGCTGTCAGGTTCTGAACTTAACTCAGTACAGTGAACCCTCGCTACTTCGCGGTTTGTCCATCGCGGATTCACCACTTCACGGGTTTTTTTCATAACCCATATATATATATACATTCCGGAAATTTTGAAAATACCGCGATATCTGAAGACCCCAAATACGATATTTCGTTACCTGTAATTCCATTAATACTGTAATTAGTAATATCTGCTCTTACTGATTGTTCATTGCATTACATATGACATATAATTTAGCACAGAAAGAAATAAAACACGAAAAGAGAATGTGATCATACGATAATTCAGTACTGTATACAGTACGTAGTAAAATTAAATCGAACATGAAACGCAAATCAGATGCAGTCATACCATATTAGAATGGTGTAAGGCTGCTGATGGCTACTAGTGTACTACAAATGTAATGGATGTGCTTCTTTTCCATGAATCTTTTGTATGTATACGTACGTAGTACTGCATCCAATAATATTCTTTGTTGCAAAAAATCACATTTCGAATAAGCGTACAAGAGAGAGAGAGAGAGAGAGAGACTCACATCCTACAACAAAAGCGTAAAATAGCGTACGTAAAGCTGTATTATTATTATTATTATTGTTGTTGTTGTTATTAAAATTATTATTGTTATTATCATTATTATTATTATTTTTACTGTACAGTACAGTATACGCAGGGTATCTTGGACATTGAATTGGTAACCTACGTAGCATATAAGACGGGTTGTGATTGGTTCTAGCGCTGATAGATGACGAATCAGAACTCAAGTTTTGTTATCTAGCCTGTGATTGGTGTTTTGCCTGCATCTCCAACTTCCAGCATCTACGTTTTCGCGGTCACTTTGTCTCCCGCCGTATCGCTGTGTAGACGTTAAGTTATTGTGAACTTTAATCTGTGCTGTGCGTGACTGTTTTAAGTTGAACTTTTCGTTGAACTTTCTGTTAAACCCTACTGTACAATGCCTCCCAAGCGTTCTGCTTCTACTAAGGCTGGTAGTGAGCCTAAACACCACCGAAAGATGATGACGATTGCTGAGAAGGTGACGCTTCTCGATATGTTAAAAGACGGTAGAAGTTACGCGGCTGCAGACCTCGAAGACCTGACGAAATCGGCCAGTGAAGAAGACAGTGAAACACAGGAAGAGATCCAAGAAAATGTCGAAGAAATGGGCTTAACATTAGAACGGCTTGCCAAGCTCTGCAAGCTTGCGAAGGAGGTGAAAGAAATGTTGCAAGATTGAGACGAGGATATGGTTCGTTCTATGCAATTCTGCAACAAGATCGATGAACACATGACTCCCTACAGGATGCTCTTGCGAAAAAAGAAGCAGCGGCAGCAACTTCCGATCACAATGCCCTCGGAAGAAATTGAAGAAGTGTCTCAGGAAGAAGTTGAAGAGGTGTCCCAGGAAAAGACACTTCCGTCTGAAGAGACGTAAAATACTGTACTATCATTGGCTGCACAGTAGAAGACATCATCAGCTTCATCATCATCATTTCTACTGTGCAGCAAATTCATCGCCATCATCATTCAAGTTTTTCTTGAACTTCTTTCGTGGTGAGTACAGTAACAATCTTTATTTTTTACTTTAATATTCTAACATTTTAATATTTGTGCCTGTTTTAGTTTAGTACTGTATGCATTAAGTTAAAGGGAAGGTTTTAAAAGTCTGAAGAGTATACATGTTGTAACCTATCATATTTTTTTTGTTTAAAATTTACATTTACGTACGTAAAACAATCTCTCTCTCTCTCTCTCTCTCTCTCTCTCTCTCTCTCTCTCTCTCTCTCTCTCTCTCTCTCTCTCTCGTAAATTGTTTACCTGCTTTGCTACGTACAGTATGTACTGTATGATTTTATATAGATACGGTAAATAATATTTGTAATAACATATTTTCTAAAAGCTTTTACTGTAAATATCATTATTTATCACTTTCATCATGCGCGTTAAATGCCTTCTTTGTTTACTGAGCGTGGTTGTTTACTGAGCGTACTTTATGACGCCGTCGTTTCAGGCGGCGTCATAAAGAAAAACATTTCATTTGGAAGTCCTAAGAAAAATTAAGTAAAACATTGGTAATAACAAAATCAACATACTGTATAATCAATATAATCGATGCAAAAACTAACCTATACACAGATGTGTACAGTACACTAAATGCGTTTGTTTCTTCATTATGATCAGAGAAATGTAAACAAAACATTGGTTGCCATTTTTTATCGTGCTTTTTGCCGTGTTTAGGAAACGCATGATATAAAATCGCCTTTAATATTTGTGCCTGTTTTAGTTTAGGGTACTGTAGTACATGCATTAAGTGTTCTGTACATTAAAGGGTAGTTTGTTAACAGTACTACATACAAGGTAAGGTTTTAAAAGTCTGAATATACATGTTAAATAAATAGGTAAATATGGTGTCAATACTTCACGGATTTTCACCTATCGCGGTCGGGTCTGGAACCTATCAACCGCGATAAACGAGGGTTCACTGTACATTGAGGATGGATTTGAGGAGAAAAAAATAACTGGGTTAGCCTTTGTAGACCTTAGAGCTGCTTACGATACTGTGAACCACCGGCCACTCCTAAAGTGGTCCAAACAGTCAAAGACTCAGAGAGTCACTCCTTATAAATCCTCAGTTCTTTGTAGAAATGAATACCAAGAAAAGCAGGTGGAGGACCCCAAAATAATGGTATCCTGCTCTGAACTGGCTACCTTTTTATTTAACATTTTTACAAATGACCAACCAGAGTATAAGGATATACGAAGATTCATAGACACAGACGACCTATGCGTTGCCACGTAGTCACAATCCTTTGAAGAAATAGAGGAGAGACTATCAAGAGCTTTATCATCTCTCGATATATTATAAGAAAATGACACCTCAATGCAAATCACAGCAAAACGCAATTTTGTGCATTACACCTTAACAATCACGAATCTAACCAGAAATCAAAGATCATATGGGAAAATAAAGAATTAGATATCCACCAATATCCAATGGATCTAGGTGTTACTCTTGACAACCAATAGCTTTAAAGAACACACAAACAAACTAAAGAAAATGCTATCAACAGGAAACATCAACAGGAAACAATCTACTTAACAAATTATCCAACACCAGCTGGGGAGAAGATCCAAAAACTCTTAAGCAAACAGCTCTAGCAGTCTGCTATTCTAATGCAGAATATTGTTCACAAGTGTGGAAAAGATTGTGCCATGCAAAGAAAGTGAATCCAGAGCTTAATAGAGTCTGTTAAATAGTCACTGTCACATGAAAGGTAACACCCCTACTATCTCTGTATAGAGTGGCCAGTATTGCATCACCTCAAGTTCGACGAGATGCTACTGTATTAACAAAAATGAAAGGATCAAACAGATGAATGATCCATGGCATCCACTTCATGGACACCAACCATGCTGCCTACAGATTGATGAAATGGAGGGAGAATGACCGTAATTCAGCCAATGAAGCACTACCTGACTTTTGCAAACACCTACCTCGTGGAGCATCCCTTAACAGAAAGGAGTGGACCACCTTAAATTGAACAAGATCCAAGGTTGGAAAAACAGGAGATAGACTTCAGTAGTGGGGATATGTCACCAGTGCTGATTGCCCGTGTGGTGAATCACACCAGACCATGGACCACATCCTCCGTTGCTACCCACACAGTGGACCTGCAGATCCTGATGTAGGTCTACAGAAAGCAATGACAGAGCCATCCATTGGATACACAAGTGGTGCGATATATGAATGATGACTTATTGTCTGTGTTATCAGCCATAACTACTGAGGGCTTTCTTGAGATGTATTTTTCTACTCCCATTGGTTTATGGTCTGTCTGTGCCAGTATATACCCACAAATTTTCATAATTTGTCAGTCCATCGTCTAATCATCCTTCCCCAGCTTTCTTTACCATCTCTAGGGACCCATTATCTTATTCTTAATGTTCATTCATTATCTGTCATTCTTAATATATGTCTTGCCCATATCCATGTCTTTTTGTTACATGTTGTTAGAATATTCTCTAATTTAGTTTACTCTCATATCCATGTTGCCCTTTTTCTGTCCCTTAATGTTATTCCCATCATTATTCTTTCCATAACTCTTTGAGTTGTAACTACCTTATGTTGTAAGGCTTTAGTGAGGCTCCAAGTTGCTGGTGCGTAAGTTAATACTAATGTGATTAAAGTACATATATTCATTAACAATCTCTAGAGGTTTGTCCATAACTTATTTGTTGTCTCTCTGCATTTTCATTGAACATTATCTTAGTTTTACTCGTATTCATTTTCAGTCCTACATTTCTGCTTTCTCTATTCAAATCTATCTTTTTTAATTCCTCCCATGATTTACTAAGCACAACTATGTCACCTGCAAGTCTAAGTTATTAAGGTATTCCCCATTAATATTAACTCCTACTGTTTCCCAATTTAAATTCTCAAAAACTTTATCTAGGCACTGTGAATAATTTAGGAGATATGGGGTCTCCCTGTCTAACTACTTTCTCAATCAAGATTTTCTCACTATCTTTATAAAGTTTTAGGATTGTTGTACTTCTCGTATAGATATATTCAAGAGTTCTAACATAAGATTCATCTATTACTTGTCTTTGAAGGGCTTTCATACTGCTGAAGTTTTGACAGAACCAAAAACTTCCTCATAGTCTTTAATTGCCATACATAATGGTTTGTAATATTCTGTTGATTTTTCTATTAGTTGGTTAATTACATGGATATGGTCAGTTGTTGAATACCTGCTTCCAAAGCCTGTATGCTCTCTTGGTTGAAAAAAGTCTGTGTCTTTCTATTTGGCATCATCTGCATATGCAACAAGCTTGTTTCGTATGTAGATGATGCTACTCTCTTTGCATTAATTTGATCTCCTGAAGGTAGATTGTCTGTCTGTCTGTATAGATTGCCTTACCTTGTGTAGAAGGTAGATCTTGGGTTCCTGAATCCCTTAACAGAGATCTAGCAAAAATTAGTGCATAGTTCAAATTATGGGGCATGAAGTTGAATCCTAAGAAAACTCAGTGTGATTGTAATTAGGTAAAGGACAGTGGCTCCTCAACTTCTGGATCTCAGCATTGATAATGTTTCTTTAACTCTGTATGACTCTGTGAAAATTTCATGTGTGATTCTTGACAGCAGATTTACTTTTGAGAAACACATTAGGTCTGTGTCTTCTTCAATTGCACTAAAAATTGGCGTATTGAAAAAGTCTTAAGATTCTTGGTGATCAATCTATTCTGAAGATGAGTAAACTTATTAGGCCGTCATTTTTCAGGTCTTTTATGTCTCCCTTTTGTAAATTAGTATAATGATAAAGTTTTTCTAATCTCTAGGTATTGTGAATTCTTGCAGATATTTGGTGTAAAGTTCAGTGAGTTTTGCTATTATGAAATCTCCTCCATCTATTTTTAAATCAATTGTTAAGCCATCTTCTGCTGCTTTGCCTCTCTTTAAATGCCTTCTAATGCTTTCTATACTTCTCCTAGTGTTACCATTGGTACCGGTTCAGGTGTTTCAATGTTTTTATTAGCAAAGTTATTTCTTATATCACTAATGTATAGCATTTTATAGAAATCCTCTGAAATTTTGATCACTCCATCTCTTTGGTTGATAGTATTTCCAATTTAATCCTTTAAAGCAAACATCTGTTGGCTTATTTCTGGTTTCTTGTTATTCCCATCATTATTCTTTCCACAGCTCCTTGAGTTGTAAATAGCTTATGTTCTATGGCTCCAAGTCTCTGATGCATAAGTTAAAACTGGTAGGACCGTCTGATTGAATACTTTGCTTTTTGGAGAAAGTGTAATTTTACTTTTCATAATCTCATTTTGTTTACCACAAGCTCTCTCCCATGCTTATCCTTCTTTTAATTTTGGTCTCATGTCTTGGGGAAACGCTTACTGTCTGACCTAAGTATGTAATGTATTATTCATTAACAATCTCTAGGGGTTTGTCCATAACTCTTAATTGTTGTCTCTCTCCATTTTCATGGAACAGTATCCTAGTTTTACTCATATTCATTCGGTCCTACATTTCTGCTTTCGCTATTCTAATTTTCTATCATCTTTAGTAATTCTTCCAATGATTCACTAAACACAACTATGTCATCTGAAAATCTTAAGTTGTTAAGGTATTCCCATTAATATTAATTCCTATATTTTCCCAACCTAAATTCTTAAAAATTTCTTCTTGGAATGCTGTGAATAATTTAGCAGATGGTGTCTCCCTGTCTAACTCCTTGCTCAAACAGAATTTTCTCACTATGTTTATGTAGTTTGGGGATTTCTGAACATCCTGTATAGATATCTTCAGATGTTTTTAAATATATATGTATGTGTATATATATTAATATACTGTATATGTGTGTGAATATTACTATATATAGGATATGAATATACAGTATGTTGCGTACAGTAAGGTTAGAAATTTAATTTAATTTCACACACACACACACACACACATATATATATATATATATATATATATATATATATATATATATATATATATATATATTCATATATATATGGCTGTACTTGAATGGCTGGTGAGATTGTTTAATATGTGTTTTGTGTTGTCAATGGTACCAGTAGATTGGGTTTGTGCATGTATTGTACCACTATATAAGGGTAAGGGAGATGTGCATGAGTGTTGTAATTCAAGAGGTATTAGTTTGTTAAGCTTAGTTGGGAAAGTGTATGGTAGAGTAATGATAATAGGATCAAGGATAACGCAGAGATTGCAATCTTAGAAGTACAGGGTGGTTTTAGAAGAGGTAGGGGTTGTATGAATCAGATTTTTACACTTAGGCAGATATGCGAGAAATATTTAGCAAAAGGTAAGGAGGTGTATGTTGCGTTTATGGATCTGGAGAAAGCGTATGATAGAGTTGATAGGGAAGCAATGTGGAATGTGATGAGGTTATATGGAGTTGGTGGAAGGTTGTTGCAAGCAGTGAAAAGTATCTACAAAGGTAGTAAAGCATGTGTTAGGATAGGAAATGAAGTGAGTGATTGGTTTCCGGTGAGTGGGGCTGAGACAGGGATGTGTGATGTCGCCGTGGTTGTTTAACTTGTATGTTGATGGAGTGGTGAGAGAGGTGAATGCTCGAGTGCTTGGACGAGGATTAAAACTGGTAGACGAGAATAACCATGAATGGGAGGTAAATCAGTTGTTGTTTGTGGATGATACTGTACTGGTTGCAGACACAGAAGAGAAGCTTGGCCGATTAGTGACAGAATTTGGAAGAGTGTGTGAGAGAAGGAAGTTGAGAGAGTTAATGTGGGTAAGAGTAAGGTTATGAGATGTACGAGAAGGGAAGGTGGTGGAAGGTTGAATGTCATGTTGAATGGAGACTTACTTGAGGAGGTGGATCAGTTTAAGTACTTGGGGTCTGTTGCAGCAAATGGTGGAGTGGAAGCAGATGTATGTCAGAGAGTGAATGAAGGTTGCAAAGTGTTGGGGGCAGTTAGGGGAGTAGTAAAAAATAGAGGGTTGGGCATGAATGTAAAGAGAGTTTTATATGAGAAAGTGATTGTACCAACTGTGATGTATGGATCGGAGTTGTGGGGAATGAAAGCGATGGAGAGACAGAAATTTAATGTGTTTGAGATGATGTGTCTAAGGAGTATGGCTGGTGTATCTCGAGTAGATAGGGTTAGGAATGAAG
>NC_090764.1:49810631-49870631 GCF_036898095.1 Palaemon carinicauda | reverse complement strand
GAGGAAGACTATATTTTTTATTAAGTCTAACCCCAGAATTCAGTGAAGGCCTACAATCCCCAAGGGCAACATCATATCACATCCAAGAGTGGAAGAAGCTAAGCTTTTGGTCAGTCAAGGTGTTTGGGTATCTGCAGTGAAAAGTTCTTGAGATTTTGAGGATGGATTTTTGTCATTGAACAACATTAAGGAGACTGTGGGACCTATCATTATCAATACTAAACAGTATTCTAGAAGTTTTATTTCAGCTGTGACCAAGTTGTGGAATAATCTTCCTAATCAGGTACAGTAGTTGAATCTGAAACTTCAAAAGTTCAAACATGCAGCAAATGTTTTTATTTTGAACAGGCTGACATAGGTCTCTTTTTATATTTTATATATGAAAGATCTATTTTAATTTTGTTACTGATCTTAGAGTGTTTTCTTTTGATTGTTAATTGGTTATCTTTTAAATTATTTTATTACCTAATCTCATTAGGCTATTTTTCCTCGTTGGAGCCCATGGGGCTATAGCATCCTGGTTTTACAACAAAGGTGATAGCTTAGCCATTAATAGTAATAATAATAATAATGACTGAGATAGCAATAACGAGGATATAGAAGGCCTTACCCTGGATGATGATGAAAAATTATTAAAAGCTTTTTTGAGAGTGCTCTTCTCTTTCCACTTTTATGCCCGTCTTTAGCCATGTAGAAATTTTATTTTCTCAATTCCATCGAAATTTCTTTGCTTATGATCTGCTCAAAACGCAAGACCTGGCTTAGTCTTAGGTAAACAACAGCATATCCTTTTACATGATTTTATACAATCAGTCCTCGATCTTCATATGGGTCAGCTAACAGAAGAAAGAAAACCCATGTAATATTGGTTCCCTAAGGTCAGTAAACCCATAATCTCTTTAACTAACTAATCACTGCTTGTTTGCCTGTGACTAACACCCCAAATAATGGACGGCATTGTTTTTACGTAGTTCTCTTTGCTGTAAATTTTACTGCAGTAGTTGTAGGCTACTGTGGAGTATTATACAAACTTCTATTTTTACATCATTTCCTTAATAAACTACCTCTAAATTTAAATGTATTCTCTTCACAGTCCTAAATCCTTAAAATTTAACTACAGTGTATTCAATTCTATTAAGTTTGTTATATATAATTCAGCCATGTTCAATTTTTACGATAACATGATTTCCTTGTACTCTCATTACATTACATTCTAATTTATTTACCCTTCTAATTATTTTCCTTCCTCTCATTGTTTTTATCTCACTATTTTCACATTATTTCCCTTAATATAATTTTATTCCTTCGTGCATAAATTACAAGCATTGCAGTGTAAATAACTAGAATAGAAAACACAATACTTAACATTCAGTACAACATATAATCATAACATTTTAGCTTTCACTCTTCTTTCTTTTCTGTTCACTTTTCATTTGTTTTTTTTTTTTTTTTTCACAGATTCTCATTCTTCATTTCAGTCTACATTTATTCTCTATAGCCTTTCTTACTGTGTAATATCCTTATTCCCTTTCTAATCCTATATTGTCCTTATTTCCTTTTTCAGTATTTCCTACGGTATTGTACAATTATTACTTTAATATAATGTAGATTTTGTATATAATTTACTGCATAACTTTATTTATATTTTTCCTGTATATATCTTTACACTTACTGAACACTTTCATGCTTTACTGAGTAACACCTGATAGGGCTATTCCATTTTGAATCATCCTACCCACAGATTATGTAAATTTTTTTGTGTTTTAAAGAAATTTCTCTATCTCTTATCTGTTAATGGAAAAGTTCTCACTTCTTTCAAAAGAAATCTTTAAAGATAGGATAAGCTAGGAGGAAAAAACACTATGTAGTCTGAACCAGTGGTTAGAAAAAAAAAAAAAAACTTGTTGACATTGAGCCTTTGACTTCGAACTGGCTGTCAAGAGAAAGCGCAAATTTTTTACGTTAACTAATAAGGAAGTTACCGATTTTTACTTCCCCTTTGCATATAAAAAGACTGTTCTTTTTTCTGAGTACCATTCTCTTAAGTATTTAGATTCATTAACTCATAATCTTTCCATTTCTTGTTACCATTTTAGTCTTTTTAACTAGATCTTTTTGTGTGTCTTATAACTAAGTACTGTTGACTTCTAGGGATGTTGACCCTCTTGCACACAGTAGCCTACAGTAGGATATTAATGAAGAGATTTTCCTATGAAACGGATCATGAGGTTTCTATATGAAACAGTAGTGACACCTACAATGTTTGTAAATATTGAAGTGTGGTAGTTATATAAAAACAAATAAAAGTCAGAGGGAATTTAATACATTCAATTATTATTAAATGGTTGTTTGAACAAGTTGCCACTGAGTTACTCCTTATGGACCACCGTTGAAACGGGCATATGGCCAGTTGAGGATAGAATTAAGTATAGAAAGTCTATGCTTTTTCATAATGTTTTCATTTAATAATAAACGGATAGTAAAACAGATAGCAGGAGACCAAATGAGGGAACCACTTGGGGAAGTCTTTTTATAAATGTGCATAAAATATATTGAAATTGAAGAGGTTAGAAATTAAAACTAAGAAATAAATCAAGAACAAAAACAAATATAAAGTGAGAAATAAAATCAAAAGAAAGAAAGAAATGGCAAATTTTAGTTATGTGAAATGGAGATGGTAGAGAAGGATTGGATCGAATTGATAATAGGATATTAGCAGACCTAGAGTATGCTGCTGATGATGATGTCCTTTTTAGCAGAACACCTCAAGATTTGCAATGCTTCCTTACCAGAATGCATGAAATATCCCACGAGGTTGGGCTCAAGACAAAAAGAAGGAAGACAGATGATGAGGACGGAGTATGCAATGAAAGATGAAATATCCTTGGAAAGAGAAGGGATTAATGAGGTAGAATCATTTGAATATTTAGGAATGTGATCTCCAATACGAGGTCTTTAGAATTTAAGTTTAGTGAAAGATTGAAAAAAGCAAACCAGACTATAGCTAGGTTAAGTAAAATTTGGAAATCAAATCGCTTGAAATTACATATATCAGTTCAGTGAGACCCGTGTTACTATATGGACACGAGTCATGGTATGACAATGAAACAACCTAAATAGATTTAGTACATTAAAGAACAAAACCCTCAGATGGATATTGGTAGTTAAATAGTAATGACAGGATTAGTAATGAAACTATAAGAGAGATTACTCGAGTACCATATGTGGATAAGATCACGATGAGGGGTAGATGAAGATGGTTTAGGCTTTGGGGATGCTCTTCACGCTCCAAGAGCTTGAAGTTCACAATCAAGACCACCCCTCCCCCCCAAAAAAAAAATCTGGTGTATTAATAATTAACGTAAGAAAGAAGTGGATATTAAAACAAAAGGGAAGAATTGGCCAGTAAGTTTAGTTAAATAATATAAGTATCGGGGTGAATGGTACAAAGATAAAGGAATCAAAGAATTGAATGTCAGTATAATAAGGCCAGAGATGCGTATATGACCCAAGAAATAAGAAAATATGGAAATATGAGAAAAGTAGGAAATGACATTGGAAGTGAGAAAGAAAATAAATGTAACTAGTAGTATCGACAGTATTTTCTAATGTGGAGACCTGGAGTGAGATAAGAGATAAAGATATGAAATATCTGGAAAACCTTCAATATAGGCTAATAAGGAATACGCATGAACAACCTGCAAGTACTTAATTTTGGGGCATCCTTGCAGAACCAGGAATATGGCCAGCGTCTTGCAGAATAGAATACAAGAAAAAAAATGCTCTTCCATAACATCATTAAGTCAGATAAAAAAGACTAGTAAGAGAGGTAATTGAGGATCAGTTGAAAAACCCTTATGGAAAATGCTGGAGTAAGGGCACAGAAGAAATCTGTAATGAATGTGGAATTGAAGTTGAAGAAATAAGGAGTTTGGGGAAAGGGATCCTGAAAAACAAAATTAAGAAAAGAATTATGAAAAAAAAAATAGAAGAAACTATTGAAGAAAAACGAAAGTGATGAAAAAATTAAGATTTAAAGAAGGAAATGTCCCACAGCCTTATATCAGAGAAATGGATCTGGATAAATTAACTCTTGTTATGAAGACAAGATTAAATATGCTCAATTTAATGGTAAATTTCAGGGGAAATGTGCTGATAATTTGTGTGACCTGTGCATAGATGAAGAAGATACTAATGAACATTCATTTTCATGCCCAGAATTAGGACAGTTAATGAAACTAGACATAAGCATAGGCACGTTGCTAAATCCTAGCAGGGATCTGGGGGCATTTATAAGTAGGGCAATCTAGTAGCTTTGAAAGAATGATTTAAAAATTCCAAACTGACCACAATAGGTTGCCCAAACTGACGATAGCAAGGTGATATCCTATCTGATTTCAAGGTATAATTAGATGAAGATAAAGATTGAGAAATTCACTATTAAACTATTCATGGTACAGTTAGAATAAACTTGATCACAATAATAAGAATAAGCTTAGGAGCTTTACATCTATCTACAAGGCGATAGAGTGTCCGCAGCAATTAGGAACCAGGAACTTAGAAGAGAGATAAGGTCAACAAACGCAGGATTGTTATTCAAACGATAATTATCGTACCTGTACGATGAAAAACGATAATTTTAAGGTTCGTGTACGATAACCCAGTGGAAATAATCTGTATGCAGCGTAAATGAAGTAGATGATTAATGGAGAAGTATTGAATTAAAAGCTCAAGATAGAGACGACTGGCGAAATCTAACCAAGTCCCTTTGTGTCAATAGCCTTAGGAGGAGATGATGATGGCAGAGATCTTAATATTAAGAAAGCGGTCAAAGTAATGACGTCAAGGTTGAATACCACAAATTTAAAAGAAAATTATAGAAACAGGAAAATGATAAGCTTTTTGAGTTGTGTAGAAACACGGATAATACAATAGAACATTGAATTTGGTGTAACTGTAGAAAATTTAGAAGCAGTGGTTTAGAATGAATGAAATTAGAATTCCCAAACTAAGAGTTTTTTAAATAAAATTATGCAAGCTATAATGTCTGTGTATGAGATATCCAATAACAATGAACTTTCTTTAGATAGCAGTTATTAGCTTCTACACATATAGTAGTAGTAGTAGTTGGAAGAGGAGGAGGGGGCCCATAATTATAGTGTTGTGGTTATGTGGAGGGAGAGACCGTGCGGCCAGAAATATGGGTCAACCTGGAGGCGCCTTTAACCTGTCACATTCAAGCTATGCCTCGCAAGTCACGTGACATAAAATAAAAACAATTATGAGCAGTTGCAGGGTTAACATAGAAATAGCTGCCACATGGCAGTGACAATAAATTCGGTAAAAGCACGTGGTGAACCATTGCATAATCAAAACACTATAATCTGGGAGTTTTAAAGAGTGTCTGGTTTGTTTATGCAAGTCAGAGTTGCCAGATCCCCTTATGAAGCATAGATACAACCCCTACAGTCTTGGGTTAAATTGTATGATATCGTCAATACCTTAGAATTTTGTCAGCTTGCTTTCAGTTTTGGCTAAGCATCACACAATAACAAATTGAATAAATCAAGTTATGTTATTAAAAAAGGAAAATGTATTACCTTGCCTTATCCATTGGCATGGCTTATATTGCACAAGGGTCCAGGAGCGTCGAAATACATTAAATATAAGAATAATGCTTTATGCAACTAGAAAATCGGTTGCATATCAATGTTTTACCATGTAGGTTGCACTTTCACATTTCAATGGTTGCTCAAAAAATGCAAAAATCAACATTAAATTGCTGATCGAATGGGTATAGACCAAACCAAAGTCAGAACACTTCTCTGCTGTCACATTTTTAAGAAGCTTCCTTGTAAATGAAAAAATAAAAATTTTAACCCATTTCTTCACATAATTGCTGTAAAGGATAGATTAAAAAAAGTAAAACTCAAATATATCAATTGTTTTCTGGCAACACTGGAAGTTATTACGAAACCTGCGTTTGATATTGTTTATGTGTTTCGCGGATCTTCTGAAATATTGTTTATAGTTATGTCGTAAGTTCTGGTTTTCTTTATTTAATGGTCAATTAAAAGACTTAAAAAGTAGATGTTGTATAACTATACAAACCGTTTATGTTCTCTTTGTTAATTGTTATGCAATATGAGAAAAATAGTCTCTAACTTATGTAGATTCCAGGCTAAAATCCAAGACTATGACAAGGCACCCCCAGGTATGCTAATGTCGGACAAGCTATGTCAATCTTTTGATGTTACTGAGACAGTGGTTCATCAGGGATTGATCAGAAGCGTAGAATATAAATTGTAAATGAGTCAACTTCTAATGTTATAAGTACCCCTCGTTATTCTTATAGTTGCAATTCCCTACAGCCTGTGGCAGATATTTAGGTAGTGGTAACTGCTATCTTCACTTTGACATCAGCCACAGAACAGTAGAGGTGTACAGTACATCTCGACGTCCTCAACTGATAGTTTTAATCTAATACTTGGAGCCTTTGTATATCAGCGGCCAGTTCATCCAGCGTGACAAAAACTCCCCATATACACCCCCTAATATTTATTCTTTTTTTTTTTTTTAATAACTGGTCTTGCATTCAATTGTGTTCAAGGGATATGTAGTGTTTCCTGATTACTGTATGTGTTACAATTTTCTATATCCCCTTCTGTTATCCAACATATTTACCTAATGCTGTTCTATTTGTTGTGTAGTTGTATAACAACAAATACAATGTAAACCTACTTAAAATTGTTTTCTTTGGATATTGCTCATGCTTTGTTGGAAGAAGAGTTCCTTCGACACCGAGTCCAAACCGGTGGAATGCCCCGCCCCCCCCCCCCCCCCCTTTACCGTCAGTGTCTGCTGATTTCAGAAGGTGCTAATTACAGTATATTTCACCTGGCTGTACTGTTGTGGCCTCTTCCCTGTGAGTCCAGGAAGTCCAGTCAATAGGAAGTTATGTATGCGTAACTCCTGCCGTTACGGTGTGGGTTCCAGCAACTTGCCTTCCAGAGTGAATCCTGAAAGTTGTCCCATAGCTGACATTTGGTGGAGGTATTTTCACATACAGTATTTTACTTATGCTGGTAGGAGTTAGGGCCAAGAGTTATCCCATAGTGGGAAGCAACATTGGTTTTCACTACTCTTGTACAGACTAAGCATACACACTGCCAGTCTCAAAGGAAGGGCACCCTTCTTTTCCTCTCCCTTCCTGGATGATATCTCTCTCATGATGCTGTACGTGCCGAAGTGGTAACCTTACGTGCTGGTGCTACTGCTGCTTCCCCTTTCCATTTGCAAAGTTCCAGAAGCGACAATCAAATGTTGGGATGTGACACCGGGCAAAAAGTCACTGAAGAACAGGATAAGCAAACAGTATGACTGTGGAGTCTCTTGTTTTGCCGGCACAGTTTACTAGGAAGATCAGCGCTGTACCAAAACCTAACGCCTTAGAATCCGTTGAGTTACGAGATATAAGGGCGTATGTTCCTTGTACCGGCGTCGTCTCGAGGCACGAGCGATGTTGATCAGGATGCAGAGCCATGGTCTCGTCCCTTTCCTGGCAGGGAAGTTCCCCAGACACTTCAGTAAGTCTTCCACACACACAAACTTCTATACGACCACAATCCAAATAGCCCCTAATATACAAGCACGCAAGAAGACTTTATAAGGCGTGAAGAATGCTGCATTGGATCCTAGGTCTCCACTAGACAATCCTCCACTGGCAGGAAGTCAACGATCTCCACTGGACCAAGCTCCTCAATTCTTTAATCCATTACACCATGATCCATGAAATAAAGCTCCATGCTCAAGTAACAAGTTCTGGTTTCTATCATTAGGAAAAATACAAATTTCTTTAAAATTTGTCTTTTTCCTGACTTTGCAAACCTGAACCCTTTAATTACACATCAGCCTCAAACACCCTGCAAGTCCTAGACCGAAAGGTCAAAAGTGCTACCCTTGTTGACTAATGGGTGAGGGTTTGTTGCTCTGTCAATGTTTGGTAGTTATAACTATCTCGTTGAATTTTAGCAGCTGATCCAGCTTTGCTGAAGTCATACTTCTTTTAAAGGACTCGAGTTTGTAGTTAGGAAAAATACAAATTGCTTTTAAAAATTGTTAAATGCATGAATTAATTTGCTATGTACTGTAACATTGAATATCAAGTTGTATGATTAAATGACTGATTAACATTACTGGATGATTTTTGAAAGTATTTTGTCTTAATCTATGATATGCTGGAGGTTAAACATTCATATTTAACATATATTTTTTTTCTTTATTTTGCAAACTCAAGCTCCAAACGACCCAGGAAAGGCAAACAGCCGAATTACAGAGAAGATTCAGACCCACAATCTGATTCCGAGGATGATTTTGTATTGCCCCAGAAATTGTCAACTTCTAAGTCTAAAGTGTTCAAAGAGAATGTAAAGAATGCTGAAAATTGTCCCAAAGCCTCTACATCTAGAAAGAAGGATGCCGGCCCCTCTAAAGCCTCATCGTCAAATAAGAAAGATACGCAAAAAAATAAGAAGAACCGGCATAACAAGGAAAATTTTCCAATAGTAAGTATGTACAGTACCATTTATTGCAAATAGTTTTTGTTTCCTTTGTGTATTCAAACCTTCTGTCCTTTAAGATAAGGAATACAGTATGTTGTTGAAAGGACTACTGAATCGTTAACAAGGTAGTGGGGAATGTCATTTGGTGCGAGGGGGAAAGCCTGCCCATGTGCATGCCACTGAATAGCCAATTTTGCCTTTGGGCAGAACCAATGTGGACATATAGTACTGTTATGCTGCTCTTTGATTGTTGGATCTGCTGTATTCTTATTTTTGTTTGTAATAAGGCTGGTTTTTTATTTGTTCATACAGTCAAACCCTCATCTTTTAATTGAAGAATGATTATAGCAAAGCCGAAAACTTGGCTTTTACTGGCAGGTGGTGGTGAATCATCATCATCGCCCCCCCACCTTCCAGTATACCAGTACAATACTTTGATATCAGCCTGTGAACAGAAAAATAAGAACTGGCTTCTGAGATTAAGGCTGATGCTTGCACACACCCTTTGGCATACATGGTCGCATGATCATGAATCTCCTACAAAGAGGCAAAGTTCTCCAGTACATAAAAGGTCTAAAGTACAGTCACTCTCACTTTTTGATGATTCCTTTATGCATGCAAGCAATTATGGACAAGATCGCCCATTGGTGTGATAGCGCTTTTTGAGCTGCAGTGGTAAAACTAAGATTTTGCCATCTCTTGGTGTGGAATGCAGTACAGTACTTACCTGAGCACTCCTATGTGAATAGGTACTCACAAAGTACGGTTCACGCATGCTGATGTAATAGGCAACGCTCAACTAGGTGGCAATGAACCAGAATACTCACTCTCCTGTGGAGGCTTCTAAGCCACGTTGTGCATATCCTTGTGGGAGGAGGTGCGTCATTCTACATAAGCACTCACCAACCTGAGTGCTCATAAAAACAGAAACACATGCTCAGGATTATGCACACCCTCGGGCATGTGAGGTTCCCCGGCTGCAAGTACTCACTTTGGCTATCACCCTCGCCTGGAAACACAGGTACCAGAATTCACTTGTTCTCCTAGCCGTATAAGATTACTATTTTGAAAGAAGCTACCTGTTGGCAAGCGATCTCCCCTTCACGATCAGCCTTGATCTGTCGGAAGGAATTCCTCAACCTCAGTGAATTCCCATTAGGAGCTTCAAGCAGTTTTGCCCACCCTAGGATCTTGGCTCTGGAGTGGAATGTAACCAATGTTTTCAAGTCTCTTCTTATGTGTATCCCATACAAACCTATGAGATGAAGTTAGTTGGCGGGCTTTTGGCAAATAAGAAAAGATATGAAATTATCATGGATATTATGTAAATTCTAGCTTCATTTGTTTAATCTTAAATAACATACTTTACTTTATCTAAAAAAAAAATATTAAGTGTTCCGTAACTGGAAGACAAACTAATGCTATTTATAGGGGTATAACTTTCGGCGAAGTGGAAAGAACGAGCCATTAGAATTTAGCGAGGGTCAACTACCAATTCTGCTAGTTAGTGGGGTTATGGGGGTAGCTAGCTACCTCTCTCACCCACACACCTCTGACTCTGCTTCACTTTGCTTTTGGCTCGGATAGAGAACAGTTGTTGCTGCTCTTCTTCCTCCATTTTTGACTGCCATTATTAATCTGTTTTGTCTTTTTCTTTTTCAGTGTGTGTGCCGAGTTCTTCCACCGGCCATGCGTACCTGCCCTTGTTTGGAGGGCTGCACCTGCTGTAAATTCATGTCTGCGGTGGATATGAATCCTCACAGCCTTTGTCCCGTCTACCGAGGTCAATGCTGTGACGAAACTAACTAGTGTAATGAGTGCCAGAAGTGGTCTGCCTCCCAGTGGGAAAGGTTTGGCCATAGGCAGAAGAAGTCTAAACAGGACTCTTCTCATTCGAAGACTGCTTCGAAGCAGAAGAAACCCAAGGCTTCTTCCTCCGCTTCCCGACCTTCCTCCGAAGCTCCTACTCGGACGGCTTCCTCCGGAGGCCCCACGAGTAGTAGCGTGGGCCGTTTAACCCCTGGTCAACCTTGGTTGGTTCTCGAGAGACAGTGCTGCCTCCCGTAGTGAGGTAGTTCTAGCTCTCCTCCCGAGTAAGGCCTTACTCCTTTCTCCTATGTTACAGATGTGGCCTTAGTTGGGTTTGCCCGATTCTCCTTTCAAGGATGCGTTACTACGGTTCCTGCACCGGAGTGTGGATCTACAGCGATTGTCAGTGTCAGACGTCGACCCCTTGACCTTAATCGAAGTAGTAGTTTCGTAGACCTTGTCTTCTACCTTGCCACCGGATCCTGTGACTGCGTCTTCTGCTTCATCTGCAGCTGCTGCTGAGGTCTGCGCTCCTTCCCCTGACTGACATCCTTGGGGGGAAGGGAAGCAAAGTCCAAGGCATGTCTCCTGGAAGTGTTATGCTTTCTAGTAAAGGGGCACTCATAGAGACTCTTCAGAGGCCCACTGATGGTCAGATTGCTGATCCAACGGTTTCTGTTCGATATCGTGTTGGTGGCAGAAGACCTCGCTTTGTTCGTCCTTCTCTTCGCCTTCAGGGTGCTCCTGCTCTGTCGGTAGAGAGACGCCTCTTCACATCTTTGACTCCGCAGTCTTCCTCTTCGGAGGAACCTGCCCAGCTTGCCTCTTTTGATTCACAACTCTCACTTTCTTCTTCGGCCTCAGTTTCTCCTCAACAAACTTTGATTTGTTCGTCTCCTCACAAGGGTCACATTTCTCCACTGGATCTTCCAGCAATAGCTCAACGGCAACGTTCTCCATTTCGTCAGGCATCTGCTCATCAGGCCGGCCATCGACCTGCAGCTCGTGAATCGCCCACTCATCCGACAGCTCGTAAATCGCCTGTCCATCGTGAACTGTCTGCCCAGCCGTCTGCTCGTGAACCAGCCACTCGTTCGACTACTCGTGAACCGCTTGTAGCGAGACCTGCCTTGATCTTCTACCCGATAGCATTCTCCCAAATGTTAAGCGCCTGCTCAGCATTCGCACTCGTTTCGTAAATCGTCGCCTTCTCGTCAATCGCTGACTCACCATACTACAAGCCAATTTTCGGCTGTTGACCAGAGAGTTTCTTCCACCAAACTCAAGCCCCGTTCACCTCAGCGACAAACGCATCAATCACTGTCAGAGCATAAACATCCAACGGTGTGCGAATCGCCTCAGCGGGAATCGTCGGCCCACTGTCTGCCTTCTCGTCCAGCGATTCCTGAATCATAGACCCACCACCCATCCTCTCGTCCAACGGTAGCGATTGACCCCTCGATTTCATGTCGGCGCTTGTCGACGCATAAACGCTCTCCTGCTCGACAATCGTCATCGCTTCACCAGTGTGAGGCTTCATGTCAGCAATCACCAGCATGTTCACACCACGATGCATAACAGCACGACCGCTGGGGAAAGAGGAAGAGGGCAAGTTTCAGTGGTTTAAGATCCTGAAACTTCCAATGCCTTGGAAGGAACTGTCGTCATTGTGCCCAAAGTCCTCATCATCGGGAATGAAGACTCCTCGGAAAAACCCTTCGACCTCTATCCCTTTGGGGGAACTGTTTTATAGCGCATCCTTGGGTAAGCAACCCTGGTTCAGCGCCTTGATCAGGGCTGTGACTCAGACCTTCGTACCTTTGTTCCCTTCGTGACCTGCGGAAGCCTCTGGGGACTTCCTCCATTTCGACCAACCCAGGAATACGGACCACGACTGCTTTTCCCCTGAAGAGGGAAGAGAGGTGTTCAGGAGCTCCAAGGTTAGAGGTCTCCCCTGCAAAACCATTGTCGCCTCTACCCACCGATGCTTCACCCACCGACTTGAGAGACTCTCATATCTCATAGGGAAGAGTCAATTTCAAACTCTCCCCTTCTGTCACCGACGGACAAAACCTTTGGAGAGGACTCCGTTTTGCCTTTGGATCCTGTAGAGGTGCGTAGTTCTCTCCCCACCAAGAAGATCATCACATACAGACCTATAGTCTTGGTCCCCTGTTTCCCCTAAAAGGGAATCAAAGAACTCCAAGACATTGCCAAAGTCCTCTTCTAGGACTCAGAGACGTAGAGAATGGGGGCAGAAGCTGAGTCAGTCTTCCTATTTTCGACCGCGACCCACTCCGTGACGAGATCTCGGCAGTGGATGATGACGATAACACTGCCAGCCCAGCATCAGACGGTGACGAAAGGGAGTCAGAACATGCCTTTTGGCAGGTTCGCAGGGTCTGACCACTATGAGGGTCCTTCACGGGTTACTAGATCCAGAGACGACCCCTCAAGAAGGCAAGGACACATTCCTGGGCTGTGTTCTAGGCACCCAAAAGCCTCTGAAGTCCAGTGCAGCAGTGCCCTGGTCTGGGGGGTCTAGGGACGCTCGATGTAAGATCGCCTTGCAGCTTGGAGATTACTGTGTCAAACCGAACAGGCTCGTCCGCCAAACTCTTCCCACCTCCGGGTGTCAACCAGAGGAGTTTCTATGAGGTTCTGGAGGAACCTTGCTCGACCTTGTCTCTCCATCACTCTCTTGAAGATCTGACCTAGGGAATCTCTCTAGAGAGGCTCTCTTCGCTTCAGGTCCCGTTCTCAGCATCGGAGATCGTGAACCAAGTGAACGTTGTGAAGTATGCAATGTTGGCGACTTCGCTGCTGGGTCTTTGGTTGGAATCTGTGGGAATCTTGGTACGGACCAAAGATTTCTCTAAGGAAAGTACCATGAAGGCTATGGAGACCTTCCTTCTCTCCGGCACCCAAACCATAGAGTTTCTTGCCCACCAGGAGGTGAACCTGTGGGCCAATATCATCTTGAAGCAAAGGACTGCAGTGGCCAAGAGATTCCACCATCAGGTCCCTAATGCCGAGATCACTAGGCTCCTGAACTACTCCCTGGAGTTAAGGTCACACTGATCCTGAAGGTCAGAATAAATTTTTGACTATAACTGTCAAATGTTTGATATACATGAGACCAGGAGCAAAATCTTAAATATTTGCTTCTAAAAATATGATTCTACATATCCAAATTGTGAAAATGCAGTTTTGAAAATTGGTAGGTAAAAAGATCAAGGGATTGAATTTTTCACGAAGGTTCTTGTGGGAGGGAGGGGGTATGTCATGTCATGTCTGGCACTCGTTATAGTTTACTCTATTCAGTATATTAAGATTGTTATAATCTACTATATTCAGTATAGTGAATGAGCCATTGCCTTGAAGTATGTAATGAATACTGGTTAGTTATTGCAATAATAAATTTAATTAAGAGAGTTTTTACCTTTGTATGAAGCCATTTGCTACTATCGTTTAAAAATCTTGTATCACGTGCATTACATGTATACGCTGCATTGGGATCAATGGATTAAATTTGAAAATCCTATCTATGATTTTTTAATACTGTGTTTGACATATTTCTGCATGTATGGCAATAATTATTTGATTTTTTAATTTTTTATATATTTTGCAGGCGATACAAGATGTACCATGGGTAGATAGACAACCACTGCAGCAGAAGAATAACTCAATAAATTTCTCCAGTTGTCATTTATTGCATTTTTTGAGAAATAGAAGTTTTGGAATTACACCACCTTTCTGGCAAGAACAGGTAATGCAGATTTATTTACCATTTGTGTTACTCATCATTTTAGGTTTGTTTTACTTTATTGATAATCAATGTGTAGTATCATACTTTGTTTTGATGCAAATACAAACCTTTCTTAATCTGACTAGATGTTTTCAGAACAAGTTGGAATGGGCTGTAAATCATTAGCAAGGTAGTAAGTTACCAGAAGGTATTATGAAGGGATAGTCTCACCCACCTGCCTGTCCAAGACAAGCTTCATTTGATTTCTCTTGCTTAGAGAACACATATACTGCTTTTGTTCTTAAATTTAAACTTCCTGTTGGAGTTTTTCTTCTGATTTTATTTGTTTGTTGGTTGTATTGAGCACCCCTGGGTGTTCACGCAGATGTCACCTTGGAAGGCACTTGGGCTCACTCGTGAGGGATACGTCTGCTAAAGGTATCTTGACGATTGGTTGATACTAACCTCCTCATGGAAGCAGTTGCCTCAGGATCAAAATTAAATTCCACTTTTTACAGCTATCTTGAGGTGGCAGTAATGTTACGGGAAGTCAAATTTTGTACCCACCCATGCTGATAGCAATGTCAGCAGCGAGAGTCTTTCTATCAGACAATTGCATCATCAGGCTCACGGAGTTTGCACGACCATTCCTGTCTATGACAGAAGTACCAGTTCAGTGCTGGCGGTCCAAACTTGCATCTGTTGTGTTTGGGTGACAGAAATTCAACAAATTTGTTTTGATTCTCCATAATGATATCTCGGAGATGTCTTGGATTATTGTTGATAATCAGCAGTGCCCATCCTTCTCAAAGTATTCTTTAATTTCAGGAATGAAGCAATCATTGAACCACCTCTTGAAGAAAACAGTAACATAGATCTTAAAATTGTGATAGTAGAAAATGGGAAGCTTTAATTTCTTCATTTCTTCTTATCCTTTAAGGCGGGTTCTTTAATCAATAAACAATGCCTAGCTTTATCATCTCCGCATTGCTGAAAAGAAGTACGAAAAGAAGTAAGGTCAGCCAATTCTTCAATGGCTTGAAGCCAGCCCCTTATTTGGGGTTTTGGTGAATATAGGGCCTACATGATAGAAATTTTTTCCCAAACAAATGCCCAGTCTCGTCACAATTAAAAACTTGTCTTGTATGATATTTGCATTTTGTAATTTCTTTAATTCATGCTGGATATGCGAGTGCTGCCTCTTTGTCTTCGGTTCCTATAAATTTTATCGACATATTCCTTCCTTGCAGCAAAATGTTTTACTTCTTTGTAAGGAACTAAACTGATTTTGCAAGAGAAATTTTCATACAGACTTGAGACCATCTGTTGTAATTTGTGGGAGTCGATTGATATACTTCTCTCTGTCATATCCTCTATCCATAAGTTGAATGCCTTTTCCATCATAGATAATATATGGCCACATCCCATGTACCTAAATCTAGCAAAGGAAGGGGCTACATTGTTGGTTAATCGCATTCTTTCTTCCTTTTGAATATCTTCCGGATCGAAGACACGTTCTTCCCATACCCGTGAACGACATCAGTATAAGATTTTTTTTATATCAAGAATTTTGAACTTTTGTACCATTAGCAACACTTGACAAAACCTGTTACCATTTTTGGGCAATAGTCACTGCACTTAAAACATGGTTGTGGTGCATAGTTTCACAGTTAGTACTTGATTATGTTGTAAACTGCCTTTGTACAGATAACTATCACACATTCACGTCACGAAAGAAGCTGCAGCACTATACTGGGAGTGATGTGTGATAAAGAGTGGGTATCTCAATGCTAGCTCCACAAATGTTGACTGGGTATGTACTTGCTGCGAGCAGCCTAATCTACTGTGTGATGAGCAGATCAGCATTTAATTGTAATGTTGTTCACTTTGTAATTTTGCATTGTGCTTCTGAGGCATGACGTTACAGAAATGAATTTCCAGGATATATTGTACTTTTGGTCATCATCATCTCCTCTTACGCCTATTGACGCAAAGGGCCTCTGTTAGATTTCACCAGCCGTCTCTATCTTGAGATTTTAATTCACTGCTTCTCCATTCATCATCTCCTACTTAGTGTTCATAGTCCTCAGCCATGTAGATCTGGGTCTTCCAACTCTTCTAGTGCCTTGTGGAGCCTAGCTGAACATTTGGTGAACTAATCTCTCTTGGGGAGTGCGAAGAGCATGCCCAAACCATCTCCATCTACCCCTCATCATGATCTCATCCACATATGGCAATCGAGTAATCTCTTATAGTTTCATTTCTAATCCTGTCCTCCCATTGTACTCTCAATATCCTTCCGAGGGCTTTGTTCTGAAATCCACTAAATCTATTGGAGATTGTTTCATTGTCATACCATGACTCATGTCCATAGAGTAATACTGATCTCACTAAACTTATATAAAGTGATTTTTATATGTAATTTGAGGTGATTAGAGTCCCGAATTTTACCTAACCTAACCATTGTCTGATTTGCTATTTTAATCTTTCACTAGACTCTAATTCTAAAGACCTGGTATTGGAGATCATAGTTCCTAAATATTTAATTGATTCTACCTCGTTAATACTTTCTCCTTCCAATGATATTTTATCTTCCATTGCATACTCTGTTCTCTTCATCTCTGTTTTTCTTCTATTTATCTTCAGCCCAACCTCGCATGATATTTCGTGCATTCTTGTAAGCAAGCGTTGCAAATCCTGTGGTGTTCTGCTAACAAGGATAGCATCATCAGCATACTCTAGGTCTGCTAAATTCCTATCACCAATCCAGTTCAATCCTTTTCCACCATCTCTGACTGTTCCACGCTTTACAAAATCCATGGGGAGGATAAACAACATAGGTGACAACACATTCCCTTGGAGTACTCTGCTGTTCACTGGAAATTTATTTGATAAGACTCCATTAACATTAACTTTGCACTTGCTATGCTCATGAACAGACTTAATCAAATTTCTATATTTAAGAGGAATTCTATAATAGCGCAGGACTCGCCACAAAATTGGCCAGTGCTCACTATCAAAAGCTTATAAAATTGGCCGGTGCACACTATCAAAGGCTTACTGTACTTTTATTAAGTGGTATCATTAGGTTAATAGTATATAGTCAAATTGGCTGTTGGAGAATCCATGGATAAGTAGGGCTGACTGTATTCTACTAGTATTGATTTAACATAATTGCAGGGGGGACTGAAAAGATTGGGTCACTTGAACCAGAAAATTACTAAAAGGGTCACTGGAGAAATCTGGTTTGCAGGATCAAAAAATTACTTTTGTAAACGCTACCCTCGATATACTGAAGTGTTACTAAAAACTTCCTTCAAAATGTAGGTCTTTGAAGTTTCTCTAGCTTCACTAGACCAATTTGTATATTTTAATAGGTTATAACCCACAATCATTGAATAAATAATGGGTCTTGACACAATTGAATCATCAGTCATGAATTGAGTTGTAGGAAGTAGGTTAGTGGAGGCACCAGCCACCCTTTGAGATACTACTGGCAGAGATGGATGCAGCTCGGTGCAGATCCGTAGACAATCGCCACTGACTCGGGATCCAATCTCATCAAGCTCCTATGCGAACGGATCTGCAATGGAGCTGGCCTTTTTGGCTGAAGTCCAGACCATGTTGAAGAAGGGCGCGCTCCAAGAGGTCCTCGACGGGTCCCCAGGCTTTTTCAGTCGACTCTTTCTTGTCAAGAAGGCATCTGGAGGTTGAAGACCAGTCATCAATCTCTCAGTCTTAAGCAGGTTTGTTCTACAAATCGTTCAAGCTGGAGACGCCAAACACGGCCATTCAGTTAGTAAGGCCTCAGGATGTCATGTGCACCCTGGATCTTCCAGATCCTAATCCATCCGTCTTCAAGGAAGGGTCATCGGATCATACATGAGAACAGGCAATACCACTTCAAAGTGCTGTGCTTCGGCCTTTTGACAGTCCCTTAGGCCTTCACGAGAGTGTTCGCCCTAGTGTCATCTTGGGCTCACAAAATCGGCATCTGTTTTCTTTGCTACCTTGACAATTGGCTGATTCTGGCAGACTTGATAATAACCCTTCTTCGCCACTGAGACAGGCTGCTCGAGCTTTGTCAGGATCCGGGGATCGTGATAAATCTTTAGAAGTCATGTATACAACCCTCTTAAAAAGACTGGTATACCTATGTATGATAATTGACACCAATCTTCAGAAAATCTTTCCATCAGACGACAGAGTACACAGGCTGAGGGAGGGGGCAAGCCCCTTCCTCAGATGAGAAGAGCTCCCAGCCCAACAGTTATTGTGTCTTCTAGGTCACTTGGCATTCCTGATCCATCTAGTGCCCAATGGTCGCCTTAGGGTTTGATCTCTTTAGTGGCAACTGAAATTAAGGTGGAGCCAGCACACCGGTTTCCCAGATACTCTCGTTCCCATAGGGAGAGATCAGAGGACAGATCTTCAGTGGTGGGTGACAGATGAGAACCTCCGCTGAGTGGTAGACCCTCTCGACCCTCCCCTCGGAATTGATGCTCTACACGGGCACATCAAAAGAAGGGTGCAGGCCCACATGCTGCACCATACGGATCCAGGCTGTGGTCCGAGTGCAAAAGGTACCAGCACATAAACCTCCTAGAATGGAGAGATCCCTTTCTAACTCTCAAACAGCTCCTGATAGGTCACTCTGTGTTATTGATGAGCGACAACACCACAGTAGTAGTTTACATAAACAAACAAGGCAGCACCTTTTCGCAGCCTCTATGCCATCTAACAGTAGAGACACTGCAATGGTCAGAAGAGCATTCAGCGTCCCTATCAGCACCCTTTCTGGGCAAGAGAAATGTGTTTGCTGACAATCTGAGCAGAGCAACTCAGATAGTGGGCTTCAAATGGTCTTTGAATCATCTGATATCCAACAAAGTCCTGATTTTGTGGGGTTCCTCGAGTGTGGATCTGTTTGCGACCGCCCTGAACTTTAGGGTCCCGCTTTACTGCTCCCCAGTCCTGTACCCGCAGGCTCTCTGGCAAGATGCATTCCAACAACGATGGGACAACATCGATGTTTACGCATTTCCCCCTTTCTTTGTGATGAGACGGGTGCTCAATATGACCAGATCATTCAACAACCTATGCATGACTCATAGCTCCACCATGACATCTTAGAGAATGGTTTCCAGACTTTCTGCAGCTCCTGATAAAGCTACCAAGGGAACTTCCTCCACGACCATATGTACTCAGACAACCATACGTGATGATCTTCCACAAAGCAGTAGCTTCCCTACGCCTTCTCACCTGAAGCCTATCCAGCATCTCCTCTCTCAGAGAGGCTTTTCACAACGAGTTGCGAAAAGGATGTCTGAATACCTCCAAAGTTCCTTTACTTCAGTCTACCTGGCAAAGTGGACAGTCTTCCATGTTTGGTGTCGTGGAGGGGGTATCTCTCCCCTCGATGCCTTAATTCCTATAATATTTAAATGTTGGTACTGTTCTTAAAATATTTTATTTTTCCTTTTTCCCTTTCCTCACTAGGCTATTTTCCCTGTTGGAGGCCTTAGGCTTATAGTATCCTGCTTTTCCAACTAGGGTTGTAGCTTAGCAAGTGATAATACCGTATATACTCGTGTAATGTTCGACTTCGTGTAATGTTCGACCCCCCTATTTTGCCTTCAAAATCATGAATTCATCATATACCTCATGTAATGTTCGAGTCTTGATTTTGGCAGTAGGCTAGAGGTCTTTTATCTCCAGCATACCATAATTACCAACAAAGTAAGGGTTATGCCTAAGTGCGACAAACAAATGTATAAAACAAATCGGAACAACACCTAAATACTAACATCTGTTTACAATAACAATTGAGTATTCAGCATACATTTTCTAGCGAACACTTTAGTTGCAAACAGCCGATTATCATCACCGCCTAATGTCTACCAAGAAATATGAAAAATTTACTGCAAAATTCAAGCTTCAAGTTATTGCAGCCGCTGTCCGTTGAAACGACAAATAACGTTCAAGCCGTAAAAATGTTTGGAGTTACCAAAACTAGCGTTTGAACTTGGAAAAAAAAACAATGTGGATTCAATTAAGAAAATTTTTTTTGCGGTTTATTATTAATATCAATTAATATACCATACCAAGTAAAATAAAATGAGCCTAATTTTTTCATTAACCATATCACGTTACTGTATAACATACGCAACCCGACTGTTTGCTAGCTTCATACCTGCTGCGTTATGGTAAAGTCATTACTCGTAGCGTAAAAAAACTATTTATGATGGTTTAGGAAATAAAATCCATGCTAATAATATGCCTGGTGTTAAATGAACATGGCTAGTACTGTATATATAAGCCTAGCCTATGTTTACCTACCGGTAGGTAACCTTATATACGTGTAAGCATAGCCTATGATTACCTACCGGTAGGTAGCATAGCCTAGGGTAATGTTCGCGTAGGCCTACCGGTAGGTCAGAAATTTTTACTTTTTCAAATATATATCTCTTGTAATGTTCGACCCTTACTTTTTTAACTGAAAAATAGGCCTTCAAAAATCGAACATTACACGAGTATATACGGTAATAATAATAATAATAATAGTAATGGCGGAGTTCTTTGTTTACCTTTGGGTGGAAAATCTCCTCTTGGTCTCTGCAGTGAATGGCTATCGCTCAGCCTTAAGCATGGCCTGTAGACTGAAAGAAATCCACCTTTCCTTTTCGTTGGAATTGTCTCTCCTCATATGAAGCTATGAGATTGTTTGCCCCCATTCGGAAATTAGACCTCCTTGGGATGGTGTTCGCGTCCTTCGGTCCCTGAAGGGCCCTCCTTATGAACCAGTACGCCAGGCAACAGATCACCATCTCAATTTGAAAACGGTGTTCCTACTCGCTTTAGCTTCAGCAAAGAGAGTTAGTGAACTTCATGGTCTATCCTATGACGTTGCTCATTCAAGGGGAAGGGAGAAGGTGACACTCGGCTTTGTCCCTGAGTTTATTGCAAAAACTGAAAATCCTTTGATCATGGATCCTAGGTTCGGGGACTTCTGGATCTTGAGTCTTCTTTCTGGAGCCGATGACCCAGATCAACTGTTACAATGCCTAGTGAGGAGTTTGAGATATCTTAAATGCATTACAGAAGCTCGTCCTCGTGTGCCAATGCTTTTCGCTAGCACAGGGATGGTCATGAGTATCACAAAGAACTCTATTTCAACCTGGATTCGTAAGGTCATCGACCTTGCATTGAATCCTGATCCTCCTCATTCTCGATGACCTAGAGCTCATGAAGTCAGGGGCATAAGCACATTCCTGGCATTAAAACGCAACGTCTTTACTCTGTGACGCAGGTACTACAAGCTGGCGTCTGGAAATGTCAGACCATTTTCACCGCCCACTACCTGCAAGACGTAACTCATAGGAGGATAAATACCTTTTCCATTGGTCCTGTGGTGGCTGCATAATAGGTACATCAGAATACCTTAGGCTCCTTGTTGAACAAGTAGCAGATGGTTGAGGGCATTGGTTACCCAGGATTAGTCTATGAATGTTAAGAATGACTGGCTATTTTCTTTTCCTTCATTTTCTCCTCTCTTGGGGAACATCACCATAGGTCCTCTGCATGCTGGCCTCTCCTATATGTAGGTAATAACCATTTCCCTCATGTAACCTAGTATAGTCTTCATACTTGTACACGTCCCCAATACCCCCTGCGAGGTGGGTATTGGGAACTTTTATGTTTGAATCACATCCCTATTTTTAAACTTGGAATATTCTTACCTAGACTGTTACATTGCTAGTTCCTCACAACCTCAAAGGTTGCTCTGGTTGCTGCAGGCATATTACACAATGTTTCCTTTTAGCGAGGTGTTAAGGTTTTCCCCTGTTACAGTCTAATCTGTACCGGTTAAATCCCAGGTCAATGACCAAGCCAGAGGTTGGATTACCACCCTCCTAAAGGGTGAGTCATCCCTATTAAATAGCGTTAGGTTTGTCAGTGTTGTTACAAATGACAAATTTGAAAGTAATTTGTATTTTTCCTAACGTACAAACCTTTAGGTATTTAATCATATTGTCCCGTTATCACCTTTCCCCAATACGTCCTGCCTGCAATCAAAAGTGGTGAGATATTACCGCTGTGTGAGTGAGTGGGGTTACCCGGTTACCTCGGATACTCTGTCCACCCTCCCACTAACCAGTGGTTGCTACCTCGCAATAAAGCCTTAATGGCTAGTCTTCAAGCTCCCCCGAAAGATAATTCCTATTAAATAGCAAAGGTTTGTACATTAGGAAAAATACAAATTACATAAAAAAAATTTATTTTCTTTGTGACAGTATGTATGTTTATGATTGTTTGGTATCCTTGCTAGCCTAGTCTGTTTCTCATAAATACTCGATAGACTTGTCATTGGTTTAACTTGTCTATTGTCAAATTAAATGTTTATTAAATAGTGTAGCATCTACTAATAAATCATATGTACAGTATGTTGTCACACTGACTGCCTTAGGACATGATTCATGGTGTTTACCTCATACTAAATCTGTTGAGCATAAATTTTTGGTTGGCCAGCATAATTTCTTATTTTACAAAAGTGTTAAGTTTACTTTCTAAATGGTTTTTCATTAGTTTTAGTGTTTAATAGCTTGGGAAACATGAAAGGTTTATGTTAAGAAAACTTCTTGAAGTTATCCTAGCTTTGGTTTTTGGTGTATAACCAACAAAAAATAACTTAATATTGGTTATTTCACTGATTTTGCTTATCCGGCAATGCTTTCCCCTCCACTTGTGCTAGAATAACAAAGGTATGCTGTATTATGTTTCTCACATTTTTTATTATTGTTATTAATAGTCATAATTTTTTGTTTCTTCGACAGTCTCTTAATAAGCCACTGATGAGTGTTAACCAACGATTAAAAGTATACAAAGTCTACATGGAGTTTGACAGACGTGTGACAGTTCTTGAGTGGCACCCAAAAAGTATGAACATTGTTGCTATTGGAGCTAAAAGTGGAGATATTGTACTATGGGATTATGAAAATGAGAAAAACTTAGCATATATACATGGGGTGAGTATCATATGTAAAATTTTTTTATATTTTTTCTATTTTCTGTGCTTTTGTATGTACTTATAAAAATTATAGCACAGTTGTATCCATGTACAGTAGGGTCCCGAATTATGCGAGAATTTGGTCGATGAAAGGCCTCGTGTAATTGGAAATTCGTATATTTCGAAACACATCATGGCGGCAAACAGCAACCTACCCGTCAATTTTTTTTTCACTCCATTTCTAGCTTTCTAGCTATATATATACTGTATATACACTGTGTGTGTGTATGTATGTGTGTATGTATGTATGTATATATATATATATATATATATATATATATATATATATATATATATATATATATATATATATATATATACTGTAGCTTTTATCTTAACAATACTGTAAGAAATCCTTCTTATAGATTTTTTTTATAAAATACTGTACAAAATTTCTTTTATGGATGAATAAAACAATAAAAAGTTGTTAAAGTTTTGATAATTTTCTATGACTGTAGTATTTACTACTGTACTATGCATAGCTTACTGTTTTCAGTATTTTCCGAATGATGTAGAATTATTTCCTATAGATACAAAAAACAAAAAAGGGTTTTCAAGGTTTGATACAGTACGTATCTAGCAATAGTTAAAAATTACAGTATAGTACTGTATATCCATGATGACACTCCCACACGTAAACACGGCCACTAGGCGCAAGTGTGCAATAGGCTGCTGTACGATAATCACGCTTTTTTTGCCCTGAGCGGTCATTTCACTAATGATAATTTTTCAAAGTTAATATAATTTCTTTATGCTTATAATTCGTAATTATAGTTAAAAGTAGGGATATTAATTAAATGGTTGAGTAAAAAACACAATTAATACTATTATTTAATTTCAAATGGCTACATAATACTGAATATTCTAATGGGTTCTTTTTATCTTCAATCGTAAATCTTACGCCTGGATAAGCAACAAAAGGAAAGGGATAGGTCTCTCTCTCTCTCTCTCTCTCTCTCTCTCTCTCTCTCTCTCTCTCTCTCTCTCTCTCTCTCTCTCTCTCTCATATCATTTCCTGTAGTTTTCAAATATGTTCGTCATACATTTGTACATTATTTATCCACTTTATTCTCTCTCTCTCTCTCTCTCTCTCTCTCTCTCTCTCTCTCTCTCTCTCTCTCTCTCTCTCTCTCTCTCTCTCTCTCTCTCTCTCTCTCTCTCTCTCGGCATTTCCTTTCCCTTTATAGTTTTGTGAAATTTCGTTGTCCAGTCATTCGGTAATGAGAAGTCATTTTCGCTTTCGACATCGAAAGAAAACTTTGTTTCTTCAATATACTCATCACTGGAGGATTCAGAACTAGTGCTCTCATTATCAAACAGGTTATCATTATCAAATTCCACAACAAGAATATCATTTATTTCATCTAAAGAAATAACCTTCCTCTTTAGACCTTTCATTACAAAAGGAACAACAAATAACCACTTATGCATGAACGCCCGAGCGCACTGATAGGAAACCAGTTCAAACCAGAGTTTTGTAACATCAAGCTACCTTCAGAAAAATAGTTGCCAGACATCATATAAGTTTCTATTCACAGTCCCCATATGCTGAGAGTGTTGCCAAGTGGTGATCCTATACTTACTATACGAGTAAAGTAACATCACGAGACTGACGGCTTGTAAAAGGCAATTAAAGTCATGAACGGAATATACAGTTGAAGGCGGTACCGAGTAGATCGTGGTGAACGGTTTATCACGTGGGTGACGCTTAACAGGTTATAAAAACATTTTATATAGTTCGGTATTTTCTCTATCCATCCTCTCCCAGAAAACCTTCAAATGTGAATTATCGGAATGTGTGCAGATCTTGGCAGTGCGATAACTAGTTAGCGACTGAGAATAAAAAAAATAAAAAGCCCGATTGACGAATGACGATGCTGATGAAGAGGATATCGAATACCGATTTTTCCCTAATTGATTTTTTCTACGTTCTGTCTAATCCAATGTACAGTACATTCTTATGTAAAGGGCGAACCCCAACATTTCTTGATGCTGCTACACTTTAATTATAGATATTTTACCACCTATTTATAATCTTTATTTATAATAACATCTTTAGTAAAAGCTCTTCAATATCACTTTCAGGAGTAAATGCGTTTATGATCGACGATGAAACGTAAAAAAAAAACGTTTTCCTTTTAAGAAGGCGTTTTTTTAGGAAAAAAAAAACAACACGAAACAAAATTGCTCATATTTCATATATTTTGATTTTCTAAGGATAAATAAAACATTAATTATAACATTATTATTACATAGTACCTGGTAAGATATCTTTTGCCGCAAAAGTTAACCTATAGACAGATGTTAAAATTGGTTAGCGAGTTCGTTATGATCGGCGATGGAACGTACTAAACAAAGTAATGGGTTTGGTTGTGGTGACATGTTTGGCAGTAGCATGATATAAAATAGTCTTTATTTTGATGGTTTTTAATTTAAAGTTTAATGAATAAGGATTTTTCACCATAATCACAACGTAAGTATAAAAATTAATTAGTACAAATATGGAATATTATACATATAGGTGTTGGACAGTTAGGCTAGGCCTAGCGACAAGTTCACACAACAGATGGGCAAACCTTAACATTTTTCATCCAAAACTAGTCTTAAAATGTTTGAACAGAAATCTTTCTCTCACATTCTCCCCCCCCTTCTCAGACATCGGGGAACCATCACCCCCCCCCCAATACAATTAAGAAAACAATAGATTTCCTATGCTTCGCGGTGCTTGACTCGTGGATTTAGAATGCTCCTCGCAAATACAGGAAAATTAATTTTTAAAAACTATCGATCGCGTAATTGAGGAATCGCGTAATTAGAACACGTGTAATTCGGGACCCTACTGTACCTCTATTTTTGTGTGTAATTCAAACCAGTTACACCATAAAATTTAATATCTTTGTTTACTTATGTAAATGACAATTAATTGGGTATGCTATTATTTTTTTTTATTACTCGCTAAGCCACACCCCTAGTTGGAAAAGCAGGATTCTATTAGCCCTAGGGCTCATATGGAAAACTAGTCCAGTGTGGAAAGAATATAAGGAAATAAATAAACTATGAGAAGTAATGAATATAAACTATCTAAAGATCAGTAAAAATGTTAAGTATGCTCTGTTGTATATAAACTATGAAGAGAGAGGTAGGTCAGTCTGTTGTACAAAATATTCACTGCAAGATTGAACTTCTAAAGTTACATAGATTCAAGTGCCTGATTAGGAAAATCATTCCACAATCTGGTCACAGCTGGAATAAAACTTCAATAGTACTATATAGTGATGAGTCTTATGATGGCAAAGGTAGGGCTGTTGTAATTAACTGCATACTTAGTACTACATACAGAATGGTACAGGCTGGGAAGATCTGAATGTGAATGATGGTCAGAATTATGAAAAAATCTTATGCAATATTCATAAAGAAGTAACTGAACGATGGTGACAGAAATTGATATTTGTTCCAACACAGAGACTTCTCGAACTACTTTCTTAGGAGGTACCTGGAATCTCCTCTCAACCAACCAGAGTTTTGTGTAGTTTGTCCTACTTACGTTTTCTGTGAGGATCACCTTGGGCGGAAGGATACGTTCCCTGAGGCTAATCCCGAGTCAGGCCACATGCTAGCTTGGGTCTCGACCCTCGGTAAGTTCTCTGGTTGCGTCGTGATATCATCTCGACGCTCTCCTTATCTCAGTGCGATCATTTGTGTCCCCGACTCTTGTGTCCCGCGTGTTCCCACGTGGTCCGCTGTGCTTTCCCTTGTGCTCTCGCGTGTTCACTTGTTTTCCCTTGTGTTTTTAAAGTGTTTACTTGCCCTTGTTATCCTTTTCCGCTGCATTCCTGTGTCTTGCGGTATTGTGATAGTGTGATATGGAGCATCCCCGCCGTTGTCCTTGGCCTAGGGCTGGGAAGTCGTGTGGTGCGTTCTTGTCTAAGCCTGAGGTGGACCCGCACTCCCTTTGCTCTTCGTGCAGGGGTAGAGTTTGCTCTCCTTCGGACACGTGTCCGGAGTGTACATTCCTTGAGGTAGTGGGCTGTGAACGTAGATTGGTTCGACCAGGTGCCTGCTCTGAGGATCTGCGCTACTGCCATGTTTCTCTCAAAGGCAAGAGAGGTACTTATACCCCTAATGTCATGTAGAAATTTAGTAGACTGCAAGTTTTGTCTATCTCAAAAGTAAATTTGCAATCAAGAATCACCTAAGATTTTAAAGGAGTTGTATATAGTGAAAGAAACTATCAATGCAGAGATTTGGATGTTGATGAGGTACTGACCTTGACATACTTACAATCATACTTTGATTTTGTTAGGACTCAACTTCATGCATCATAATTTGAACCGGACTAATGTTAGCTAGATCTCTATTAAGGGATTCAGCAACCCCAGATCTACATTTAGATGAAATTGAGACAAAAAAAGTAGCATCATCTTCATATGCAATAAGTTTGTTTTCTAGGCCAGACCACATATTATGAGT
The DNA here is from genome assembly GCF_036898095.1 of Palaemon carinicauda. Taxonomy (NCBI): domain Eukaryota; kingdom Metazoa; phylum Arthropoda; class Malacostraca; order Decapoda; family Palaemonidae; genus Palaemon; species Palaemon carinicauda. The sequence goes on along the minus strand of NC_090764.1, from coordinate 49,842,976 downwards.
ATGTAGTAGGAAATGTAATTAGCCTAGAACACTACCCTGAGAAAAACCAGATATCACATTCCTATGTGGCACCCTATCAGTACCAGCCGAACTCGGTTGAGCCCCTCGTCAGGCTGGGAGGAACGTTGAGAGGAAAGGTCCCCGTTTTTTCGTTTGTTTGATGTCAGCTACCCCCCAAAATTGGGGAAGTGCCTTGGTATATGTATGTATGTGTATACTTAATAAATATGGTGTCTGTCAAAAATTACTCTGCCATTTCTAACCTAAAATAATCAATAATATTGCTAAGAAAAGACCCACCTACTCGCAACTGTTTGAGTTTGAAGACAATGGTCTCATGATTAACACAGTCAAAGGCAGCAGTAGAATCAAGGCCAATAATACTAACATCTTGATCACAATCAAGGGATTTCTGTAAGATGGGCATCTCATGCTCCAAGGCCTTTGTTAAAGCCAAATTGTAAACTAGGGAGCATACAATTACCTTCAGCATACGTTTGTTCCAACACAAATACTTACCTCGAACTACTTTCTTAGGAGTTACCTGTAATCTCCTCTCTACCGACCAGAGTTTTGTGTAGTATACCTTACGCCCGTTTTCTATGGAGGGCTAACCCGGGAGTAAGAGAACGTGCCCCGAGAGTAGTCCTGAGCTAGGTCGGCGTCAGCTTGGGTCCCGTTAGCCAGTAAGTTCTCTGGTCGCGTCGTGATACCATTACGCCTCTCTCGTCTCTTATGACCCTTTGTGTCCGACTTGTGTGTCCCGCGTGGTTACCGCGTGGTATCTCTGTGCTTATCCCTTGTGTTCTTGCGTGTTCACTACCCTTCCTTGTGCTTCCCAAGTGTATTCCTTGTTGATTCCCTTCGTTCCTGTGCCTTGTGGTTGTGTGCGATGAAGCAGATCCGCCGTTGTCCTGGGCCTAGAGCCGGAAAGTCGTGTGGAGCGTTCCTTTCCAAGCCCGAAGTAGATCCTCACTCCCTTTGCTCTTCCTGTAGGGGCAGAATGTGCACGCCATCGGATACGTGCATTGAGTGTGTTAGCTGGAGTGAGATTAAGTGGGTGCGTTACGGCACTAAGAAGAAGTCATCGAAACGTTCGCCCAGGAAATCTAGCATCTCTTCGCCGTTACCGTCACCCAGTGGACGGTCCGACGGGGCTTCTGTCTCGCCTTCCCCTACCCAGAGTAAGGGACGAGGTAAGTCCGTTGCAGGGAAAGAGCCGAGGGCCCTTTCCCAGGAGTCTAATGTGTGTGAAGTGGGGGTTGCTGGGTCTTCTCAGGCTAGTGGGGAGCCTGGTAGTGCTGTGTCTGGGGGTTCTGGAGACTCTGCCCTTGTGCTTGGGGGGCACGTTTCCTTCGACGACCCCTTGTGGTGTAGTAATGTTGTGCCTGTTTCTTCGCCCGCTTCGTGGGCCTGTGTTTCAGGTTCTTCAGCGGCTGGTGACGCCCAGGGTAAGATGGACTCCACGGTAAGTAAGCCCTTCGGGTGGAGGCTCCCTAAAACGCCAGGTAGGTCCCCAATGCGGATGGAAGAGGGCCTGGATACCTGGTTCCCTAGTGTAGTGCGCCCAACCTCTTTTCCAGCTCCTCTGACGACGGTTCCAGAATCCTTCCTACAACCCTCGACCTCTGGTACGCAGCAGGTCGCGAAGCCCTCCGTAGCCCCCTCTCCTGCCCGTCGTTCGGGTGGTACAGTTTCGTCCGGCTCTTCAGATGGTGGGTCTTCGTTCTCTTCAGAAGAGGAAGCGAGGAGGAGACATCGGCGACGGAGGGAGCGGTCCAGGAGCAGGCGTTCCCGCTCAAGATCCCGTTCGAGGTTCAGTAGAAAACGGTCCCGGTCTCCACGGAGGAAGTACAGGAGGAGTAGGTCCCCCGATGGTGATTGGGTCTTCGTTCCCCGTAAGACTGAGTTGCAGCGTTCCCCTGACCGGCAGTCCAGGGATTTCTCGCCGCGAAGGCCATCCTCCAGACGCAGATATGACCCTCGCTGAGAGAAATGCGAGAAGGCCGCTTCAGGCAGGCGTAAGACCGCGAAGCTTCCGGTTCACCCCGCCCAGCGGGGGGAACCGTGCTTCCGTACGGGCAGCCTGGCCGAATCAGCATAGCTGGTTCGGCCCTCGGACTTGAAGGAACGGTTCCCTCCGTCGGGTCAGCCCACGGGATCCGCATCCTCGTCCCCCAGAGAGAATACACGAACGGTAGTCCTCGGCGGCACGGCGATGCCAGTTCTGACCCCCGAACCTGGTGCGGAGGTTCCCGCCGGGGCGGACCGGTACCACTGCAGGGGAGTGCTTGTTGTTCCAGAACCGAAGCGCCCGGTGGGAGTGCCCGGTGACCCGGCTCCTCGGGATCAGGCGGAAGGTACTGCTGACGGTAGAGAAGGTTCCCCGACCGAGGACTCGGCGTATCGGAAGGTTATAAGCCTGATTCGAAGGCATCATCGGATTGAGGAACCGGTCCCAACCGACGAGGACTACTGGAGGTCCAGCCTGACCCTCTTAATGCAGGCACCCGTCCAACAGAAAACCTCCCTACTAGGGAGCATACAATTACCTTCAGCATACGTATTTAGACATTTTCCCAGAATGAATTAAAAAACTTTGGATGATATGGGGTTTAAGGAAATTGGCCTGTAATCTGTAAGGCTAGAGCTGTCACAAACACATTTACCTAAGAGAGAAACATTACCAATATTCCAATAAGTGCAAAAAGAACCTTTTTCTTGCTAATTTGCAGAAAATAACACTGTTAATTTTGTCTTATTTTAATATTTCGATGAGTTTCTCTTGATGTAGTCATTCAGTATCAACATGAAAAAGTGTTTGTTTCTACACAAAATACAAATCCTACATTCTTTACATAGGGAGAAGATAACAGCGCAAGCTGGCGTACTGATATAAAAACTTACAAGGTGTCAAGAATCGACTGGTTGTTATCAGTGGAAGCAGGGAGAGGCACCCCCCCTCACTCATGATTTCTTCATTTTGATTTCAGCCGGGGTTGGAGACAGATGTCTCCATCCATGTACAGTTAGTCATCAACTTACGACCTATTCAATTTACGTCTGTTCGACTGCTACCAATTTTTTCACTGTGATGACGGACGTCACAAGTATGTTGGAAATAAAACACTAATAGGTCAAATACTTTCATGGAAATAATCTATTATCTTGTACAGTATAGAAATTAACTGTTTTATCTTTCCAAGTTAATATTTTATTTTATTGATATTATACAGTATCCATTTTCAGTAAAAAATACTCAAAAAAAAAAAAAAGTATGTCATACTCAGCAATCTTAAAACATGGTGCAATTTTTGAAGTTTGTCTCTTGCCCATTAATCCTACAACCAAGTAATGATATTTATCACATCTGCTAAAGTGGGTTGGAAAATTAAAAGATAATGATAAAAGTATCTTTAGATATGTTATAATCATTGCATAAACACATATAGAGTCAATAACCAAACTAATAAAAAGTTTTTTAGTTTGTATATTAATCATCCTACAATTTTTTCTACTTCCACAGTAGTTTTGGAAGGATTGACTTAACATGTATTATGATCAGTTTAATCATATAATGGAATCGTGTGTTTAAGCAAAATAAAAATAAGAATTAATTTTAGTTTTACAGTAAGTAGAATTGTTCGCTTTCGTTCAACTATGACTGTTTACAAATTCTGCCAAGAGATGACGATTGCTTAGGTGGTATGTTTACATTTTCCCAAATTGTAAATATTGTTAAAAGTCACAAATTTTTTTTATTCATAAACTTTTTTAAACAGAAATATAGCTTATTTTATAATCTAAAAACATAAATATCTTAGCAATAATGGTTTCTTTTAAAGAAACTTTAATAAAACAACATTCTCTCTCTCTCTCTCTCTCTCTCTCTCTCTCTCTCTCTCTCTCTCTCTCTCTCTCTCTCTCTCGTTCGTGTGTGTGTGTGCCAGGATGATCTTGGTATTATTATCAGCAAGGATTTGAAGTTCACTAAAAAGAGCATAATAACTGAAAAGAAAGCACATAAAGAGACAATTCAAATACAGAAACAAAGACACTGTACTACAGCTGTACACATCACTAGTAAGACCCCATCTAGAATATAAAGTCCAATTCGGGGCTCCAAGTATTCAGGAGGATATAGATAGACTGGAAGCTGTACAAGCTTGGGCCACCAAACTAGTTCCAACACTATGGCAATTTGGATATAGACGGAGGATGGAATGTTTGACCTTATTTGATCTACAAACTTGACGATTAAGGGGACAGTTAATAGAGGCATTCAGAATTCTTAAAGAAATAACAAATATAGATTACAATCTATTCACACTTAGCACAAATCAGTCCAGAGATAGTGGATACAAATTAAAAAGATACAACACCCCTTAGTGTGACAATTTCTTTACATACAAAATAGAAAATACTTGGAATAGACTTCCAGCAGATGTAATAAACAGTAACACGGTAAACGAGTTCACATGAAAGCTTTGTTTCTTTGTAAAGTCTCTATTGAATTCTCACTCACGGAGCCACAATAAATAATTTCCTAAGCTTTATAATCAAGCACCACAGAGCTAAAAATTATGAATTATCATGCATCGGCAACATGAATGAAACTCTGGTTGTGCGATTCAACTCAACAGTACAAGTAAATAAAATATGAGATAAGTATTTCAAATAAAACTATTGAAATTAGTATGCTAGTTGGAAAATGATAAATCAAGTAATAATTTTTTCTTTTAGGAAATATGAAATATCTTTCAGTAGCATGCCTTAATGATAAGGGAGTTATTTAATCCAATATTTAAGGTTGACGGCAGACTACGCAGGGATGATCAACTTATTTGAAAAAGTGTGAATGTAAATAGTGCATAAGATTATAATCCTCTTATGTTTTTATTTATCAATACAATACTGACATGTGAATGTTACATGCATCATTATTGGATACAGTTAGATGAGATACTACCGCTAGAGAGTTATGGGGTCCTTTGACTGGCCAGACAGTACTGCATTGGATTCTTATCTCTGGTTACGGTTCATTTTCCCTTTGCCTACACATACACCGAATAGACTGGCATATTCTTTACATATTCCCCTCTGTCCTCACACTTGACAACACCAAGATTACCAAATAATTCTTCACCCAAGGGGATACTGCACTATCATTGGTCAGTGGCCACTTTCCTCAAGATAAGGGTAGAAGAGACTTTAGCTATGGTAAGCAGCTCTTCTAGGAGAAAGACACTCCAAAATCAAACCATTTTCTCTAGTCTTGTGTAGTGCCATAGCCTCTGTACCATGTTCTTCCACTGTTTTGGGTTAGAGTTCTCTTGCTTGTGGGTACACTTGGGCACCCTATTCTATCTTATTTCTCTTCCTCTTGTTTTGTTAAAGTTTTTATAGGTTATATAGGAGATATTTATTTTAATGTTGTTACTGTTCCAAAATATTTAATTTTTCCTTGTTTCATCCTGCTTTTCCAACTAGGGTTGTAGCTTAGTAAGTAATGATAATAAAAATGAAATGAAACACCAGTTTGCTAGAAATCTAGTTGATTTCAAATATAGCTGTAAATTATTTACCACAGTTAATGGATATGTATACAGTGTATAGCAAGAGCTAGGACTAGCTGGGTTGAGATATTTAAATAGCGCGAAGCACTCCCAATGTAAAGGAGCGCAGGCTATTTGAAATTATTGTGCAGCTTGAAATTTATCACAAAGATGAGAATCTTTATTTAATAGGTATTGCATTGTTCTTGGCCGCGTAAAACTGAAACCGCAAAGAAAAAACCCGCAATAAAGGAAACTTTACTGTCGTGAGTTTTTTAAATGTTTTTAAAACGTTTAGAGCTGCCAATTTTTCTGCCGATCCACTGCTTCCTCATGTGCAAGCTCATGGCATTGATGATATTGATCATAGCCAGGATGCCAACAACAAAGAAAAGTCACAGTTGCAGGGTATCAATATCAATCTTTTGGAAAATAAACCGCCACCAAGACGATCAGAGAGAATCCGTAATAGGCGACAAAATATCCTGTTACCCAGCGACTAGCTATTTTAACATGAAGAGTGTTCACTTATTAGAAAACTGCCATTTCCTTTTAATCTGGTATTTTAGCTCTAACTACTACTTTAGTTTAATTACTTTATCTTGTAATTGTCATTTGATTTTAGTTTACCTTAGAATTGTTGTGAAACTTTTATATTCTTCAGCTGAAGAGGTACTTTGTAAAAAGTGTTGGAAGTTCCTGCATTTTTTAAATATAACACATATATAACTGGATTTTTAATACCCAAAACTAATCGGATTATTGATTTCACTCAGGATTTATGTATAAATAATGGTACAATTCTGAGTTCTATGCAAATAAAAGGGGTATTTGGGCTATGTAGTCTTCATTTACTGGTTTCATGAAATTTATTTTATGTTCCACAAATTTTGTCCATATTTTTTTGTTTAATGTTGTGTTTGGCTATTTCAGACTGGTGCCAATGGTTCAATTCAGGCCATGAAATTTGACTCTACTTCGTCCAACTTAGCGTACACAGCATCTGTGAATGGAACAGTAGCTTGTCATGATTTTAGTGGTATAGCAGAGGAACAAATATTTTTGAATACGTGGGATTTGAAGTGAGTATTTTCTTTAGAATGTTATGAAATTAATTTGCTCTGTGGTATAAATAACTCCACATACTCTGCTGGTCTACAGTATATTTTTATTTGTGAAAATGGTATCCCTGGATATAAGATCATATGGCGAGCTATTTTTTACCCAGACTCCTATTGTATGATATTTTTTGTAATAGGTGCTTGTCTCAGTGTTTGTTTAAAAAGAAAAAGTATGAAAATGTTAATTTCATTATGGCCAGAACTTGTCCATATCTTCTAATGATGAGAACATCATAGCATTACAAAGGAGAAGTGAGACTGAAGCATTGTGATTTGTGAGAAGTTTCCTTCAGCATAATCCAAGCATACAAAGATTATATTTAGCTTGCCACACTACAATTTTATTATATTATAGTATCTTTGTATTCTTATTAAAAATAGTTGGCTTTTTAAGTAACTTCCAAAACAATACTTACTAAGCTATCATAGTGTTTTAAAGAGTACAGTATTAGACTTAAAATCTGTGCTTGATGGCTGGATAAGTGACACCCAATTTCCATGGATACAAAACTTTTATGAATATTGTATATGTTAGATGTCTGTTTAAACAAAATGTAGCACTGGGAGGCCACAGAGAGAATAATTATAATCTGCTATGAAACAGATTAAAATAGTATTGATTCTATACATCCGACTTGTAAAGTCTTTCCTTCTGAGAGAAGTTGAGAAAGACTGAGGAAGGTGGTAAGCCCCTTCTTTCTTCTAGATTTACTATCATCTCATCAGATGCTCTCTGTGTTGAGGACACATCGCTCGCTTGCGACAACAACGTCATAACTCAAAAAAATGTATTTTTGAGTTATCCATATAGACATATTCATCTTCAAATGCTGATTTTTTTGGCAAAAGTGTGATAATTGTAGCTAAAAAATTGATCGCTAGAGGCGCTAAATGTTCTAACGACATACATTAATATGAGACTGTTTTAATTGATTAAAATGGCTCTCCTGAAAAATAGCTATTTTTGAGTTATGACAACGACGTCGCAAACGAGCGACATGTCCTTGCAGAGTTTGATCCTGTCATGAAAAACCATCTGGACTATATCTGTCAAAATCCAAGGTCCCCTTCATATTTGTGTGCGAAAGCCCAATATGAATTCATCTAAATTATTGCATCTACTGTTAAAAACACTTTACTGAATGACATCCAAAGAACTAAATATTACAATATAATGCTCAATTTAAATCTAAATGCTGCGCATATGGGGCCAATTTCAAGGATCATAAAGATATGTAGAGACAAAATATGAAGAAAAAACAGTTTTTGTGGAAGAATTTTCTTGGGATTTATTCAAGTACACCTAAAGGATGCATCAGGTATTGTAAATGTAATGATGCAGCAGCAGGAAAAAGATAATGATAATGTCTCACCCACATACACATGATTTGGTTGTTTGCTTGGTTGTAGATGTCCTCATGACACTTGAATCTACACAATTATTGCTCTGGTATCAGTCTTGGGAGTCCACGCACTATATTAACCCTCAAAAATATGGTTATGACAAAGGAAAAACCTTTTTTGGAGAGGAGTTGTGTGGTCTCCACCCTAGTTTCATGTAGTGTTTGATATGCTGTGGTGGGTTTAAAAGAGACTGAATCTGCTGGCCATTATTGAAGAGAACTGCAAAAAGAAAAATGTGCATTAGAGGAAAAATGGACTGCATGGCAATATACAACATATCAGCCAAACTTACTAATGCACATGTGTTAGACACACCATCCCCCCGTACCTTCCAACAAATACAAATTGTACAAGTATCAACACTTGCACAATATATTATTACACTAAAACTTTGATTTCTGTGTACCTATCCGATTTAGGTTTGTAGGATCGACCTCGACCCTTGGTAGATTCAGATAAGTTAGAAGCACAAGAGCTAGGCTGGAATCCGTTTTGACTCAACTTTGGCTGGTAGACTACTGGCCTGCTACAGTTCAATCACCCCAAAATCCATAACGGATGATGAGTTTTAAATATTTAACTTAGCCGGTGAATATATAATAGCTGCAACTCTGTTGCTCGACAGACACATACAGTAAAAAACTCGCCAGCGATCGCTATACAGGTTGCGGGTGTGCCCACCAGCGCCAACTGTCGGCCAGATACCACTCTCGTTGTAAACAAAGACTCAATTTCTTCTCTGTCGACGTGTCGACAAGACGTACTTTTACTCGCTGTAGAACCTGGAGTTTTCTCAACATATTTGGTGAAGTACTTCATTTTGGTTTGAGCTTTCGCAGTGCAGGTGTTTTATCTTCATCTTAAATCTTGAACTCGTTTTTGGATAGATTTAATTTTTGATGACAAAGAGAGTATGGACTTTCTTTGACTTTTAAATGGCCGACCCTTCCCTTAGACGGAAGTGTGTTTAGGCTTTTAGCAATTATCTTATCACGTTATAAATTAATTATAGATTTTCCTCTATATATTTTATATCTCACCGCCTTTATTAGGCCTCTTCGATTAACTTTCCATTTATAATAAAAAAAAAAAAAAAAAATTAATGATTTGTTTATATGCGACCTTTCCTGAGAGTAGGCGGTCCTAACTTGGAAACCGAAGTTAAACAACGTTGAGCCCTTTCAATCGTAAATAGCTTTTAAAGAGCTAATGATTTAAAACTTTTTAAATGAATATTTTTTAATAAATATTTTATGAAAGATTTTCTTTGAATAGTCTTCGTACTGTTTTCAAAGATGAACTAACGTTTAGTTTATTTATGCTACGCAGTTTGCGCTCTATCGTTACGATAGAGAGAGAGAGTATCACGGTTTCACTTTGCAGAAAGAGTAAATCGATTCTGACGTTTTGTTCATTCTTCTTTCAAAGCTTAAATGTTTTAAATTCTATTTTAAAGGAACTTTTTAATTGAAAAACCTTTCAGTTTTTTCCTTTGGTCAAATGACATGTTTTTTTGACGAAACGTAATTGGGCTCTTCTCTTAGGTGCGAAATCAAGAGAGAGAGAGAGAGAGAGATAGAGACGGAGGGAGAGAGAGGAGAGAAAACGTTCCGTTCAAGCGGGTAACGTTGTTCTCGAGTTACTCTCGTCCCTAGTCTCTGTACGGGGAGAAAGGTTAAAACGTTTTTAGTTTTATTCTCGTCCCCAGGCAATGTACGGTGAGAGATTGAAAACGTAGTTTTGAATGAACTAGTGTTTAGTCTCTTCCCCTGCCACTGATTTTTTTTATCTTAAAAGATGTTTACTGTTTTTTTGCTGGTATTAATGTGCTTGCATTATACGTCTGATTTCGCATTTACAGTACTACCTTTAGATGAGGGTAGAATTGCGTGCTTCAGGTAGAAATCAGTTAAAGTTTCGATTTCAGTGAAATAAGTGCAAAACAGAAAATCGTAGTGATAAAGTGATATTGCGCAAAGTGTTACAGTGTTGCGTAACCGAGGGTTCGTCTGTTCGTGCCTGTCGTTCACCTAGTCCGGGACCTCTTGCAAGCTCCCAAGCCCAGGGGAGAAGTAATGTCGTACGACTTATGGGTTCGAGAGGCCTTGATCAGCGAACAGACGTTCCCTCTATGGTATCGGGTGTATCTTACCAAGATCTCCCCTACCATAAGGCGAGAGAGACAATTTTCTCCTCGTCATCCGAAGGCTTTTCCCATAAGAAACCTGAAACAAGGTTTCGAGGCCCTTAAGCAAAAGTCAGTCCTTTCAGGACAGGTCCAGCGTCCTGGTTGTAGCCATTAGGACAGCTCTGACCCTATGCAGTCATCGGAAAACTGCTCGCCGCCTAACAAAAGCGTAACACAGACTCCGAGAGTCTTTTTGTTGGCAAGGTTTTGCGGTCACAGACGTTACCCTCGTCTCTTACCGCAACCATTTCCGTTGATCCTAAATGGGTTGTACGGCAAGACATGCAGAATAAGCTTGCCTCCCTTATGGAAGACTATTCTGCCGATTAGTCCGTTGAGCCTAGCCGTTTATCTCATCGAGATCCTGGCTTTCAGCCAACCTAACGTTCCTTTGTGCGTCCTGGTGACGTTGGCGTAGCTAAGTCACGTCAGTCAGGTTGTTTAGAACCACACTCGATGCGGTCTCGTGTGGATTTTCAGCCACATTTGGACGTTAGGCCACTTGCTGATGCTCCTGTTGACGTTCAGGACGTTCGCTAACAATCGGAGTTGACTTGTTTTGACGCTGTGCGTCAACCTCCGCATTCTAGAGTTGTTTTGACTGCTCAATCTAGGCGGTCAAAGCAGTCTCGAGTGGACGCTGTGCGTCCTCACGCACCTGTTGTTGTTGACAGTTCACAGACTGTCAAGCAGTTACATGACGTTGCGTCCTGGTCTCTCGCACCTGTTGTTGTTGACAGTTCACAGACTGTTAAGCAGTTACATGACGTTGCGTCCTGGTCCGCTACTAATGCACCAGTGCGTGTGGACTCTGCTTGTAAAGCATTGCCACCACGGTAGGTCTCTCCCTTGCTTGAGACTCAGCTATTATCGGACAAGGTTCCTTTAGATGAGGAAGTTGCTGTTCCCCCTCCTACTGATATTCCCTTGAGGACTCTGTCAGACGGAGAGGAGCCTAAAGCTGCTTAGCCCTCTATGGACTTTAAATAAATCATGCTGATTTTTAAGGATCTTTGTCCGGATCTTTTTGTAACTGCTGCTCCTCGTTCGCCTAAACGTCAGAGCTTACACTAGGCCTAGCTACTTCGAAGCCGTTGTTTTATAAGCTAGTGCTCTCTCGCTCTCCTAGAGAGCTTTACGTTTGCTAGGCGACTGGTTTATCACCAGGAGGAGTTTGGGGGATAAAGCCTTTGCTTTCCCTTCTTTTAAACTGGCTTATAGAGCGAGAGTCTGATATGACACGAGAGAAGTTCTCGGCTTGGGAGTTCCTGCCTCTGCCCAGATAGACTTCTCAAATCTCGTAGACTCTCTCTGGCGCCTGGCCAGGAGACGCTCCAAGATTTTACAGGTCAACTTCACAGCTGTTTTCGAGCCTTTGAAGTTTTGCTGTACAATTATGTCATGCATAAACAAGGTTTTCAGGGATGGCTCCAATGATCTGACAGCCACGTTCTCTGCAGGGACAAGTCCCTCAGGGATGGCTCCATGATTTGGCAACCATGTTCACTGCAGGAGTACGTAAGAGGCAAGTGCGCTCAATGTGTTCATTGTCAAGACAAACTTCGCGATGAAGTCTACCAGGTTGTCTTGACAGCATTTATGGAAGGCGACTGGATGGTCTCTCTCGACCTTCAGGAGGCATACTTCCACATTCCTATACACCCGGATTCCCAACCGTTTCTGAGGTTTGTTTACAGGAATGTGGGGTACCAGTTTCGAGCTATCGGAGATCAGAGCCTCCCTGTACTTGGACGACTGGCTTCTCAGAGCCTCTTCCAGTCATCGCTGTCTGAAGGATCTCAATTGGACTCTAGATCTGGCCAAGGAATTGGGACTCCTAGTCAATTTGGAAAAGTCACAGCTGGTCCCATCCCAAACTATTCTGTATTTAGGGATGGAGATTCACAGTCAAGTTTTTCGGGCTTTTCCGTCGGCCCCCAGAATAGATCAAGCCCTGCTCTCCATCCAGAAGATGCTGAAGAAAGAACGCTGCTCAGTCAGGCTGTGGATGAGTCTGGTAGGGACGCTGTCATCCCTGGAGCAATTTGTCTCGCTAGGAAGGCTACTCCTCCGTCCTCTTCAATTCCATCTGGCTTTTCACTGGAAAAAGGACAAGACGCTAGAGGCGGTCTCGATCCCGATTTCCGAAAAGATAAAGTCTTGTCTGACTTGGTGGAAGGACAATATCAGCCTACGAGAGGGTCTTCCCCTGGCAGTTCAGATACCCAACCACGTTCTCTTCTCGGACGCATCGGACTTGGGCTGGGGCGCGACGCTGGACGGTCGGGAATGCTCAGGTCTGTGGAACTCGAGTCAGAGGAGCATGCATATCAACAGCAAGGAGCTTTTGGCGGTTCATCTGGCCTTGATAAGCTTCGAGAATCTCCTTCGAGGCAAGGTGGTGGAGATAAACTCGGACAACACCACGGCCTTGGCGTACATTTCCAAACAGGGAGGTACCCACTCACTGACTTTGTACGAGATCGCAAGGGACCTGCTCATCTGATCAAAAGATCGAGGCATCTCCCTAGTAACGAGGTTCATCCAGGGCGACTTGAACGTCCTAGCAGATTGTCTCAGTCGGAAAGGTCAAGTAATTCCAATCGAATGGACCCTCCACAAGGATGTGTGCAAGAGACTTTGGGCGACTTGGGGTCAACCCACCATAGATCTCTTTGCAACCTCGCTGACCAAGAGGCTTCCAATCTATTGCTCTCCAGTCCCAGACCCAGCAGCAATACATATAGATGCCTTCCTCCTAGATTGGTCACATCTAGATCTTTACGCATTCCCACCATTCAAGATTGTCAACAAGGTACTGCAGAAATTCGCCTCTCACGAAGGGACAAGGTTGACGTTAGTTGCTCCCCTCTGGCCCGCGAGAGAATGGTTCACCGAGGTACTTCGATGGCTAGTAGACGTTCCCAGAAGTCTTCCTCTAAGAGTAGACCTTCTACGTCAACCACACGTAAAGAAGGTACACCAAAGCCTCCACGCTCTTCGTCTGACTGCCTTCAGACTATCGAAAGACTCAAGAGCTAGAGGCTTTTCGAAGTAGGCAGCCAGTGCGATTGCTAGAGCAAGGAGAGCGTCTACCATTAGAGTCTACCAATCGAAGTGGGAAGTCTTCTGAGACTGGTGCAAGTCAGTTTCCGTATCCTCGACCAGTACCTCTGTAGCCCAAATAGCTGATTTTCTCTTATACCTGAGAAAAGTACGATCCCTTTCAGCTCCTACTATCAAGGGCTACAGAAGCATGTTGGCCTCGGTCTTCCGGCATAGAGGCTTAGATCTTTCCAACAATAAAGATCTGCAAGACCTCCTTAAGTCTTTCGAGACCTCTAAGGAGCGTCGTTTGGCTACTCCTGGGTGGAATTTAGACGTGGTCCTAAGATTCCTCATGTCAGACAGGTTTGAGCCTTTGCAGTCAGCCTCTCTGAAAGATCTCACTCTTAAGACTCTTTTCCTGGTATGCTTAGCCTCGGCTAAAAGAGTCAGTGAGCTTCATGCCTTCAGCAAGAACATCGGGTTTTCGTCAGAAAAAGCTACTTGTTCTCTGCAACTTGGTTTCCTAGCCAAAAATGAGCTACCTTCTCGTCCTTGGCCTAAATCTTTCGATATTCCTAGATTATCGGAGATCGTAGGCAATGAACTAGAAAGAGTCTTATGCCCTGTTAGAGCTCTTAAGTTCTATTTAGCTCGTACTAAACCTTTACGAGGCCAATCTGAAGCGTTATGGTGTTCGGTTAAGAAACCATCCTTGCCTATGTCTAAGAATGCTTTGTCATGTTTTATCAGATTGTTAATACGAGAAGCTCATTCACACTTGAGTGAGGAAGACCGATCTTTGCTTAAGGTTAAGACGCACGAGGTTAGAGCTGTAGCAACTTCCGTGGCCTTTAAGCAAAATAGATCTCTGCAAAGTATCATGGACGCAACCTATTGGAGAAGCAAGTCAGTGTTCGCGTCATTTTACTTGAAAGATGTCCAGTCTCTTTACGAGAACTGCTACACACTGGGACCATTCGTAGCAGCGAGTGCAGTAGTGGGTGAGGGCTCAACCACTACAATTCCCTAATTCCATATCCTTTTAATCTGTCTCTTGAAATATTTTAATGTTTTTATGGGTTGTCCGGAAGGCTAAGAAGCCTTTCGCATCCTGGTTGATTTGGCGGGTGGTCAAAGTCATTTCTTGAGAGCGCCCAGATTAGGGGTTTGATGAGGTCCTGTTGTATGGGTTGCAGCCCTTGATACTTCAGCTCCTGGGGGTCTGTCAGTATCCTAAGAGGATCGCTGGGCTCCGTAAGGAAGACGTACTTACAAGGCAGAGTAATCGTCTAAGTCGACTTCCTTACCAGGTACCTATTTATTTTGGTTTTGTTATATTGATAACTGCCAAAATGAAATAAAAAAACTCTTAGCTTATACGATGTAAACATATTTAACTCTGGTCTCTACCCACCTCCTTGGGTGTGAATCAGCTATTATATATTCACCGGCTAAGTTAAATATTTAAAAATGATATTTTAATTATAAAATAAATTTTTGAATATACTTACCCGGTGAATATATAAATTAAACGACCCTCCCTTCCTCCCCAATAGAGACGCAGTGGGATGAGAAGAAATTGAGTCTTTGTTTACATCGAGAGTGGTATCTGGCCGGCAGTTGGCGCTGGTGGGCACACCCGCAACCTGTATAGCGATCGCTGGCGAGTTTTTTACTGTATGTGTCTGTCGAGCAACAGAGTTGCAGCTATTATATATTCACCGGGTAAGTATATTCAAAAATTTATTTTATAATTAAAATATCATTTTTACTCAAAAAACATGTTTTTTTTATGTATACACAGGATCGAGCTTAACCCATCGCATCTTTCCAAAGTTAAAGCAATAAACAATGCCAGGTATAATTATGTTGCCTGCCACATTACCTCAAAGAACTAAGGTACTAAGGTCAGCAGGCTGTCCAGCGTGAATGTGGGTGCCTGTTTAGCACTTCTGCAAGAATAGGTCCTTTTGAGAATTTTTAGGGGTATTTTTTTTTCTTCAAAAAGCCAAGACTCACCACCGTTAAACTCCTGCTTTGGATGGTATTTGCCCTTTTTTTTTTCTGACATATTTGATCTTTCTTGAAATATGGCTGCTACCTCTTCATCTGTCGGTGTCATTTTGATGTAATTTTGATATTTTTCAAATTCTAATTTTATACCTTTTGGGCTTAATTTAGTTCTATTTCTTTACCAGAACTTAAACTAATGCTACTGAAGAAATCTTGCAGATCTGAGGCTTTTTATCATAACACCTCAGTGTCAATTGGCAATAAGGGGGTAGTTAATTAGTACATAATCCCCTCTCTTGGTCATCTTTTTGAGAAAAATTCAATGCCTTTTCCACTAACTTTGTCCCATCTCACTTACATTAGCAGTGGAGGAGCCATGTCAATGCTTGATCAGATCTCTTTTTCTTCTGCAAATCTAATCAAAGTTTGTTTTTTCTTGTTTTCATATCTGGGTTCAACTTCAGCAAAAGACCTTTACTCTCAATTTAATAATTTGTGCATTTTGTACCTGGAACTACCCCTGGCAAGACCTTTTGTCCTTAGGGGCCACACCCACATAACCTGAATGACATTTAAAGGCCATAGTTTCACAATAGTTAACCTGAATGACATTTAAAGGCCATAGTTTCACAATAGTGCACAATCCCATGGTAAACTTCCTTTATTATATAGATATGGACAATGCTATCTTACACACTCATGATAGAAGATGTCAAAAGACTGAGCACAGTTCTCCCGATGTTGGTCACAATAGATGAGTTGGTATAGGTGTGCATCAAGGAACATATTCAACTAGCTGTAGAGTAGATAAGCATATGGATGTGATGACTCCTACTTTGAAATTGTGTACCAGTGACTTTTTCTACTCTGGAAAAAACTTATTAGATGCAACCTTTCTTGAGGTAACTTTAGGATTTGGATATGTTGAAACTGATTTATAGCTAGTATTTTATATATAAACGTGATAAATATCTCATAGGTATGTTTTAAAGATATTTAATTACAAAAAAATAATCCACCATAAGAGAAGGAACTGTGGCTTTCAGTGAATTTATGGTGTGTATGCACCATACTTTATGAAAGGTTATGGATATTATTTGTGATTGGAATTTTGTTTAATGTTTCCTTTTTAAGAAATATTAGAATTAAATATTTACTTTTCTTCCAGCCATTGGTATACATCGTTAGATTTACTTGATAAGCATACCTTCATGGTGGGAGATAACAAAGGGGTTGCTACCATATTAACAACTGATGGAAAAGAGATTTGGAAAGGGAAGCTGCATAAGCAAAAAATTACCCATTTGGAATGTTGTCCCAGGTAAGAATTTTACATTTATGTTTGCTTGACTAATCTTGCAAGTTTTAGGGATTCCTTAACCCTTCTACCCTCAATGGACGTACTGGTACCTTAACCCCCATGGACGTACCGGTACGTTGTTGCAAAAAGCTGCCATTTGCATTTTTTCCATATTTTTTATAATTGTATGAGAAACTTCAGGCATTTTCCAAAATAATGAGACCAACCTGACCTCTCTATGACAAAAATTGAGGCTGGCAGAGCGATCTAAAAAAAAAAAAAAATTGTGAAACGTGCTTGAAAATGGAAAACGCCTGGGGGTTAAGGGTGGGAAAGTTCCAAATAGCATTGGGGGTAAAAGAGTTAATATTGATAAAAGACTTGTTTATGATTTGTTCAGTAAATACAGATCCAGTTTAAGTAATCTGACCCTGTATATGTTGATACAAAACAAGAATTGTTTGTTTATACGTAGATATTTTGTGTTTTAAACTGTAAGTCACTGGATTTAATTAGTATCCTATTATGGAAGGTCAAGTACTAAACACAAACCTGGGATTGCATGTTTGGTAAATTGTAAATATTAGTTTTTCAATATTAATCTTACCCGATGATCATGTAGCTGTCAACTCTGTTGCCCGACAGAAATCTACGGTCGGGATACGCCAGCGATCGCTATACAGGTGGGGGTGTACACAACAGCGCCATCTGTGAGTAGGTACTCAAGTACTTCTTGTCAACAAGAACTCAATTTTTCCTCTGTCGTGCCTCCGGCAAGACCTACTAATACGCCGTCCCTAACTGGATTTGTTTTCACAACTTTTTGGTGAAGTACACTATTCCAGTTTTGAGCTTTCGCTATGCAGGGGTTTTATCTTCATTTCAAAACTTGAACTCGTTTTGGATAGATTTTATTATGGTGACGAAGAGAGTATGGACTCTCTTTCACTTTTAAATGGCCGACCCTTCCCTTAGACGGAAGTGTTGGTGTCGAAGAGAGTATAGACTCTCTTTCACTTTTTATGACCCACCCTTCCCTTAGACGGAAGTGTGTTTAGGTTTTTGGTAATTTTGCTTAACAAAGTTATAGATTTATTTTATATCTCTCCGCCATTTATAGGCCTCTTCGATTAACTTTCCATTTATTATAAACTTATAAAAATTAATTTTTATGTTTGTTTATATGCGACCTTTCCTAATAGTAGGCGGTCCTTACTTGGAACCGAAGTTAATTAACATTGAGCCCGTCATATCGTTTTTCCTGTTAAGAATTTATGCTATTTTAATTTTAATGTTTTTGAAAGAATTTCTTTGATAGTCTCGTACTGTTTTCAAAGTTGAACTAACGTTTTGTTTAGTCTCCGCAGTTGTTGACGTTCAGAACGTTCAACTTGCGCTCTATCGTTACGATAGAGAGAGAGTATTTCACGGTTTCACGTTGCAGTAAGAGTAAACCGATTCTAGCGTTTCGTTCATTCTTTCTTAGCTTAAATGGTTTTAATTCTAATAAAGGAACTTTTTATTTGGGAAACCTTTCAGTTTTTTTCCTTTAACAAATAATATGTTTTAACGATATATATAATTGGGCTCATCTCTCAGGTTCTAAGTCAAGAGAGAGAGAGAGAGAGATAGAGACGGAGGGAGAGAGAGGAGGATAAACGTTTCGTTCAAGCGGGTAACGTTGTTCTCGTTTTTTGCTCTTCTCCCTAGTCGCTATAGGGGAAGAAGGTAAAACGTTTCTAGAGTTTTATTCTTGTTCCCAGGCTTTATGCGGTGAGAGATTTTAAACGTAGTTTATTTGATCTAGTGTTTAGTCTCTTTTCCAGCCACTGAATTCTTTATCTTTCATTATGTTTTTCTGTTACATTGTAATACTGTTTTCGCAATTACTACCTTTTAATGAAGGATAGGATTGCGTGTTTCAGGTACAAACCACTTAAAGTTTCGAGTTCAGTGAAATAAGTGCAAACAGAAAATCAAAAGTGATAAAGTGATATGCGCAAAGTGTTACAGTGTTGCGTTCGAGGGTTCGTCTGTTCGTGCCAGTTGTTCACCTAGTCCGATACCTCTTACAAGCTCCCAAGCCCAGGGGAGAAGTAATGTCGAAGGACTTATGGGTTCCACAGGCCTTGATCGACGAACAGACGTTTCCCTCCGTGGTTTCGGGTGTATCTACACACGTTGCCGACGTGATCACCCCACCCACACAAAGACGAGAGAGCCCATTTATTCCTCGTCTGCGGAAGAGGTTTCTCGCAGAAACCATTGACCAAATCTTGCAGCTTTTAAGTGCAAGTCGGTCCCTTCCGCGCAAGTCCAACGGCCTAGGTGTAGCCACTGGGTCAGTTCGGACTCGCCGCAGTACGACAACTGCACACCTCCCAAGAGAGGCAAGGTGGTACCGCAACAGGCAGTAACTCCGTCTGTTGCCGCACCAGCTGTTTTAGACCCTCAGTCACAACGGACAGTAGCTCCGTTTGTTGTTGTCTTTCATAGACCCTAGTGGTCCATGCTGCAGACTATACAGTCTCAGCTTGCTCCTTCATGCAGGAGTATCGTGCTGGAAGGTTGACAATGCGCCTGTTAACCTACAACCCGCCGAGGTTGTGCGCTCAGCAGATACTGCGGCTGCCTGCTCCCACCCTCCACCTGTGAGAGCTCCACCACCGATGCGCAGTCCGCCCTGCCAGACGCATGTTCTTGCTGCACCATCTGCTAACATGCGTGAGCTACCGCATCAGCAGTGGGAAGGTTCTGTAGAGCTGCCGGGTTCCAGCACTATGCGGCATTCTCCGCAGTCCATGCAGCATGCTCTGCATACCTTACAGCATGCTCCGCATACCATGCAGCATGAGCCACATACCTTACAGCATGCTCCGCATACCATACCGCATGCTCCTCAACCCACCGCAGCCCCTCCCACGCACCAGCACTCTGCTTTTGTTGTTGCCAGCTCCCACACTCCGACTGCGGAGAAGGTTGACGATGCACCCGTGGGCCTACACCTCCCACGGTTGTGCGCCCGGCATGGCTTCCTGCTCTCACACTCTTGTTGTGAGAGCTCCTCCACCCATGCACAGTCAACCCTGCCAGATGTATGATGACTCCCACACACAGAACACTCCGTTGCCGTGCGTGAGCTACCACAAGCTGCCGTGTTCTGACACGGTGTGTCAGCCTCCGCAACACACTGTGGTTACCGCCACTCGCCAGCAGCAAACTAGTCAGTCAGGAGTTGAGGCTTCCCCACACAACTTTGGTTGTTGCCAACTCACAGACTGTCATACAGTTACATGACGTTGCCTTCTGGTCTGCTACTTATACACCAGTGCTGTATGTCCTCACGCTCCTGTTGTGGTTGACAGTTCAGTTTTTGACAGTTCACAGACTGTCAAGCAGTTTCATAACGTTGCCTTCTGGTCTGCTGCTTTTGCACCAGTGAAACCCTCACTGAGAGAACCTAGCTTTTCTCGGATATGGTTCCTGTAGATGAGAAAGTGCTGTTCTCCCTCCTTCTGATATTCCCTTGAGGACTCTGTCATTTGGAGAGGAGCCTTAAGCTGCTTAGCCTCCTATGGACTTTTATTTAAGCATAACATGCTTCCAGGGAGGGTAAATGGTTCCGCTTCAGTCGCTAACCCCGTCTGTTGCCACACCTGCTCCCATAGACCTTGGGCTTTGTTGCAAGACATGCAGTCCAAGCTTAGTCCTTGATAGAGGATTTTTTACGGAGAAGACCCTTCTTGCCAACGACCTTCCTACCGGTTGGTTGTACGCCCTGTTGACGCTGAGGTATCCTACTCACGTCCGCCAGTTGAGATGGTTCCTCCACCGATGCGACCCAGTGTGGGTTGCCAGTCGCACGTTGATGTTATGCTACTCTCGGAGGTGGTTGTGGACGTTCAGTGTGTCACTGGGAAGACGTTCAACAACCAGCAGAGGTGACTTGTTGTGACGCAGTGCGGCAACCTCAGCAACCCGATAAGGGGTTGTCTGTACTACCCAGACAGTCTAAACAGTTTCGGGTTGTCGCTGTACTTCCTCGCTTCCCCATGGTTGACAGTTCACAGACTGTGCAGCAGTACCATGATCTTGTGTCCGGCTCCGTCACGCATCCACCAGTGCGACCGGATTCAGCGAGTCAGACGTTGCCCACTCCGTTGCCGTTTCCTCATCAGTTTCGGATGAGGAACCCTCTGATGAGGACATGGCTGAACAAGAAGATCAATCCCCAGCCCTGCTATCCATCCAGAAGATGCTGAAGAAGGAATACGGCCCTGTCAGGCTGTGGATGAGTCTGGTTAGGACACTGTCATCCGTGGTGCATTTGGTGTCACTTGGAAGACTACACCTCCGTCCTCTTCGGTTTCATCTAGCTCTTCACTGGAAAAGGACAAGACGCTAGAAGCGGTCTCGATCCCGGTTTCCGGAAGATAAGTCTGGTCTAACCTGAGGAAAGGACTTTATCAACCTTTTATAGGGTCTTCCCCTGACTGTTCAGACTCCCAACCACGTTCTCTTCTCAGACGCATCGGACGTAGGCTGGGGTGCGACCTTAGGCGGTAGGGAATGCTCGGGATTATGGAACTCGCGTCAAAGGACAATGCATTTTAACTGCAAGAAGCTTCTGGCAGTAAGTCTGACCTGGAAAAGCTTCAGGTCTCTCCTTCAAGACAAAGTAATGGAGGTCAACACGGACAACTCCCTGCTTTGATGTTCATCTCCTAGCAAGGAGGGACCTACTCTCTGACATGGTGCGAGTTCGCTAGTGACCTCCTCTCCTGTTCAACAGGTCTAGACTTTTCACTAGTAACAAATTTCTTCCAAGGCAACTTGAATGTCTTAGCAGTTTGTCTCAGTAGGAAGGGACAATAATTCCAACATATTGGACCCTCCACAGAGATGTATGCAAGAGACTTTGGGTCACCTGGGGCCATCCAACCATAGATCTCTTCGCAACCTCGATGTCCAAAAGGCTCTCAACAGACCCAGCAGTGGTTCTTTTAGATGCCTTTCTACTAGATTAGTCTCATCTAGATCTATATGCATTCCCTCCGTTCTAGTTTGTCAACAAGGTACTGCAGAAGTTCGCCTCTCACGTTGGGACAAAGTTGACACTAGTTGCTTCCCTCTGGCCCGCGAGAGAATAACTTACCGAGGTACTTCGATGGCTAGTAGACGTTCCCAGAACTCTTCCCCTAAGGGTGGACCTGCTACGTCTGCCACGCGTAAGAAGGTACTCCAAGGCCTCCACGCTCTTCGTCTCACTGCCTTCAGAGTATCGAAAGACTCTCGAGAACTAGAGGTTTTTCGAAGGAGGCAACCAGAGCGATTGTTAGAGCAAGGAGAACATCCACCCTTAGAGTCTACCAATCGAAGTGGGGAATCTTCCTAAACTGGTGCAAGTCAGTATCCGTATCCTCGACCAGTACCTCTGTAACTCAAATAGCTGACTTCCTCTTATATCTGAGAAAAGAGCGATCTCTTTCAGCTCCCACTTTCAAGGGTTACAGAAGCATGTTGGCATCAGTCTTCCGTCACAGAGGCTTAGATCTTTTTAACAATAAAGATCTACAGGACCTCCTTAAGTCTTTTGAGACTACGAAGGAGCGTCGTTTGGTTACACCTGGTTGGAATTTAGACGTGGTTCTAAGATTCCTTATGTTAGACAGGTTCGAACCACTTCAATCAGCCTCCCTGAAAGATCTCACCTTTAAGACTCTTTTCCTGATATGCTTTATCAGCTAAAAGAGTCAGTGAGATTCATGCCTTCAGCAAGAACATCGGATTTTCATCCGAAACGGCTACATGTTCTACATCTTGGTTTTCTAGCCAAACACGAGCTGCCTTCTCGGCCTTGACCAATATCGTTCGTTATTCCAAACTTATCGATATGGTTGGAAATGAACTAGAAAGAGTATTATGTCCTGTAGAGCTCTTAAGTTCTATTTTAAAAACCTTTATGAGGCCCGTCTGAAGCTTTATGGTGTTCAGTTAAGAATTCATCTTTGCCTATGTCAGAGAATTCTTTATCCTATTATTTTCAGACTGTTAATACGAGAAGCTCATTCCCTTCTGAATGAGGAAGACCAAGCTTGGCTGAAGGTAAGGACACACGAAGTTAGCTATCACAACTTCCGTGACCTTTTAATAAAATAGATCTCTGCAAAATATTTTCGACGCAACCTTTTGGAAAAGCTAATCAGTGTTCGCGTCTTCTATCTTAAGAATGTCCAGTCTCTTTACGAGAACTGCTACACTCTGGGACCATTCGTAGCAACGAGTGCAGTAGTGGTGGGGGCTCCACCACTACAATTCCCTAATTCCAGAACCTTTTTAATCTTTCTCTTGAAAAATTTCTGGGTTGTCCGGAAGGCTAAGAAGCCTTCCGCATCCTGGTTGATTTGGCGGGTGGTCAAATTCTTTCTTGAGAAGCGCCTAGATTAGAGGTTGTGATGAGGTCCTTTAGTATGGGTTGCAGCCCTTAATACTTCAGCACCTAGGAGTCGCTCAGCATCCTAAGAGGATCGCTAGGCTCAGTAAGGAAGACGTACTTAAAAAGGCAGAGTAATGGTTCAAGTCGACTTCCTTACCAGGTACTTATTTATTTTATGTTTGTTATTTTGAATAACGGCTAAAATAAGATACGGGATACTTAGCTTCTTTGTTAACATGTATGCTGGTCTCCACCCACCACCCTGGGTGTGAATCAGCTACATGATCATCGGATAAGATTAATATTGAAAAATGTTATTTTCATTAGTAAAATAAATTTTTGAATATACTTACCCGATGATCATGAATTTAAGGACCCGCCCTTCCTCCCCATAGAGAACCAGTGGACCGAGGAGAAAATTGAGTTCTTGTTGACAAGAAGTACTTGAGTACCTACTCACAGATGGCGCTGTTGTGTACACCCCCACCTGTATAGCGATCGCTGGCGTATCCCGACCGTAGATTTCTGTCGGGCAACAGAGTTGACAGCTACATGATCATCGGGTAAGTATATTCAAAAATTTATTTTACTAATGAAAATAACATTTTACCCTATAGAATAATATCATGATTCACATTAATATGGGCAAGTAGTGACAAATATATTTCTTATCATAATAAGAATTAGAATTCAGAAGTCAATTCTTTTTTATGATTCAACTTATTAGATTTTTTTTTTTAAATAAAATTCCCTCATAAGTACTATAAAAAACAAAAGCAATTAATGAAACAAATATGA
Source organism: Palaemon carinicauda (assembly GCF_036898095.1). Lineage (NCBI taxonomy): Eukaryota > Metazoa > Arthropoda > Malacostraca > Decapoda > Palaemonidae > Palaemon > Palaemon carinicauda. The sequence continues at coordinate 49,819,113 of NC_090764.1, read as the reverse complement.
TTTTTGGTAAAATATAGGTTTTCAAATAATGCTGTAAATTTTGGTACTTGCCATCCGCATACAAAATAATCTGTTATGTTGGCATTTTTGCTCGTAAATTGCCAAATTACCCAATCTTTCATGTAAATTTTTTATTGCTTATAGGTTATTCATCTTACCTAAATCTTGAATTTCTAATTATGGAAAACAATATATTTAATAACCATTAAAATAAAATAAGAAATTTATATAGAAGATAAGGTTATGAACTAGACTGCAAGCATTTTTTTATGTTTTCATCTTACTGGCTGATACAATTTCACAACTTCAGCCATCCATATATATATATACTTTTTATTTATTTCTCTCTCTCTCTCTCTCTCTCTCTCTCTCTCTCTCTCTCTCTCTCTCTCTCTCTCTCTCTCTCTCTCTCTCTCTCTCTCTCTCTGTGGAATAGACTTCCAGCAGATGTAATAAACAGTAACAGTGGTAAACGAGTTCAAGAATAAGACAAGATCATAAGGACACTTTAAATGCTTAAAGTAAATTACTCTACCAAAGAGCAAGTGGAGTCTCCGTGGATGGACCAAGAAGTCTTTGAGTTATCCAGAATCCTTGTAAACCACACACACACACACACACACACACACACACACACACACACACACACACACACACACACACACACACACACACACACACACACTCTCTCTCTCTCTCTCTCTCTCTCTCTCTCTCTCTCTCTCTCTCTCTCTCTCTCTCTCTCTCTCTCTCTCTCTCTTTTTGGAACAGTATAGTGAAATAAAAATAAAGCATTTGATGGGTATCAATGATTCTATTGGTACTAATAATGGTTTGGACAATGGTAGAATTTGAAATTAACCTCTTTCTAAACTGGACCAGAAATTAAAATTTTTCTGCTGATGATATGGCTAGTTTGTTAAAATTAATGGGTCTCAGTACCTTTGATATCTCTTCCCAACCAGGTTTAGAAATATTTGTAAATATATTATATATGAGTATATCTGAGACATTTGTAAATCAAAATTTATTTTTTCAGCAATTCAAATTACATAATAAGTGCTTCTGTTGACCGAACCATGAAAGTTTGGGATATCAGGAACATGAAATCAGAGAAGAATTACCTTTACTCATTGGAACACACTGCACCAATAAATTCTGCCTATTTCAGGTATGTCATTACATTCTATTGTTAATTATCACTGTACAAATGTGATTTTTTATTTATATAAGCCTTTTTAGTCAATCATGATAATGAGTAACCAAAAATTTTGTAAGTGACGAATGGTACCAGTTTTTTTATATTTTTGACATTGATATGTAAAAATGTAAGTCTACTGTGTATATTATCTCTGTTTAAGGTCATGTATCGTAGATCACTTTGTTTTGTTTTTTTCAAAACTCAGACATAAGTATTATTAGTCTTACATGAACTAAATATTAGCCTTATATTATTAAGGGAAGAGAATTCTTGGTTGGTCAGAAAAATTTCCCCTTTGTGAAATGTAAATCACTTAAGCATCTATTCCTCTGGCCTAAGGTAGCATTTTTACCTTGAAATCCTAAGCCAGTATTGTTGTAAGTGCACAGAAATATTGAAATCAGTTTTATGAATGCTGCATTTAATGGAATGTTTTACTCTATACCATAGCTAGATGAAATTTCCAATTAATGTCCACTATTAAATGTCAGAATAATCATAAATGTAAAATTATTAGTAACCAAAGGATGTTAGAAATGACCACTAGTTTGTTATTTTATAGAAATAGTATATTGATATTATTATCAGAATGTGAGGGAAAGATTGTGGGAATATACAAAAGCTTGAAAAGAGAAAAATCAACACTATTCTATCTATTTAGGCACTTCCCCCAATTTTAGTAGGTAGCCGACATAAATAAAGGGACAAAAGGAAACTTTTCCTCTTTCGCTCCTCCCAGCCTGACGAGGGATTCAGCCGAGTTTGGCTGGTACTGCTAGGGTGCCACAGCCCCCACGCCCCCATTATCCACCACAAATGTGGTTTCATATGCTGAATCCCCTACTCCTGCTACCTCAGTGGTCACCAAGGCGACCTTAGGAAGCAGCAGGTCCTACCGAAACTGCGTCATAATAATTCATTCCTATTTCTAGCATGCTCCCATGCCTCTCACATCTATCATCCTATTCATCCAAAGCTTTCTTTACTCCTTTCATCCACCCAAACCCTTGGCCTTCTTCTTGTACTTCTCCCATCAACTCTTGCATTCATCACCTTCTTCAGCACACAGCCACTTTCCATTCTCTTTACATGGCCAAGCCACCTCAACACATTCATATTTACGCTAGTTGCTAAATTATTTCTTTCACCCGTTCTCAACCTCACTACTTCGTTCCTAACCCTATCTATTTGAGATACATCGACCACACTCATCAGACATTTCATCTCAAACACATTCAATTTCTGTCTCTCCGTCACTTTCATTCCCCACACAGTTGGTACAAAAACTTTCTCATACTTTCTCTTTACATTCATTCCTAACCAGTTTCCAGTTTTGAGTTATCATTTGCATTTTGAATTGGTCACAATTTTTTAAAAGTGTTGAGCTAGTTGTGTTGGGTAAGAATCTGGTCAACATAATTGAAAAGAGCATCCTATCTCTCGTGTTGAAATACCATGTAAAAGACAAACCCTGGTTCAGTGATGATTGTATACATGGTTATTTGGAGAAAGGGAGGCCTATTATCTTTGGAAGGGTAACAGATCAGATTTGTCTTGGATTAAGTATATTTGGCCAAGAGCTTTTGCTCAGAGATCAAGATGATGCTGCTCTCTTTGCCTCAATTCCATCTCCTAAATTTAGATCTGGGGATGCTGAATCCGTTAATAAAGATCTTGCTAAAATTAGTGCTCGGTCAAGATTATGTGGCATGAAGTTGAACCGTAAAAAAAATTCAAATTATGATTTTAAGTAGAGCAAGAACAGTGGCTGCTCAACATCAAGATCTATGTAATGATAATGCTTCTTTAATAATAACAAGTCCTTTAAAATTTTAGGTGTGATTCTTGATTAATTTAAGAAATAAATTCAGTCAGGTTTTTCAATTGCACAAAAAAATAGGCTTATTAAGCAAGTCTTTTCAAGATTTTCAATGATCAATCTATCCTGAAGAAATGTTTTGATTCTTTTGTTCTACCATGTTTTAATGGTTATTCTCCTGTCTGGACTGCAGCTGCTGACTCTCATCTTAATTTGTTAGGAAAAACTTGTGGTTTAATAAATTTGTTATTCCTGATATAGGTACTAATCACTGGCACCATTGCTCAGTTCTTTATGCATATTGCATAAGATTTGTCATAATTCTGACTGCTCTTTGCATTCATATCTTCCAACAGTCTTGTTTTCTCTAGAATACCTTGTAATGTTAATTACAAGGTATTCTAGAAGTTTTCTTCCAGCTGTGATCAGATTCTAGAGTGATCTTCCTAATCTGGCAGTTGAATATTCTCTAGTTACAGAAGTTTCTGCATATGAAAAGAGATACAAAGATTTTTTTTTCTCCTAATGTTACGAAAAACCCCTCATGTCAATCTGCCTGGTCATTCCAGAGCAAAGGAAAGGAGTCCAACAACCTACAATCTATCATAGGGATGAATAGTTGATATGGATTAGCCTGTACAAGATTGGAACGTGGTCAAAGGAGGGATCCCTTCCCCTGTCAGGGGATAGCAATCCAGAATAATATACCTAGTGTATGATGATAAATGGTTGGTATACATTCCATCATCCTCCAGCTCATCTACTTTTAAAATTTGTACGCCGCAAAACTGTAAACTCGCCACAATTGTCTTGCTCTCCCATTAGTTATCTCACTACCCTGATGCTAGTTACTGCCGTAAGATCCTGCTCTCCTATTGGTGTCGTCTTTCCCATCATACATGTACGTATTGGCGTTCCTTGACCATTTCGTTTTAGTAGCGCTAACGTTCACGTTAAATTTTTGATGGTGATTTCAATTTCATACTTACAGTTTTCGTGTTGCATTATTCAACTTATAATTCTATAGCCATTGGTCCCAAGAATGTTGCTGATGTTCAAGAAAAGACGAAGTGGATGCTTTCTATGGAGACGAAACTTGAGATAATCAAGAAATATGAGGCTGGCATGCGGTTGAGTATGATCGCTAAGGAATATGGCTGAAATCCGTTGATGATAGGCACCATCCTAAAGTAAAAGGAAGCCATCAAAGCAGCAACACTTTCTAAGAGCGTGACTTGCAGCAACACTTTCTAAGAGCGTGACTTGTCTTTTCAAGTAAGAGGAGCCATATCCATGACGAGATGGAGGGACTTCTTCTCCTCTGGATTAAGGACAAGGAAATAGCTGGAGACATGATCACCGAGACGATAATCTGCCACAAGCCCAATGAGAACACTCGGGGTGAAGACAAAGCAAGAGAAGGGACATCGCAGCAGGCACCCCCTAGTTCAAGGCTTCACACGGGTGGTTTGAGAAATTCAAGAGATGGACTGGCTTTCATTTGGTGGTGCGGCATGGGGAAACAGCCAGCTCGGACACGAAAGCGGCCAAGGCCTTTGTTAAGACATTCGACGAGTTGACTCGAGGAGGCTACAGTCCCCAGCAATTCTTCAACTTTGACAAAACTGGTCTTTTCTGGAAAAAAATGCTTTATCAGGTCAAGTCCCTATTGATGTATAATCCAAAGACTCAAGTCGAGCCTTCAAGTCCCACAAAATGCTTAAGGAGAAGCTGCTGGTGATATGGATGGCTCCTGCGAAAGCCTGGGTAACGAGACTTTTTCTTCGAGTAGGTAAACCTTTGTTTCGTTTTGACTGTAAAAAAATATTTAGAAGAGAAGCGCCTCTCTCTGAAATGTCTGCTGGTGTTGGACAATGCCCCTGCTCACCCTCCTAGCCTCGAGGAAGATGTCCTGGAATATTCCTTTATCAAGGTTCTCTACCTTCCACCTAACACCACCCCTCTCCTTCAGTGCATGGACCAGCAAGTTATTTCAAACTTCAAGAATAAATCACTGATAGCACAAACTTGACTCTGCATGAATTTTGGAAGGAGCATTTCGATATTGTGATATGACTCCAACTCATCAATCAAGCTTGGCAGGGTTTTGAGGCACATTTTGAACTCTTCGGTGAAAAATCTGTGGCCTTATGCTGTCTCCGCACAAGACTTCGAGGAATTCTGTGTATGCCTAACTGAAGTTGAAATCATTGATGATCCCGAACCTGTTCTGCAACCTGAGATTGAGGAAATTGTTTCACTCGGGAGGTCCATTGGTCTGGTCATTGATGAGGATGACCTTAATGAGCTTCCCAAGGAGCTTACGACAGACGACCTGAAGGAGTTGCTGGCTCTGCAACTGAACTTCGTTCAGAAATAGTTATATTGCGGTGAGGAGGAGGAGGACACAGATGCAACTACAAAAACAGCAGAAATTAAGGAGATGCTATATCATTATCATGAAATGGGAGATTTCATAGAAAAGAAACACACTGAAAGGTTCACACAGTTTGTGTTCTTGCTCAGTGTAATGACATTTGCCTGAGTCATTTTAGGGACATTTTAAAAAGCAGACAGATACAAGCTCCCTTGGATCACTATTTTTTTTTTAAAGAGGCCATTAGTAGGCCAAGGGGAAGGTCTAAGTGATCCGAAAAAACGGAGAAGTGAAAGCAAAGAAGAAACTGATGAAATTTAGAAAGTACAAAACAAAGTAAGAAAAAAAAATGGAAAAAAGCAAGTAAAGAATTTTGATTTCAAGTTTTTCTTAAAGTTAAGTGTTAATGTTTTCTGCCATTTGTTAATGTGTTCCATAAAGTTAAAGTGTTCATGTTTTCTGCCATTTGTTCTCCTCCTCTGCCACCACTTTCCCTTTTGGATATAGCCTCACTCGAAAGGTAAGCTTCCATATTTTCATACAGTATTATTTTCCATATATTATTGCATTATGTTCTAATAACTACTTCATTTACAGGAATTAATGGTTAGGTATATTGAATGATTCAAATGTACTGTATTTCATTGTAGTTACAGTATAGCTTTAATATAAAATTTAATGTGGTGTTTTTGTAGAGCTATAAACAAATTAGGCGATTTACATGTAAAACTACCCTCATTATACGAAAAAATCATGATATTAAAGCCACTCTAGAACAAATTAATTTCTTATCCTGAGGTATTTTTTTAAGCCAAAATGAAAATCCTTTTTAGAGACGAATTGCTTTATATTATAGCTCTAGAGTTGGGAGATAGCAATATCTGTCTGTTGTTGATTCTGCAATTAAACTTACAGAGATCTACACCCTCAAAGGGTAGGTTATTTCAAATACCCAGGCAAACAGGTCCCTTTCAACATGTGCTATCCATTTTCTAATGACCTTAATTAAAAAAAGAAAAATCTTACCCCATCTCCATCCTAACACCCATGTGAGAAAATTTCTGGTTCAACTAGTGAGTTTTCTTTGCTGATATGCAATTCTGGACATCCAGAGCCTTACGGGTTGGTTTGGGTTTAGGGTGTTCATTAAGGACTTCCTGAAAAAAATCTAAGCAGTACTCCATTGATGTGTGGTACTTGGCTCGTTATAACCTCTATATGGGGAACCCAGTGAGAAGAACCAATCCAGCCAGGTCCTTCAGCAGAAGAGGGATGACAGGCATCCAATTTTCTCGAGTTATCCCTTACAAGTTGAAAGTCCGTTTCTTTTTTATCATTTATACACGTGTAAGTTGTTGCTTGGTGGTAGACAGTTATCCTTAATGATGTACGAGTCTACTCAATTAATGCTTTACTACTAGTCCTGGAGACCACATACCACATTAACCCCCAAATGGGTTTTGATAAAAAAAAAACTTTTTGAGAGGTGCTGTGAGGTCTTCAGGATACTTTCTCCTCCCTAGCCTCTTGCATAGAAGTTGGACAATTGATTACTACTTTAAAATGGGAGATGGCGGCAGGAAGCAAGTTGATGTGCAGGTTGTGTTTTGTCTAGCTATAAGAGGGGTTCTCAGTGATGATGTAGCCATGACTTGTCCCCCTCAGCCAGACAGATTCAGTATTGGAGGTGCTGTGCAGTGTTACTGCCTTAACCACACTCAGCACTCATTGTGGATAAAGCAGTGTTGTCATTGTCATTTTAGCTGCATAGAATTTCTGCAAGCGATTTGTTGTTTTCAAGCATCACATTTCCTTCAGAGTTGACACTTACCAGGAAATAGCATTTGATTCTAAATTTTGATACATCTTTAAAATCTTATTATTCATGGATTAAATGAAAAAATCATAATCTATATTTTTTTTTTATTTATTGTAATTTTGGTTTCATTATCAAAGCTCAATTACCAAAATTAGAAGTAATGTTACAAAGTTACACAGATGTCAGATGTCACCATTTGACCACATTTTGAGACAAAAGCTACAAAATGTCATCACTAGTGGTGAGTTTAGTTCAATAGTACCTAAACTTGAAAGTCTTCCTTTTACAAATAGAGTTCATGTTTTGCATGTTGATACACTGGCCCTAGAGCAGGGGGAGAATATTTCTTTGGTATTTATTTCATATTGGATTCTCTGTTCAAGCCTTTTACAGGAAAGTCCTTGGAAATAGTACAGCACCTCCACGAAAATTGGTTTTACATTTGTCAAAACTATTCTTTTTGCTAGCCTTGGCATTGGCAAAGTGAGTAGGAAAGTTGCATGGACTCTTTCAAAGTCACTCATGCTAAAGGAGGGATTGAGGACTCCTTTAGTTTTTACCATTCTTCATGGCCAAAACTCAGAACCAGTCAGTACACAACTCTTGGTTTGAGACCTCCATTTCCTCTTTATGTGAAACATCTGGAGGTGATTGAGAGAAGTTTTTTTTTGTCCTGTGAGGGCTCTGCAGTGCTACCTGAAGAGGACCCAACACCTCAGGCTTGAAAGTCAGTATCTCTTCCTTACCACTGGCTGCACCAAGAATGAGTTGTCAAGGGACAAAATCTTTTTCTGGCTTCATGAGACAATCCATAAAACATACACCGGGACCTTTGAGAGGGTCGAGGTACCACCTAGGACCAGAAATCATGAAGTCATTGGTATACAACCCAACCTAGGCTTTAAGAGGAATCTTGCAGTTGGCCAGGTGGTGAAGGCTGGGGTATGGAAATACCAGACCACCTTCACGGCCTTCAGAGTCCCTTGACCCCTTTTTGCTTGCTCCTGTGATGGCTGCTCAAGTAGTTGCATAGCCAGCCCAGCTCCCACACTGGACAGGTAGCGTCTTGTCTATGGTAATGTGTAGATGTAAGTACAAAATGAAAGGTTGAACTGACTCTTCTTCATTTTTCTGCTCTCTCTCTATTGGATGAAACAGTAGAAGCATCAATTTCTGGATCTGACTTATTGCTGGTAAACTACTCTCCTGAGCCCTATTCTTTAGAATCTAGATAAGTATCCTCCCTCATCATCCCTAGATGAGCTG
>NC_090764.1:49658306-49810131 GCF_036898095.1 Palaemon carinicauda | reverse complement strand
CAAGCAAAATAAATCTCTGCAAAGTATTATGGACGCGACTTTTTGGAGAAGCAAGTCAGTGTTCGCGTTATCTTACTTAAAAGATGTCCAGACTCTTTACGAGGACTGCTACAGACACTGGGTCCATTCGTTGCAGCGAGTGCAGTAGTGGGTGAGGGTTCTACCACTACATTACCCTAATTCCAATATCCTTTTTAATCTGTCTCTTGAAATGTTTTTTTAATATTGTTTTTTGGGATGTACGGAAGGCTAAGAAGCCTTTCGCATCCTTGTTGATTTGGCGGGTGGTCAAAGTCATTTCTTGAGAGCGCCCAGATTAGGGTTTGATGAGGTCCTGTTGTATGGGTTGCAGCCCTTGATACTTCAGCTCCTGGGAGTCTTTCAGCATCCTAAGAGGATCGCTGGGCTTCGTGAGGAAGACAGACTTATAAGGCAGAGTAATCGTCTAAGTCAACTTCCTTACCAGGTACCTATATATTTTGGTTTTGTTATATTGATAACCGTCAAAAACTCTTAGCTTATACGCTGTAAACTTAATTAACTCTGGTCTCTACCCACCGCCTTGGGTGTGAATCAGCTATTATATATTCACCGGCTAAGTTAAATATTTAAAAATGATATTTTAATTATAAAATAAATTTTTGAATATACTTACCCGGTGAATATATAAATTAAAGGCCCTCCCTTCCTCCCCAATAGAGACGCAGCGGGACGAGAAGAATTGAAGGGTTTGTTTACATGCAAGAGTGGTATCTGGCCGATAGTGGCGCTGGTGGGCACACCCGCAACCTTCATAGCGATCGCTCGCGAGTTTTTGAGTGTGTTTTCTGTCGAGCCGCCTAGTAGTAGCTATTATATATTCACCGGGTAAGTATATTAAAAAATTTATTTTATAATTAAAATATCATTTTAAAATTATTAGTAACCAAAGGATGTTAGAAATGACCACTAGCTTGTTATTTTTCAATATTAAACTTAGCCGGTGATTATATAAGCTGCAGCTCTGCTGCCCGACAGAAAAACTCTACGTTCAAAATACGCCAGCGATCGCTATGCAGGTAGGGGGTGTACATCAACAGCGCCATCTGTCGAGCAGGTACTCAGTACTCAATGTAAACACAGAACCAATTTTCTCTCTGTCGTGCCACCGGCAAGACCTACTAAATTCGCTATTGCTTACTGGATTGGTTTTCACATATTTTTGGTGAAGTACACATTTCTAGTTTTGAGCTTTCGCTATGCAGGTGTTTTATCTTCATCTCAAAACTTGAACTCGTTTTGGATAGATTTAATTATGGTGACAAGGAGAGTATGGAATCTCTTTCACTTTTAAATGGCCGACCCCTTCCCTTAGACGGAAGTGTGTTTAGGTTTTTAGTAATTTTGCTTAACACGTTATAGATCTATATATTTTATATCTCTCCGCCTTTATTAGGCCTCTTCGATTAACTTTCCATTTATTATAAACATATAAAAATAAATTTTTATGTTTTGTTTATATGCGACCTTTCCTGATAGTAGGCGGTCCTTACTTGGAACCGAAGTTAATCAACGTTGAGCCCGTTATATCGTATTTAGCCTTTTAAGAATTTAAAACTTTTTAAAATTTAATGTTTTATGAAAGAATTTCTTTGATAGTCTTCGTACTGTTTTCAAAGATGAACTAACGTTTAGTTTTTTAGACTACGCAGCTGTTGACGTTCAGGACGTTCAACATGCGTTCTATCGTTACGATAGAGAGAGAGTGTATCACGGTTTCACTTTGCAGTAAGAGTAAATCGATTCTGACGTTTTGTTCATTCTTTCTTAGCTTAAATGTTTTAAATTCTAAATTAAAGGAACTTTTTATTTGGAAAACCTTTCAGTTTTTTCCTTTAGTCAAATAACATGTTTTTTTGACGATATATAATTGGGCTCTTCTCTTAGGTGCGAAATCAAGAGAGAAAGAGAGAGAGAGATAGAGACGGAGGGAGAGAGAGGAGAGAAAACGTTCCGTTCAAGCGGGTAACGTTTTTCTCGAGTTGCTCTCGTCCCTAGTCGCTGTACGGGGAGGAAGGATAAAACGTTTTTAGTTTTTTATTCTCGTCCCCAGGCTATGTGCGGTGAGAGATTGAAAACGTAGTTATATGAACTAGTGTTTAGTCTCTTTCCCAGCCACTGATTTTTTTTTATCTTTAAATATGTTTTCTGTTTTTTTTGCTGGTATTAATGAGCTTGCATTATACGACTGATTTCGCAATTACTACCTTTTTAATGAAGGGTAGAATTGCGTGTTTCAGGTAGAAATCAGTAAAAGTTTCGATTTCAGTGAAATAAGTGCAAAACAGAAAATCGATAAAGTGATATGCGCAAAGTGTTACAGTGTTAGCGTCCGGAGGGTTCGTCTGTTCGTGCCTGTCGTTCACCTAGTCCGGGACCTCTTGCAAGCTCCCAAGCCCAGGGGAGAAGTAATGTCGAACGACTTATGGGTTCGAGAGGCCTTGATCAACGAACAGACGTTTTCCCTCTGTGGTTTCGGGCGTATCTACCCAAGATCGCCCCACCCACTCTAAGACGAGAGAGCCCATTTATTCCTCGTCTGCGGAAGAGGTTTCTCGTAAGAAACCATGGACCAAGGTCTCGCGGCTTATTAAGCGCAAGTCGGTCCTTTTCCGCGCAAGTCCAACGGCCCAGTTGTAGCCACTGGGTCAGTTCGGACTCGCTGCAGTCTTCCGACGACTGCTCACCTCCTAAGAGAGGCAAAGCGGTACCGCATCAGGCAGTCACACCCGTCTGTTGCCGCACCTGCTCCTGCTGCAGACCATGCAGTCTCAGTTAACGTCATTGATGCAGGACTTTCGTGCGGAGAAGGTTGACACGTGCACCAACCTCTAGCCTACAACCAACCACGGTTGTGCGTCCTGTGGACGCTGAGGCGACCTTCTCCCGCACTCCAAGAGAGTCCCGCCACCCATGCGTTCCAGTGTACCCTGCCAGCCGCATGTTGACGTTCAGCGACGCACGGAATCTTCCGTTGACGTTCGCGAGGTACAACAACAGTAAGTTGTTTTGTTTTGACGCGGTGCGTCAACTTCCGCATTCTAGAGTTGTTTTGACTGCTCAGTCTAGACAGTCAAAGCAGTCTCGAGTGGACACTGTACGTCCTCACACACCTGTTGTGGTTGACAGTTCAGTTGTTGACAGTTCACAGACTGTCAAGCAGTTACATGACGTTGCCTTCTGGTCTGCTACTTATACACCAGTGAGAGACTCACTGAGGTAACCTAGCTTTTATCGGACAAGGTTCCTGTGGATGAGGAAGTTGCTGTTCTCCCTCCTACTGATATTCTCTTGAGGACTCTGTCAGATGGAGAGGAGCCTTAAGCTGCTTAGCCTCCTATGGACTTTAATTAAATCATGATGATTTTTTTAAGGATCTTCGTCCGGATCTTGTAACTGCTGCTCCTCGTTCGCCTAAATGTCAGAACTTACACTAGGCCCTAGCTACTTCGAAGCCGTTGTTTTTAAGCTAGTGCTCTCTCCGCTCTCCTAGAGAGCGTTACGTTGGCTAGGCGACTGGTTTTTGCACCAGGAGGAGTTTTTAGGGATACAGCCTTTGATTTCCCTTCTTTTAAACTGGCTTATAGAGCGAGAGTCTGATATGACACGAGAGAAGTTCTCGGCTTGGGAGTTCATGCCTCTGCCCAGATAGACTTCTCAATTCTGGTAGACTCTCCCTGGCGCCTAGCCAGGAGACGCTCCAAGTTGTTTACAGGTCAACTTCTCAGCTTTTGTCAAGCCTTTGAAGTTTTGCTGTACTATTATGTCACACATAACAAGGCTTTCAGGGATGGTAAACGGTTCCGCCTCAGTCGCTAACCCCTGTCTGTTGCCACACCTGCTCCCGTAGACCCTAAATGGGCTTTGCTGCAAGCCATGCAGTCCAAGCTTGCATCCTTGATAGAGGACTTAAATGCGGAGAAGAACCTTCTGGCCAACAACCTTCCAACCGGTCGGTTTGTGCGCCTTGTTGACGCTGAGGTAACCTACTCGCGTCTGCCAGTTGAGGTGGTTCCTCCTTCTGGCCAACAACCTTCCAACCGGTCGGTTTGTGCGCCCTGTTGACGCTGAGGTAAACCTACTCGCGTCTGCCAGTTGAGGTGGTTCCTCCTTCTGGCCAACAACCTTCCAACTGGTCGGCTTGTGCGCCCTGTTGACGCTGAGGTAACCTACTCGCGTCTGCCAGTTGAGGGTGGTTCCTCCACCGATGCGACCCAGTGTGGGTTGCCAGTCGCACGTTGACGTTAAGCGACGCTCGGAGGTGGTTGTTGACGTTCAGGACGTTCAACAACCAGCAGAGGTGACTTGTTGTGACGCAGTGCGTCAACCTCAGCAACCCGGTAGGGTGTTGACTGCACAACCCAGACGGTCTAGACAGTTTCGGGTTGACGCTGTACTTCCTCGCGCATCCATGGTTGTTGACAGTTCACAGACTGTGCAGCAGTTCCATTGATATTGCGTCCGGCTCCGTCACGCATCCACCGGTGCGACCGGATTCAGCGAGTCAGACGTTGCCCACTCCGTTGCCGTTTCCTCATCAGTTTCGGATGAGGAACCCTCTGATGAGGACGTTGCTGAACAAGACGATCAGCCCCCAGCCCTGCTATCCATCCAGAAGATGCTGAAGAAGGAACGCTGCTCAGTCAGGCTGTGGATGAGTCTGGTAGGGACACTGTCATCCGTGGATCAATTTGTGTCGCTAGGAAGACTACACCTCCGTCCTCTTCTATACCATCTAGCTTTTCACTGGAAAAAGGACAAGACGCTAGAAGCGGTCTCGATCCCCGGTTTCCGGAAAGATAAAGTCTTGTCTGACTTGGTGAAAGGACTATATCAACCTTAGAGAGGGTCTTCCCCTAACTGTTCAGACTCCCAACCACGTTCTCTCTTCTCGGACGCATCGGACGTAGGCTGGGGTGCGACATTAGACGGTCGGGAATGCTCGGGATTATGGAACTCGAGTCAAAGGACAATGCATTTCAACTGCAAGGAGCTTTCTGGCAGTACGTCTGACCTGGAAAAGCTTCAGGTCTCTCCTTCAAGGCAAAGTGGTGGAGGTGAACTCGGACAACACCACGGCTTTGGCGTACATCTCCAAGCAAGGAGGGACCTACTCTCTGACGTTGTACGAGATCGCAAGGGACCTCCTCACCTGGTCAAAAGGTCTAGACATATCACTAGTAACGAGGTTCATCCAAGGCAACTTGAATGTCATGGCAGATTGTCTCAGTCGGAAGGGACAAATAATTCCAACAGAATGGACCCTCCACAAGGATGTATGCAAGAGACTTTGGGCCACCTGGGGCCAGCCAACCATAGATCTCTTCGCAACCTCGATGACCAAGAGGCTCCCAATATTTTGCTCACCAATCCCGGACCCAGCAGTTCATATAGATGCCTTTCTACTAGATTGGTCACATCTAGATCTATATGCATTCCCTCCGTTCAAGATTGTCAACAAGGTACTGCAGAAGTTCGCCTCTCACGAAGGGACAAGGTTGACGCTAGTTGCTTCCCTCTGGCCCGCGAGAGAATGGTTCACCGAGGTACTTCGATGGCTAGTAGACGTTCCCAGAACACTTCCCCTAAGGGTGGACCTTCTACGTCAGCCACGCGTAAAGAAGGTACACCAAGGCCTCCACGCTCTTCGTCTGACTGCCTTCAGACTATCGAAAGACTCTCGAGAGCTAGAGACTTTTCGAAGGAGGCAGCCAGAGCGATTGCTAGAGCAAGGAGAACATCCACCCTTAGAGTCTACCAATCGAAGTGGGAAATCTTCCGAAACTGGTGCAAGTCAGTATCCGTATCCTCGACCAGTACCCCTGTAACTCAAATAGCTGACTTCCTCTTATATCTGAGGAAAGAACGATCTCTTTCAGCTCCCACTATCAAGGGTTACAGAAGCATGTTGGCATCAGTCTTTCGTCACAGAGGCTTAGATCTTTCCAACATAAAGATCTACAGGACCTCCTTAAGTCTTTTGAGACCACGAAGGAGCGTCGTTTGGTTACACCTGGTTGGAATTTAGACGTGGTACTAAGATTCCTTATGTCAGACAGGTTCGAAACGCTACAATCAGCCTCCCTGAAAGATCTCACCTTTAAGACTCTTTTCCTGGTATGCTTAGCCACAGCTAAAAAAGTCAGTGAGATTCATGCCTTCAGCAAGAACATCGGATTCTCATCCGAAACGGCTACATGTTCTACAACTTGGTTTTCTAGCCAAAAACGAGCTGCCTTCTCGGCCTTGGCCAATATCGTTCGATATTCCAAACTTATCGTATGGTTGGAAACGAACTAGAAAGAGTCTTATGTCCTGTAAGAGCTCTTAAGTTCTATTTAAAACGAACTAAACCTTTACGAGGCCCGTCTGAAGCTTTATGGTGTTCAGTTAAGAAACCATCTTTGCCTATGTCAAAGAATGCTTTATCCTATTTTATCAGACTGTTAATACGAGAAGCTCATTCCCATCTGAATGAGGAAGACCAAGCTTTGCTGAAGGTAAGGACACACGAAGTAGAGCTGTCGCAACTTCCGTGGCCTTTAAACAAAATAGATCTCTGCAAAGTATAATCGACGCAACCTATTGGAAAAGCAAGTCAGTGTTCGCGTCTTTTTATCTTAAGAATGTCCAGTCTCTTTACGAGAACTGCTACACTCTGGGATCATTCGTAGCAACGAGTGCAGTAGTGGGTGAGGGCTCAACCACTACAATTCCCTAATTCCATAACCTTTTTAATCTTTCTCTTGAAATGTTTTATTATTGTTTTTGGGTTGTCCGGAAGGCTAAGAAGCCTTTCGCATCCTACTTGATTTGGCGGGTGGTCAAAGTCATATCTTGAGAAGCGCCTAGATTAGAGGTTTTGATGAGGTCCTGTTGTATGGGTTGCAACCCTTGATACTTCAGATCCTAGGGGTCGCTCAGCATCTTAAGAGGATCGCGAGGCTCCGTAAGGAAGACGTACTTAAAAAGGCAGAGAAATTGTTCAAGTCGACTTCCTTACCAGGTACTTATTTATTTTATGTTTGTTATTTTGAATAACTGCTAAAATGAAATACAAAATACTTAGCTCATAATAATGTAAACAAGTAATGCTGGTCTCTACCCACCCCCCTGGGTGTGAATCAGCTTATATAATCACCGGCTAAGTTTAATATTGAAAAATGTTATTTTTATTAATAAAATAAATTTTTGAATATACTTACCCGGTGATTATATATTAAAGGACCCTCCCTTCCTCCCCAATAGAGACCCAGTGGACCGAGGAGAAAATTGGTTCTGTGTTTACATTGAGTACTGAGTACCTGCTCGACAGATGGCGCTGTTGATGTACACCCCCTACCTGCATAGCGATCGCTGGCGTATTTTGAACGTAGAGTTTTTCTGTCGGGCAGCAGAGCTGCAGCTTATATAATCACCGGGTAAGTATATTCAAAAATTTATTTTATTAATAAAAATAACATTTTATAGAAATAGTATATTGATATCAGAATGTGAGAGAAAGATTGTGGGAATATACAAAAGCTTGAAAAGAGAAAAATCAACACTATTCTATCTATTTAGGCACTTCCCCCCAATTTTAGTAGGTAGCCAACGTAAAAAAAGAGACAAAAGGGGACTTTTCCTCTCTCTCCTCCCAGCCTGACGAGCATTGGAGATTGTAAGAAGGGCATCACATGCTCCAAAGCCTTTACGAAAACCAAATTGCAAATTAGGGAGTAGATGATTACCTTCAGCAAACCTATTAAGACGTTTTGCCAGAAGACGTTCAAAAACTTTAGATAATATGGGAGTTATGGAAATTGGGTGGTAATCAGTGGGACTTGAGCTACCACAAACACATTTACATGGAGGAGTAACATTACCAATTCTCCAACAATTGCTAAAAGCTCCTCTTCTTGCTAACTTGCGCAAAATAACAGATAACTTTGGGGCTAAGAAATCTGCTGTCTTTATGAAAAACAAAGGAAAAATACCATTCGGGTCTACACCTCCATAAGCATCAAGGTCCATCAACAGAGCTTTAATCTCACGAGATCGAAAAGCTAAACTAGTTAGTTTACCCTCAGGAAAACAGGAATGTGGAAGTTCAAGTTTTTCATTACTCTGTTTACTGTCAAAAACATCAGCCAAAAGGGTTGCCTTTTCCTTTGGACAGTGAGTGACTGAGCCATCTGGTTTAAGTAAAGGAGGAACTGTTGCATCTACACCAAAGAGTGCAGATTTAAGGGTAGACCACCAGTTATGTTCCTGAGTTGTACCAGAAAGGGTTTCTTTTATGGTTAAATTGTACTCCTTTTCAGTTGAGGCATAAACTCTCTGAGCAAAAGCTCGAAGTTGAGTATAGTTGTTCCAGGTCAAATCTGATCTGTTACCCTTCCAAAGGTGATAGGCCTCCTGCTTCTCCAAATAAGCACGTCTACAATCATCATTGAACCACGGTTTGTCCTTCACTCGGTACCTTAGCACATGAGAAGGGATACGCCTATCAATTATGTTGACTAGATTCTCATTCAAAGGGACAACAGGATCTGCACTATTATATAATTGTGACCAATTCAAGCAGAAAAGATCATGCAAAATCCCATTCCAGTCTGCTTGGGATTTCATATAAATTTTACAAGAATATGATATATCAGGGACAGGCTGCTCAGTCTTCACTAATAATGAAATCAAGGCATGATCAGATGTCCCGACTGGAGAACCAACCTTACTAGTTATAACGCCAGGGGAGTCAGTGTATACGAGGTCCAAGCAATTACCAGACCTGTGAGTAGCTTCATTTATGATTTGCTCACAGCTTGATTCCAAGGCAAAGTCTAAAGCTCTTAAGCCATGGCGATCGGTAGAAGACATAGAACTTAACCACTCCCTATGGTGATCATTAAAATCACCAACAAAGACAAAAAAAGCCTTTCTATCATCTTGTATCTTGAGCCCTATTCTTTATAATCTAGATAAGTATCTCCCTCATCATTCCTAGATGAGCTGGAGGATGATGGAATGTATACCAACCCATTTATCATCATACACTGGGTATATTATTCTGGATTGCTATCCCTTCACAGGGGAAGGGATCTCTCTGACCACATTCCAATCTTGTACAGGCTAATCCATATCAACTATTCATCCCTATGATAGATTGTAGGTTGCTGGACTCATTTCCTTTGCTCCAGAATGACGAGGCAGATTGACAGATCCAGGAAATGAAAAGAACCAACCAAATTCAGTTCTAGGTGGACTTCTTGCCCACTACTATTATTATTATTATTATTAATTGCTAAGCTACAACCCTAGTTAGAAATCCAGGATGTTATAAGCCCAGGGGCCCCAACAAGGAAAGTAGCTCAGTGAGGAAAGGAAATAAGTAAATAAACTAAAAGAGAAGTTTACGAACAATAACATTAAAATAAATCTTTCATATATTAACTATAAAAAACTTCAAAATAACAAGAGGAAGGGAAAGAAGATAGAATAGTGTGCCTAATTGTACCTTCAAGCAAGAAAACTCTACCCCAAGATAGTGGAAGACCATCGTACAGAGGCTATGGCACTACCTAAGAATAGAGAACAAAGGTTTGATTTTGGAGTTTGTTTCTCCTAGAAGAGCTGCTTACCATAGCTAAAGAGTCTCTTCTACCCTTACCAAGAGGAAAGTCGCCACTGAACAACTAGGGTGCAGTAGTTAACTCCTTGAAGAAAGAAGAATTGTTTGTTAGTCTTGGTGTTGTCAGATGTATGAGGACAGAGGAGAATAGGCCAGACTATCCGGTGTATGTGTAGGCAAATGGAAAGTGAACCTTAACCAGAGAGAAGGATCCAATGTAGTACTGTCTGGCCAGTCAAAGGACCCCATAACTCTCTAGCGGTAGTATCTCAACGGGTGGCTGGTAAGTTTCCCTATTTTAAAGGATGAAAGGTAGTTAGGAAGAAATAACAAATTTTAAAAGTAATTCATATTTTTCCCAGCTTTACAAATCTGAGTCCTTTATAGCCAAACTTCCTTGAGCCAAAGGTCTAAAGGGAAATGCTTCCAACAGGGGAGGGCTGAGGCTTCTCACCCGCACTCTCCACCTGTAATTAACTACCTTTAACAAATTCAACGGTTATTCCAATTCTGTTGAAAGCATGTTCGTTCTCTATTTTAAAGGACTTAGTTTTCTATAACTAGAAAAAAGATAAATTACTCCTTTTTTTTTTTTTGTACAGTATACTGTACTGTATTTATTTTAATAAATGTTGAGACATGATTGAAATATACTGTACTTATATGAGGATGCTGGGTCATGAAGAGTTAATGGTTTTTTTTTTAAAACAGTTCTTCTGGAAGGTGTGTGTTAACAACAGATCAGAAGAAGGAGCTTCGAGTTTATGCAGGACCTTCATTTTCATTGATGCAAATAATAGCTCATCCTCACAGACATTTTCAGCACTTAACACCCATCAAGGTAATATTTGGATTCAGCTTGTGATTAGAGAATAATTGATTATGTTACAAAGCTTAATGTTTTGCACGTATGTAATTTTACATCTACAGTTTTAGTTTCCTGTCATTGTTTGTAGGCATCAGAGAGCAATTATTTAAATTTTTCCTATACAGATGCTCTTTATCTTACGACAGTGTTTTGTAAAAATGAATAAAAATCTAATAAGAAATGCAAATATGTAATACTCTGCAATATGGATTCCATAATCCATCTAACTATATTGACACCTTAAAAATATGCTGTATATAGTTGGCCCTCTATCTGCCAGTAACCCCCCCCCCCCCCCTATAAATAAGGAATTATGTGGATGGTAGGAGATCTAAAACCTGTAGTTGTTAAAGAAATTTTATGCTAACAATACCCACACATGAAATTACTGTACACTGATTGTCCTTAAAAACTCCTCAGTATAGTCAGTACCATACTGCATTAATATCCCCATTCTCTCTCTCTCTCTCTCTCTCTCTCTCTCTCTCTCTCTCTCTCTCTCTCTCTCTCTCTCTCTCTCTTCTCTTTTTTTTTTTTTTTTGCTGTGAAAATACCTATAGTACATGTACTCTGCATGCAGTGTTTGTACTGTATAGTACTGTTTACCTAAGTATACTGGAACAGTATGTAATAATGTTCGTAATGTACTGTATAGTAAATCTCCAAGATAAGAACTTTTGACTAATGAACTTTCAGACATGAAATCGTGTTTACAATTATACAATTATGCAGAAATAATTCTTTGAATTCACAATATATTTGAAATTCAGGTCACTGTTGTAAGAAAAATCAGCTGACTGAAAACAACGTGAATTAGGCAATTGAGGGTTATGAGCAGGGTTCCTAAGTTAATCGTGTTGGTCATAAGAACTTTCTGACTTGAGAACCCACTCTTGAGAATACATGTTGACCATATGTAGGGGACTTACTTTTATAAAATACATATAGAACAGTACAGCATCCATAGCGTATACTGTACATGTTACTGTAATATATTTTGATGGTAATCTCAGCTACTCAGGTATGGAGATGATCATGATGTTCTTCAGATGGCTACAATAATGAGATGATGGATGACAGGCATCCCAACATTTTTAAATCATCTGAAGAAATGGCAGAAGAATTATTTGGATCCATGTCAGTGTCTTAGAACAGCAACTGATGATCCATCCCTTTCACCCTCTGGGTCAATATTTACCCTGTTTGAAATGCATTTACCGAACGCAATCATATGGTAGGCATCCTGGGTTTATAAGTAACACCCCTCATTACGACTCTTAACCTTACATCATTTCCGACTTTTTGTTGGACATCTTTAGATAATAAAAATATTGATTCCATATTATACAGTATTTTACACAACCTTACAATAGTTGCTCCTTCGCATGCTTACCATGAAAATAAGAATAAAAAACAAACTAAACAAGATTCTTTATGTTAATTAAACAATTACAGGTATACCTTGGGTTATACAGAGAGAGCTAAGACCATCTGGGTGGAGAGATAGGTAGTGGCGCGCAGCACTCTCAATGTAAAGGAGCGCGGGCTATTTGAAATCATTGCGCAACGGGAAATTTATCGTGATTATGAGAATTTTTATTTAATAGGTATTGCGTTGTTCTTGGTCGCGTAAAACCGAAACTGCAAAGAAAGAACCCGCGAAAAAGGAGAGGGCATACTGTAGCAGGTTGCACAGTCTCTCTCATGTTGTCACCCACGCTAAGGGTTAGAAGGAGGTCTCCTTTAGTTTTGTACTGGCCAAGACCCATGACCCCAGGTTCAAGTCCTTCTTCATTCCCTCCTTTTTGGAGGCATCGAATGGCAGTCGAGAGGAGATGCGCCGTTGTTCCATGAGGGCACTAGTGCTTTATAAAAAGGACATGACGCCTCAGGCTTAAGTGTCGGAGACTTTTTGTTAGTATTGCCAGATCCAAGAGAGAGGTTTCAAAGAACACGTTCTCTTTTTGGCTTTGTGAGATGATCTGTAAAGCTTACTGCCCGTGTGACGAGTCAGTAGCAGTATTAGCCTGGACTAGAGCTTATGAGGTCAGGAGTAATGGCCCCACACACTCTTTCAGGAGGAACATGTCAGTGGGCCAAATGTTGAAATCCAGTGTCTGGTAGAGACAAACCACCTTCACGGCCTTTTACTTGCTGAAGTGTACCCATAAGTCCCTTGACACTTTTGTGCTTGGACCTGTGGTGACTGCGCAAGTTGTTGTGTAACCAGCCCACCTCCCCACACGGGACAAGTCGGCAACTTGTCTGTGGAGTGAAAGGTAGTATAACTGGTTGTATTGGCTGCTCAAATTGTGTAACCAGCCCAGCTCTCACATGGTACAAAGATGTATCTCATGTATGGTAATGTTTAAAGGTAAGTCTGGAGTGAAACGTAGTATAACTGGCCCTTCTTCATTCTTCTTCCCCCATAGGAGACAAAGCAATTGAAACGTTACAAGCTGGTCGGACCAGATGCTAGTAAGTTACATTCAGAGAACGATTCTTTAATTTTTAGCAAGTAACTCTCTATCCTCTTGTAATGAGCAGGAGGATGGTGGGTCTTATACCACGAACTCATTAATCATATACTTAGTATATGACTCTTAACTGGTATTCCCTTCTGGGGAAAGGGTTCTTTAAGATTTTTATCCTTATGACAGATAGATAGGTGTTGAAAGGGGTCTTCCTTCGACCCCATGCTGCTTGATCATTGATCACTTCCATGAAGAAATGGAACCTTCCACTTTGGTTCCAGGGAACTTCCAGCCCATGAAGTAGTGTCTCCCTAATTAAAGGGGGAGGGTTTGTATGCCTTATAAGAACAAATCACAATTTTTCAAAAGTCGTTTGTATTTTCCTAGCTACACACCTGAGTTATTCAATAAAATTCCCCTTCTAAACCACCCTGCAAAGTCCTGAGCTGAAAGATTGAAATGGAAGTGAATATTATCCAATTGTCCAATTCTTTGTGTCACGTACGGCACAATACTCATTTTCTTCTTCCCGCCAAACTAAATAAACTATACATTGCTTTTTTGTTACCAAAATGAATTTCTTTATCTTTAGCTCAATCAATATCTATAAAAATATAAAACTTATCTACCTGCAAAAACATGTGATATAAAGAGGAGTTGGTAATACTTAAATATATTATTTTTATAAGTCTGCTCTGTACTGTGAGCTTGATAGGTTCACCACCATAGGAGGAGGAATTACTGTACACATATGTTTAAGCTCTTATCTTTGGTGCCAGTAAGGTCTAGATATCTCTGTTTAACAATCTTGGAATTTGGCTTCAAACCCTTACCAATTGTATTAAGATTCAGCACTGATTTATGGAGTTGTTACTTGAAGAACTTAAAAATGTGAAAAAATCCTGTAGATTGTACTCAGTTGCCTTCCTCGCTGCCTCACTTTCTAGTTAAAAGAAAAATAAACTAAAGGAACTAAATGCTTAATTGTCAGCTGAGGCTTACCTGTACATGCAGTGCATCTGCAATTTACACTTGTCGGAGACTATCAATCTTTTGCCACCTATCGATAAGGTTTATTCTAGAAAAATTTTCATGACAGAAAATGGTGCTAATGTCACATGTTTACATTGGTGAGATAATTGCCAGAAAAAAAATTGTTAGATGAATTCTGTTAATTCTAATTTCATTTCTAATGACAAGTAAAGAAAAAATTCAAAGTTTTAATGATGCTGTTATGTTGTCTGAATGTAAGGAGAGATAGCAACCATTTTTATTTTAAAAAATTAACTAAAATTATTTTTAACAGGCAATATGGCATCCCCTGCGTGACATCATAGTGGTTGGCCGTTACCCTGATCCAGAGTTTCCAGACTATACTGAAGGAGAGCTTAAGTCTATTGACTTTTTTGATGCAGCCAGTGGAGAGCTATTACATCAGCATGTAACAAAGGAACTAAGCAATAAAATAGTCTCTCTCAATTTATTCAACCGTTCAGGAGACCAGATGTTATCAGCTGCTGGTAAGTAAATACTTTCGGTCATTTTACTGAAATTTACATGAAAGTGGGATTCACTAGCTTATTGGTGTTTGGTTGATTTGAAATGATCAGATCAATGCATTGTTTTCTATAAGTAATTCTTATCTTATCATTATTGTTACTAGCTAGTTACAATGCCAGTTGATAAAGCAGAATGCTACAAGCCCAAGTGGCCCTACTTGATATAAACCCTCTGTTTTATTAGCTATAATTTTCCAAAGGGAAGCTTAATAAACCATGATTCAAGTAAACTGTTGAGGTCCTTTGAAAATGGATTCAGCGTCCATCTCAAATGTCACGTGTTTTTGTTTTAGGGGGAGTGACCCGGAAGCTTTCATTTTTGCTATTAATAAACTGTTGTTTAGTTCTTCTGTATCTACAGTCAGCTCGCACTTTACGGAATTTTATACTTCGCAATCTCACTAGATCACAACACAGAAAACCGTAATACCTATTAAATAGAAAATCTAATATTCGCGATTTTGGGATAATTATTCTCATGGCCGAAATTTTCAAACTAACCGCGCAAAGCAGAACAACCCAAATTTATAGCTAACACAAGTAAACTACTCAATAATAAGCCCTTTGTATAGTATTTCTAATACAGTAGTCCCCCATTTCACGGCTCAAGTTTCGCAGTCTCAGTGCATCGCGGATTTTCAAAAATATTCATCAAAAATTAGAAAAAATGGTGCGAGAGTTACGTGGGCACTAGCAAAAGGCAGAGAGTACAGTAGAACATCAGGTATCAACACGGAGATGGTGCGCAACTCAAAATCCACCTCTCTGATTCACTGGCCATCTCGGCTCCAGAATCTCGCAAGCATCTCTCCCTGCTGTGCGCCCCGCAAAGGGATACCACATTCAATGTTCTCTCTCGCTTCGCTTGTGTTGCTTAGTCTTGCCGCGTGGAACTTTTTGCTGTTTTCTTGTGCTTTTTAGTGTAAAATAGTGCTTGTGAAGCCCTTGAAAATGGCTCCTAAATGTCCTCTACCCTACCTTCCTTGCTCCTTCCTCCAGAGCTTTTCCCTTTTTGGTTAAAGCTCTCCACTGCGTGCTAAAAGCAGTTGTTGCGGGCAAACCATGCCCTACGCTAGAGGAATGCAAACCATTGTCTCTAGCTCTGCCTACCTGTGAGAAGGATCGGAACGAGGTTCATCCAACCTTCTCAATCTCGAAACTGGATCCAGAGAGAGCAGGACAACAGTTCAACGAGAACCTTCCGAAGTTGTTGGAACATCTGAGAAGGGAACAGGAGACAAAAGAGAAACTAGCTGCCTCTTTGTCTCTCCAGAACTGTATGAAGATGTGTGCAGGCATCTCCAGTACCCCAGATATGTACACGGTCCTAGCCAAGATGCACATGGCTACCCTTGTAAAGGATATGTACGCTTTCGTGAAGGCCAGGAGGGCCTGTAGAGAGCACGTGTTTGCCAATGCAACGGCCAAGCACGAGCCCAGGAAGTTGATTACTTCATGTATCTGGGGCAAGGACCTCTTCCCAAAAGAAGTAGTCCCAGAGGTAGTTGCTAAAGCTGCCACGGAGAATAGGAACCTTCTCCAAAAGTGGGGCCATGTCTTCCAAGAGGAAATCATCCTCTGACGCTGGTCCCCAACCCAAGAACAGGAAGACGAAGAAGCCACGCATACCTTATAGACCTGCACAGCATCCCACGGTTACCATGACCACAGTGCCTCAAATGGTTGCCCAGCCGCAAAGCAAATTTCAAATGGTGCCCCAGCAGCCAGTAGCTCAGTCACCAGCCTTAACCCAGGCTTTGAGAGGCACACCACTACCTTTCGCCCTAAAGTTAGAAGATCTAGAAGAGGCTCCTCAAGAAACCCCTCAAGGGGTAGAGGAGAACATGGTCAGGGTAACAAACCCTCTGGATCATCTCAACAATGAGATGCTCTGGGTAGGAGGAAGACACTTCCACTTTCGGGATCGTTGGACCTTCGATCCTTGGGCCCACAGCCTAATCAAGAATGGACTAGGGTGGAAATGGAACAAAACTCCACCCCTTTTTCCTCAATTCTTCCAACACATTCTTCCAACATTCTTCCAACACCCTTATTGGAAGAATATACCTTAGAACTCTTGAACAAAAAGGTCATAAGGAAAACAAAGTCCATCAAATTCCTGGGAAGGCTGTTTTGTGTTCCTAAGAAAGACTCGGACAAACTCAGTCATTCTAGACTTGTCTCCACTCAACAAGTTCATCGAGAACAAGTTCCGGATGTTAACCCTACAACACATAAGGACCCTGTTACCAAAAGGGGCGTACACAGTCTCAATAGACCTGGAAGATGCTTATTGGCACCTACCAGTCAGCCACCCCCTCTCCTCTTACCTAGGATTCAGGCTACAGAAGACAAAGTATGTCTTCACAACCATGCCCTTTGGACTAAACATAGCCCCAAGGATATTCACAAAACTTGCGGACACAGTTGTCCAACAGCTACGCTTAGAAGGCATTCAGGTAGCAGCATACCTGGACGACTGGCTGGTGTGGGCAGCATCCAAGACAGCTTGTCTGCAGGCAGCCACCAAGGTGATCCAGTTTCTGGACCATCTGGGCTTCAAGATCAACTACAAGAAGTCTCGCCTCTTTCCAGCTCAAGAGTTTCAATGGTTAGGACTCCATTGGAACATGCAATCACACCACCTCTCCATTCCACCGAAGAAGAGGAGAGAGATTGCGGGTTCTGTCAAGAGACTACTGAAATCCAACAAGATTTCAAGACGCCAACAGGAAAGAGTACTGGGCTCTCTTCATTTCGCAGCAGTAACAGACCCAGTGCTGAAAGCACAACTGAAGGATGCGTCAGGAGTCTGGAGAAGATACGCATCAAACGCTCGAAGAGATCAACAGAGTTTGACACCCACCTTACTGCGATCGCTTCTGAGGCCGTGGTGAAAGGTCAAGATCCTAGCAAGAATAATTCCCTTACAACCACCTCAACCTTCAGTAGTCATCCACACAGATGCCTTACCGGAAGGATGGGGAGGCCATTCCCATTAAAGGAAAGTACAAGGGAACTGGTCACACCAGTTCAAGACCTTTCACATCAATATTCTGGAAGCCATGGCAGTCTTCCTAACGTTGAAGAAACTATCCCCTCACAGATCACCCCACAGCAGGTTGGTCTTGGGCTGCGAGGTAATAGTGAAATGTCTGAACTGACAAGGCTCGAGATCCCCCTACATCAATCACGTGATGTTGGCCAGAAAAGATGGCACTTATCAGCAGTTCACCTACAAGGGTTCCGCAATGTGACGGCGGACGCTCTATCCAGGCGAAAACCGATAGAGTCAGAATGGTCCCTAGACACAGACTCATTCTCCTTCATCTCGGAAAAAGTCCCGGAACTGCAGATTGACCTCTTCGCAACGAGCGACAACAAGAAACTACCTAGATATGTGGCACCATACGAGGACCCTCGGGCAGAGGCGACAGACGCTATGTCCCTCGATTGGAACAGATGGATTCATATCTATCTGTTCCCTCAATAAATCTCCTGCTGAAGGTCCTCAACAAGCTGAGATCCTTCAAAGGAACAGCAGCAGTAGTGGCCCCCAAGTGGCCCAAGATCAATAGGTTCCTTCTAGTGATAGAACTGAAGCTGAGGCTGTTTCTTCTACCGAATCCAGTTCTATCCCAACTGGTTCAGAAGTCGACTGTCTACGCTTCATCATTGAGAACCCAAAACCTACATCTCATGATTTTCTCGTCTTAGCAGCCAAGAAAAGGTTCGGGATCTCAATAGACAATATCAACTTTATAGAAGAATACAAGTCAAAGTCAACCAGGAGACAATATGAATCGTCGTGGAAGAAGTGGGTCTCCTTTTTGTCAAAGCAAACAGACTGGCAGAAATTTCGATAGACTTCTGCCTTTCCTTCTTCATCCACCTTCATGAGCAAGGCCTGGCTTCCACCACGATTACTACACGTAAGTCAGCTTTGACTAGACCTCTTCTTTACGCCTTCCAGGTGGACCTGTCGAACAAAATCTTCAATAAGATTCTGAAACCCTGCGCTAGACTCAAACCAGCAACCTCTCCAAAGCCCATATCATGGTCCTTGGACAAAGTCTTGCACTACGCTTCGAACTTGAACGACGAAGATTGTACCCTAAAGGATCTAACACAGAAAGTGATATTCTTGTTTGCTATAGCCTCAGGGGCTAGAGTTAGTGAAATAGTGGCCCTATCTAGAAACGAGGGCCATACTCAGTTTACAGAAGAGAGAGAACTGAATCTCTTTCCCGATCCTACCTTTCTCGCCAAAAACGAGCTCCCCACCAAAAGGTGGGGTCCTTGCAGAATCTGCCCTCTGGAGGAAGATGTCTCTCAATGTCCAGTAGGACAGCTCTTCCTAGGCAAAACCTCAGTATCAAACTTATCCCTAAAACAACTGAGGGCGAAACTTACCTACTTTATTCGCAGAGCGGATCCTGACAGTACACCCGCAGGTCACGATCCTAGAAAAGTTGCTTCCTCGCTGAACTTCTTTCAGCATATGGACTTTGATAGACTCCGCTCATATACTGGGTGGAAATCTTCTAGAGCCACTCGAAGATCTTGAATTATGGCCCGGCTTTTCAGCCTACCCAGATTGTTACGTGAGACTGCGAGATAAACCTGCATCCCGCGAGGAGACGGTACCAAAGGAAGTCATTGTCTTTGAACATGACAAGGCACAGGCCATCCTTACCAAGACTGAAAGGAGCCGGATACACCAACTCCAAAGTCTCGGCACGGAGCAAGAGGCATCCAACCATTATTGCTCCTTCCTCCAGAGCTTTCCCCTTTCCGGAGAAAGCCTTCGACTGTGTCATTAAAGCAGTCGAAGAGGGCAAACCCTGCCCAATCCTAGAGGAATGTAAGCCATTATCTCTAGCTATGCCTACCTGCGAGGAGAAATAGAAAGAGGTACATCTAACCTTCTCCGTCTCGAAGTTGGATCCGGAGATACCAGGCCAACAGTTCAACGAGAACCTTCCAAAGTTGCCAGATCATCTTTTGAGAAGGGAACAGGAGACAAAAGAAAGACTTGCCGCCTCCCTGTCTCATCAGAACTGCTTGGAAATGTGTGCAGGCCTACATAATGCCCCAGACATGTACATGGTCTTAGCCAAGTCTCACATGGGTACCCTTGTGAAGGACTTGTATGCTTTCTTTAGGTCAAGGAGGACATGTAGATTGCACGTGTTTGCCGCAGCCACAGTGAAACACGAACCCAGAAAACTGATTTTATCATGTATCGGGGGCAAAGACCTTTTCCCACAGGAAGTGGTCCAAGAAGTTATTGCCAAAGCTGCCACGGAGAATAGGAACCTTCTCCAAAAGTGGGGCATGCCCTCAAAGAACAAAAAGGCAAGAAGACCACGTAAATCTGCACAACCTCCGGCCGTGACCATGGCCACGGTGCTCAAATGGTAACCCAGCCGCAAACCACCTTCCAGATGGTCCCTCAACAGCTGATAGCCCAGTCACCTGTCTTTAACCCAGGCTTTTAGAGGCACTCGACCACCTTTTGTCCCTACTAAGGTAGAGGCCCAAAAAGAGGTTCCTCCGGAAACCTCCCAACGGGCAGAGGAGGACGCGGTCACGGAAACAAGTCCTCAGGAACCCCTAAGCAATGAGAGGTTCCAGGTAGGGGGCAGAATCTCACTTTCATGATCGTTGGACCTTCGATCCCTAGGCCCACAGCATAATCACGAATAGACTCGGGTGGAGATGGAACTAAGTTCCACCCCCTTTTCTGAAATTCTTCCAACACTCCACCCCCTTGTTGGAAGAGTATACCTCAGAAATCTTAAAGAAGAAGGTAATAAAGAAAGTGAAGTCCATCAAATTCCAGTCATCTCCACTCAAGTTCATCGAGAACAACAAGTTCCAAATGCTTACCTTGCAACACATAAGGACCCTTCTACCCAAAGGGGTGTACACAGTCTCAATAGACCTGGCAGATGCTTACTGGCACCTTACAATCAGTCGCCCCCTCTCCTCCTACCTAGGATTCAAGCTACAGGAGATAAAATTTGTCTTCAGAGCGATGCCCTTTTGGGCTAAACATAGCCCCAAGGGTATTCACGAAGCTAGCAGACACAATCGTCCAACAGCTACACTCCGAAGGAGTTCAAGTAGTAGCATATCTAGACGGTTGGCTGGTGTGGGCAGCATCCAAGACTACTTGTCTGCAAGCGGCCGGAAGGGTGATCCAGTTCCTGGAGCACCTGGCCTTCAAGATCAATCGCATCGCAAGAAGTCTCGCCTTTCTCCAGCTCAGAAGTTCCAATGGCTAGGAATCCAATGGAACTTACAGTCACACCACCTCTCCATTCCATTCAAGAAGAGGAGAGAGATAGCGGGAGCTGTCAAGAAACTAATCCGATACAAGAGAATATCAAGATGCCAACAGGAAAGAGTATTGGGCTCTCTCCAGTTTGCAGCAGTGACAGACCCGGTGCTAAAAGCACGGTCAAAGGATGCGTCAGGAGTCTGGAGAAGATACGCATCAAACGCTTGAAGAGATCAACTAAGGTTGACCCCGACCCGATTGCACATGCTATTAAGGCCGTGGTCAATAGCCAAGAGCCTAGCGCGGATAATTCCCCTGCAACCACCACAACCATCAGTGGTGATACACATGGACGGTTCCCTGGAAGAATGGGGAGGCCATTCCCACTAAAGAAAAATGCAAGGAAATTGGTCGCACCAGTTCAAAACCTTTCACATCAACATCTTGGAGGCCATGGCAGTCTTCCTAAGTTGAAGAAACTATCCCCTCCCAGAGCAATCCACATCAGATTGATCCTGGACAACTAAGTGATAGTAAAATGTCTAAATCTACAAGGCTCGAGATCACCTCACATCAATCATGTGATGTTAGCCATCTTCTACCTGGCAAGGAAGAGAGGATGGCACTTATCAGCAGTTCACCTTCAAGGGTTCCGCAATGTGACTGCAGACGCTCTATCCAGGCGAAAGCCGATAGAGACAGAATGGTCCCTAGACGCAGACATATTCTCCTTCATCTCGGAAAAAGTCCAGGAGCTGCAGATCGACCTCTTCGCGACGAGCGACAACAAGAAACTACCTCGTTATGTAGCCCCTTACATGGACCCTCAGGCAGAAGCGATAGATGTTTTATAATTTAGAGCATCCTTTACATTCGGATCTTCCCGGACAGTTCTATCTTGTTTGTAATACTAGGCATACAGTTAATTCTAATAGTCAGTCCTTCATCATAAAGCTCAATACTACACAGTACTCTAGAAATTTTATTCCAGCTGTGACCAAGTTGTGGAATGATCTTCGTAATTGGGTAGTTGAATCAGTAGAACTTCAAAAGTTCAAACTTGTTGCAATTTTTTTTGTGTTGAACAGGTTGACATAAGTCTTTTTATAGTATATGTATGAAATATCTGTTTTAATGTTTTTTTAAATATTTTATTTTAATTGTACATTACTTCTTATATTGTTTTTTATTTCTTTATTTCCTTTCCTCACTGGCCTATTTTTCCTTGTTGCAATTAGGGTTGTAGCCTAGTTAGTAAAAATAATAATGATAATATGTAACTAAAGCCATACAGAATCAATGTTCATCATAGCCTTGGATATATACAGTGAACCCTCGTTTATCGCGGTAGATAGGTTCCAGACGCGGCCGCGATAGGTGAAAATCCGCGAAGTAGTGACACCATATTTACCTATTTATTCAACATGTATATTCAGACTTTTAAAACCTTCCCTTGTACGTAGTACTGTTAACAAACTACCCTTTAATGTACAGAACACTTAATGCATGTACTACAGTACCCTAAACTAAAACAGGCACAAATATTAAAGGCGATTTTATATCATGCGTTTCCTAAACACGCTAAAAAGCATGATAAAAAATGGCAACCAATGTTTTGTTTACGTTTATCTCTGATCATAATGAAGAAACAAACTGGAGGTAGAGCTTTGCTTATTACCCAGACATATTTCTCATACTTTTCCCTTAGAACTACCTCTCATCTTCCTACTTTAGATATATATATATATATATATATATATATATATATATATGTGTGTGTATATATATATATATATAATATATATATATATATATATATATATATATATATATACAGTGAACCCTCGCTACTTCGCGGTTCGACAATCGCGGATTCACCACTTCGCGGGGTTTTCCCATAACCCATATATATATACATATCGCGGATTTTCCGGAAAATTCGAAAATACCGCGAAATCTGAAGATAACCAAATACGATATTTTGTTACCTGTAATTCCATTAATACTGTAATTATAGTAATATCTGCTCTTACTGATTGTTCTTTGCATTACATATGATATATAATTCAGCACAGAAAGAAATAAAACACGAAAAGAGAATGTGATCATACGATAATTCAGTACGTAGTAAAATTAAATCGAACATGAAACGCAAATCAGATGCAGTCATACCATATTAGAATGGTGTGTACTGTAATGGATGTGCTTCTTTTCCATGAATCTTTTGTATGTATACGTACGTAGTACAGTACTGCATCCAATAATATTCTTTGTTGCAAAAATCACATTTCGAATAAGTACTGTAAGCGTACGAGAGAGAGAGAGAGAGAGAGAGAGAGAGAGAGAGAGAGAGAGAGAGAGAGAGACGTAAAATAGCGTACGTACGTAAATTTTTATTATTATTGTTATTATTATTATTATTGTTGTTGTTGTTAATAAAATTATTATTGTTATTATTATTAATCATTATTATTATTATTATTACTGTACAGTATTATTATCATTATTTATTATTATTACGGTATTGTACTTAATCTACGTACGTTCAGTGTGCGCGGGACATCTTCTATGAGTAACCAACGCACCATAGTACTGTATAAGACGGGTTGTGATTGGTTCAAGCGCTGATAGATGACGAATCAAAACTCAAGTTTTGTTATCTAGCCTGTGATTGGTGTTTTGCCCGCATCTTCTACCCGCAGCATCAAAGTTCTCGCGGGACTGCATCGTTCACTTTCTCTTTCCGCGTATTGCTGAGTAGACGTTCTTAAGTTTGTGAAGTTGAATCTGTGCTGTGTGCGACTGTTTTAAGTTGAACTTTTTGTTGAACTTTCTGTTACAATGGCTCCCAAGCGTTCTGCTTCTAGTAAGGCTGGTAGTGAGCCTAAACGCCACCGAAGAATGATGACGATAGCTGAGAAGGTTACGCTTCTCGACATGTTAAAAGATGGTAGAAGTTACGCGGCCGCCGGCCGCCATTTTGGCATCAACGAATCCACCGTTCGCTACATCAGGAAGGACGAGGCGAACATTAGAAAGACTGCTGCAATCACCTTTAGCAGATCAGCGAAGCGAGTCGTTACAACGCGTAATAAAACGATCGTACGCATGGAAGGTGCTTTAGCTGTGTGGATTGCCGACTGTCGGAAGAAGAACATAGCGTTGGATACGAACACCATCCGAACAAAGGCTTTGAGCTTGTATGAGAATTTTGCGGCAAAGGAACCTCATGGCGACCATGCTGAAGAAGATGATGATGTAGATGATCCTCAACCAGGGACCTCCACTGATTCCCAGCGTCAGAAACAACGTTTTTCCGCCAGCAAAGGATGGTTCGCGAAGTTTCAGAAACGCTTCGCCCTGAAAAGCGTTTCCCTGCATGGGGAGTCTGCTTCCGCTGACACTGCCGCTGCTGAAACTTACGTGAACCAGACTTTCAAGAACATTATCGCTGAAGGTGGATACAAGCCGGAACAAGTGTTTAATATGGATGAAACCGGCTTGTTTTGGAAGAGAATGCCGTCGCGAACTTTCCTGTTCAAAGAGGAAGCCAAAGCCTCTGGCTTTAAGGCATTCAAGGATCGCGTTACCCTCGTGATGTGTGGCAATGCTGCTGGATTTTTGTTAAAGCCGGGGCTTATTTATAAGTCGAAAAATCCTCGCGCTTTGAAAAACAAAAATAAGAATCTCCTTCCCGTGTACTGGATGCATAATCAAAAAGCATGGATTACGAAGATGCTGACCTCCAACTGGTTCCACCAGTGTTTCATCCCGCAAGTCCATGAATATCTCTTAGAGAAGGGCTTGCCATTCAAGATCCTTCTCCTTATGGATAACGCTGGTGGACACGCAACTGACCTGTCGCGTGAGGGCGTTCAGGTTGAGTTCCTGCCACCCAACACCACGTCATTAATTCAACCAATGGACCAGGGGGTTATCAGGGCGTTCAAGGCCCTCTACACGAAGAATACCTTGGCAGACCTCGTTGCGTGTGTGGATGCTGCCCAAGATGACGAGGATGAAGACTTCAACTTGAAGGCGTACTGGCGGCAGTACACCATAGCCACGTGCCTGCAGAATATTCAAAAGGCACTTCAAGAGATGAAACCTGCAACCGTAAATGCGAGCTGGAAGAAGCTGTGGCCCGATATTGTTTACGACGACAAGGGATTTACTCCGTCGGAAATCCAACACTCTGCAATACGGAAATCTGTGCAGTTGGCTGCCATAATTGGGGGTGACGGGTTTGGCGACATGACGACTGAAGACGTCGACGAGTTGTTGGACTGCCATTCCCAGCCCCTAACTGACGCAGACCTCGAAGACCTGACGAAATCGGCAAGTGAGGAAGAGAGTGAGGGTACCCAGGAAGAGACCCAAGAAAATGTAGAAGAAACGGGCTTAACATTAGAACGGCTCGCCAAGTTCTGCAACCATATGAAGGAGGCGAAAGAAATGTTGCAAGAGTGGGACGAGGATATGGTTCGCTCGATGCAATTCTGCAACAAGGTCGATGACATCACGACTCCCTACAGGATGCTCTTGGATCGAAAAAAGAAGCAGCGGCAACAACTTCCGATCACAATGTTTTTTCAGCCTCGCAAAAAAGAGCCAGTTCCTCCTGCTAGTACGCCTTCGGAAGAAA
The DNA here is from genome assembly GCF_036898095.1 of Palaemon carinicauda. Taxonomy (NCBI): domain Eukaryota; kingdom Metazoa; phylum Arthropoda; class Malacostraca; order Decapoda; family Palaemonidae; genus Palaemon; species Palaemon carinicauda. Next base: position 49,784,653 of record NC_090764.1, on the reverse strand, counting down.
TTGAAGAAGTTGAAGAGGTGTCCCAGGAAAAGACACCTCCGTCTGAAGAGACGTAAAATACTATCATTGACTGCACAGTAGAACACATCATCAGCTTCATCATCATCATTTCTACTGTGCAGCAAATTCATCGCCATCGTCATTCAAGTTTTTCTGGAACTTCTTTCGTGGTGAGTACAGTAACAATCTTTATTTTTTACTTTAACCTGTTTTATAGTTTAGTACTGTACGTACTGTATGCATTAAGTTAAAGGGAAGGTTTTAAAAGTCTACATGTTGTAACCTATCATATTTTTTTTGTTTAAAATTTACATTTACGTACGTAAAACAATCTCTCTCTCTCTCTCTCTCTCTCTCTCTCTCTCTCTCTCTCTCTCTCTCTCTCTCTCTCTCTCTCTCTCAAATTGTTTTCCTGCTTTGCTACGTACAAGTACTGTATAATTTATATTTGTAAGGTAACATATTTTGTAAATGCTTTGTACTGTAAATACTGTATGTACTGTATCATTATTTATCACTATCATCATGCGTGTTAAATGCCTTGTTTGTTCTGAGCGTGGTTGTTTACTGAGCGTACACGCCGTCGTTTCAGGCGGCGTCATAAAGAAAAAGATTTCATTTGGAAGTCCTAAGAAAAATACGTAAACTAAAACATTGGTAATAAAAAAATCAACATACAGTACTGTATAATCAATATAATCGATGCAAAAACTAACCATACGTACATATATGTGTACACTAAATGAGTTTGTTTCTTCATTATGATCAGAGATGAACGTAAACAAAACATTGGTTGCCATTTTTTATCGTGCTTTTTAGGTGTTTAGGAAACACATGATATAAAATCGCCTTTAATATTTGTGCCTGTTTTAGTTTAGGGTGCTGTAGTACATGCATTAAGTGTTCTGTACATTACAGGGTGTAAAGGGTGGTTTGTTAACAGTACTACGTACAAGGGAAGGTTTTAAAAGTCCGAATATACATGTTAAATAAATAGGTAAATATGCTGTCACTACTTCGCGGATTTTCACCTATCGCGCCCGCGTCTGGAACCTATCTACCGCGATAAACGAGGGTTCACTGTATATATATATAATATATATATATATATATATATATATATATATATATATATATATATATATATGTGTGTGTGTGTGTGTATATATATATATATATTTATATGTATACACATATACATACCTACATATATACATACATACATATATACATAAATACATGCATACATATATATATATATATATATATATATATATATATATATATATATATATATATATATATACTGTATATATATGGGTTATGGAAAAAATCCGCGAAGTGGTGAATCCGCGATGGTCGAACCGCGAAGTAGCGAGGGTTCACTGTAGTATAATCTATCTAAAACTGCTGTATTATTATTTCTCCTTATTCATTCCCCTTAATTGCTTTCTGAAAGGTACAATATTAGTAATTTTTCTTAAACGCCACTAAAGTATTAATCCTTGGTCCATAGAATGGGTAAGTATTTTGATGTAGAAAAATCATGAAAGGGGAGAGCCTGGACCTTTGTCCAGTAGCAAGTGATTGTTAAATGGAATGTCCTCCACAGTTTTTCTAAACCCATGTGATAAAAAGGTGAATGAACAAGTCTTTAAAAACACTGTAACTCAGGTTCTTGGAAGATTCTTCAATGGCACTGTACAGAAATAGAGCCCATGGCTATGTTTTAAAGGGTTCTTTTTTTTTCTTAAATGGTACAATAACAGAAGTTTCAACTTCAAATCCATCGGAGCATTACCATCAAGAGGCAGAGTTAGCTGCCTGTCTCATACCTATTTCATCAATATTGATTATCTGTTTGGATATAAAACTCATCTTTATAATTTTCCAAAGTGTTTGATCGAATTCTTGGGCAGTTACTTCATCATCGCACACAACTTCACCAATTACTTTCGCTTTATGAAGGCTGGTTCAAACCTTAAAACAATCTAATCAGCCATAGCTATCATTAAAGGATATAACCTCTTATGTTTCAGCCTGTTTGGCTTTCAAATATACAAAAAGGATTTAAGGCTTTTCTTGGATAAGCTTTAAGCCACTCTGTTTTGATGTTGAACCTGGAAGCAAATCGCAAAAAGTTTTATGATATTGTCAATAACTTTTACTCTCGTCAGTGGTAATTTTCCACTATATTACACAGAGCTCTTCTTACGTTTCCTTCTATTGTCTTCGATTTTGAAAATTGTAGCGATGGGTGACTAGTTCATGTTTAAAGAAAGTATAACAGTTACAATCTTTTACCCACATTCTACCCGCTTTATCCTTTTCATCTTAGTTCCTATGTTATGGCCTTCTGTCTTAACAGTTTAGTGAAATCACCACAGCCTTCTCAGATAATATCAGACATCTTGGTCGAAAATGCTTAATAATTCTACACAAAGGAGGAACAAAATTGTTTCAGTCCATGAGGCATAAATTAGGAATGGTAGGTACAATCTTGCTAAGATCCTTTTTGGTAGAAATAATCTGCATGATGTAAGTTGCACTATTTTTTATACAGTGGAACCTCTACATACGAATTTAATCCGTTCCAGAACCAACTTCGGATGTAGAAATTGATCGGATGTCGAAACGAATTTTCCCATAAGAATACATTGAAATAGGATTAATCCGTGGTTGAGCCCAAAAACCTATGATAACTTCTTAATAAACTACTACACATAACTTTCCCATGAGAATAATGAACACTAAATTAGATAATAGACATGTAAATAAGAAGAATAGACATGTAAATAAGAAGAATTAGCAAAAAATGATAAAGAAGAAACGGGTTTTTAGCGTCACTTTACCTTAGAAACTCCAGCGCAGGTGTTGTTCGTCTTCGCTACGCAGAGAGGAGAGAGGAGACGGACGGACGGCGAGGAGGTAGAGAGGTTAACTACGATAAACGTAACACTACCGTAACTTATTCTAACTTACACTAAGTGAACTTTAACATAACTTAGCTTATTTTTTTTTTATTTTTATATTTTATATTTTTTTTTACATTTTCTTTTTTTCTTTTTGATGATTACGTAATTTTAATCACTATCACTTACATTTAAAATTGACTGAATTTCTTTTGCTTCACTCTTTTCCGTTTTCTGTGTTTCACTTTCTTCCTCTTCACTCTTTGCCGTTTTCTTCGGTTCACTTACATCCTCTTCATCGCGAGTTCGCTTCGCAGTTTTTTTTAAAGAAAGCATCGATAGATAACTGCTTCGTACGGCTTTTCAGAATGTTTCGAAAGTGCGTTAGGCAAACATCATCGAATTGAGAAACTACACGACAAACCTGCAATTTCTTTGGATGGTATTTGTCGATGAAGTCGACCACGTCTTGATATTTTCCTAACACCTCTTTTATTTGCGCTGAACCTAACACATGTTCTACCTCCTCGCTCTCTTCCTCGTCATCACTCATGTGCTCCGACATAGCATGGAGTTCCTTGAGCTCATCCGTCGTCAGTTCGTCGTGATGTTCGGCGACGAGTTCCGTAACGTCATCTGCGTTGACCTCCAGACCCATGGACTTGCCAAGGGAGACTATTTCCTCTACGGCTTCCGCTGCACCGACCACGGGATCAGGTTCGGGGTCAAAACCCTCGAAATCTCGGGGAGAAACTGCATCAGGCCACAGCTTCTTCCATGCAGAATTGAGGGTCCGTCGAGTTAATCCCACCCAAGCCTGATCAATGATCTTTAAGCAGTGCACGATATTGAAGTGGCCCCTCCAAAATTCACGCAAAGTTAAGTTGGTGCTTTGCGTGACATTAAAGCACTGCTTGAATAAGTGCTTGGTGTACAGCTTCTTAAAATTAGAGATGACTTGCTGGTCCATGGGCTGGAGGATAGAGGTGGTATTTGGTGGAAGATACAGCACCTTTATGAACTTGAATTCATCGAAGATATCATCTTCAAGTCCGGGGGGGGTGAGCGGGTGCATTGTCAAGGCATAGCAGGCACTTTAAAGGCAATTTCTGCTCATGAAGATACTTCTTCACAGAAGGACCGAAAACTTGGTTTACCCATTGCACAAAGAATTGCCTAGTGACCCAGGCCTTCGAGTTGGATCGCCAGAAAACATGAAGCTGATCCTTATCGACGTTGTGTGCTTTAAAGGCCCTAGTGTTCTCCGAATGGTAAACAAGCAAGGGCTTGACTTTAAAGTCCCCGCTAGCGTTGGCACATAGAGCAAGAGTCAACCGATCCTTCATTGGCTTATGCCCAGGCAATTTCTTCTCTTCAGCAGTGATGTAGGTTCGACTCGGCATCTTCTTCCAAAACAGCCCGGTTTCATCACAATTGAACACCTGCTGCTCTACGTAGCCTTCTTCCTTTACGATATTTTCGAATTTCTTAACAAAGTCAGTTGCAGCCTTTGTGTCCGCACTAGCAGCCTCTCCGTGGCGAACAACTGAATGAATCCCGGACCGTTTCTTAAATTTCTCGAACCAGCCACGAGATGCCTTGAAATCATCTGAGGAAGGCTCGGTTGAACTCTCCCCAGCATCACCCACAGAGCTCTCCTCCTTCAAGTCCGTAAAGATGGCGTGCGCCTTCTCGCAGATAACGGTTTCGGTGATGGTGTCGCCAACGATCTCTCTATCCTTAATCCACACTAGTAGAAGTCGTTCCATCTCTTCTATGATAGGGGTACGGCGTTTGGAAATTATAGTGATCCCCTTAGAAGGTTTCACTGCTTTAATAGCTTCCTTCTGTTTAAGGATTGTCGAGATCGTCGATATATTACGGCCATACTGTTTAGCAAGTTCACTCACGCGGATGCCACGCTCATGTTTCTCAATAATTTCCTGCTTAATTTCTATAGAAAGCATTTCCTTCTTCCTTTTCTCACCACTACCACTACCACTGGCAAAACTAAGCCTTTTTGGACCCATGATTTACGTAAATTATCGTTAATGGATGCACGTAAAAAATCACGATTAATTCACAGTTAATATCACAACGCAAAGAGCACAACCGCAAGAAGCCGACGAGAACAGAGGACTGACCCAAGCCGCGCTAATTGAGCGTCCCTCCGAGGTCTATGTGCTGCCTTCTATCGGCGGAAATAAAAAACACTTCAGGCGCTATGAGCACCGACTACGCGTACGAGTATTGTTTACTTCGGGTGTCGAAAAAAACATTCGGGTGTAGAGTCGGAACGTGTTCGAATTGTACTTCGCGTGTCGAAAAATTCGGATACAACCGGTACGACGAAAATTGCTACTTCGTGTGTCGAAATAAAATTCGGGTGTAGAGTAAAAAATTTGCTCGAATTTTACTTCGGATGTTGGAAAATTCGGATGTAGATACGATCGGATGTAGAGGTTCCACTGTATTTTCAACTGTGTTGTTTATTAGAAATATTGTAACTTGAGTTACATGGTGTAATTGGATTGGCATTAATATGTATGAGAAGTGTAATGCCAGACAAGTTTTGATTATTCAATTATTTATACCAAGTCAGATTTGAAAAACAATCCTTCATTACCATTGGTTGTGGTCGAGTCTTCATTTAATTGTTAATTGTTAGAAAATTTTCTTTGGATCCATTGTGAGGATGACTTGATAATGTATTGTTCAATTTTATTTTTTTGTTTTCTTTTTCATCTCAGGTATGTGTGCTTTTCTATGGAAACCTGAGTTCCCAAAACAGTCAAAAAGGAAACTGGAAGATGGCAAGAACAAGCCTTTTGATGATGATGATGATGACAATGATGATGATGGAAACAATGATGATGCAGATTCCAAAAATAACAAAAAGAAACCCAAGAATAAAAGAAAGAATGATTTCAAAGTTGTAAGAGGAGAGAAAAAAAAGCGTTAGGTCCTTGTATCAGAATCTATAGCTAGATTTATATTTCTTTTAGAAATAATGTTATTTTGTTTTGAAGATGAAAAAGGGTTGTGGGGACTAGCTATTGTACACATTGAACTGTATCTAGGACTCATACGCTTAGATCACATCTTACCCTTCAGACATTAGGATAGTAATCTCATGCAGCTTGGGGTTCTCAGGGAGGGCACTTTTTGGCCCATGTAAGTAATTTAGTATGAATGAAAAACTGTTTTGATAAATCATTACCTTTAAGTCAGATTGCTAGTATCTTTGAAATGTGAGATTTGCAACTTTATATTTAAGATTGTTCATATTTCAACAACTATAGTTTTCTGTCTGAAACCCATAAGTGTTGGATAGTGCAATTTATGCGTCCAGGTTTGCACTAGACTGCCTGCTAGGGGGCCAATGATGAACCTTGCGCTACCTTGTGTTTTTATGCTATATTAGTCAGTATGAGACTTAGTTTAATGTCTTATCTCATTCTCCTTGATTTTCATATGGTTATTTTCATAGAGTGATGTTTTATTTCGTAATATCAGAAGTAACTAGGCATTTTTTCACCTGATGAACGTTTTTTATCTTTAAAACGGCCTAAATAGTTGCAATTGTATCACACTTCTTGTGTACTGTGAGTACAGGAAGTAGTATCAGTGGTACAGTGTATAGTATTTAGAGGTGATTATTCATTTCTGGACCTATGTGACTGACATTAATTGATAAATGATTCAATTGAGCATGAAAAAGGAGAATACAGTAAAAGAAATGGAAAGTTTTGAAACTGTTAAAAGCTTTGCGTTGGTTATGTTTAGAGGTATACAAAAAAGAAATGGAATGTACATGTAGTCATGAACTGGTGAGAAATCAGATTTGCATGACAGCTATCATAAAACCACAATATCTTATTAAAGGTTTCTCTATGTAAAGATACAAACTTATTTTATAAAGTTAGAAATCTCTTTAGTACAGTAGCCAAGAATGCTAGAACTTTCATTTTTAATATTTCTTCCCTTGTTCTTAATGGGTTAAGGTTCATGAAATGAGGGATTACCTTTGCACCAAAATTCATTAAAACTATTTTTCTTGGAAGGGTTGCAGTGGCAGCATAGTGACATTCCTAAGTAGTTTTGCCATATATTAGTCAATTCTGACAATTATTATGTATTAGCATAATGATTCTTGGAACATATATTTTGGACTAATAATCCCCTGGGACAGCAGAAGAGTAGAATGTTTGGTGGGATGTTTTGAAGGAAGTTGTAATCATGTCTAAGGGATTAATGATTTAGTTCTGGTTTTAAGATGACCACTTTTCTACCTAGGAATTGTGGTTGCCAGCAATTATACTTTCAAGTAGTGTTCATGAAAAAAAAAAACAGAATTTAATAATTAAGTTTATTAATTTGATATCTGTATGTCATGTTATGTCCCTTTCTCTCCATTTCAAGTTTTGTGTCTACTGAGAGGTTTGTGCAAACTTCAAAAGTATGAAAATATACAAGGTAATGCAGGATTCATGAACCAGCTTGAGCAGTAGTGTAGTACACATTGGATGCTCTAATGCTGATTTTTAATAATTCAAAGATACAGTATTAGAAATGTGACTTCCAGGTAAGTACTGTATTAATATGCTAAATTTTAACATAAAAATTGGGTTTTTTGAGTAATTTGAAATCATACAACTTACATTGGGTACAGTATAATAGTTATATACACATATACATGTGTATATAAAGATATTTTACTGAAATTTGATTAGTTAATGCATGAATGTATTAAAAATGGTGTGAAATACTTATATACAAGGCTGTATATATGATATATAAAATGAGTCGTCAGTCTTTTAAGTTAAATATTTTTTCAATTTCCTTTTTTGGGGTTAAATTGTTGTGTGGTCTCTTAAGGACTTTCTGGAAAGGCTAGAATAGGTAATCCAATATGACATGAATACCAAAGAAATATTGTCGCCACTATTCTAGGGCCAGTATATCAGTGCGAAAACCACAGACTCAGTGTGCATAGGGAAGACCTCCCAAGTTCAGTGTCATTTGAACTTTCCACAGCACCTCAGTAGCTTAAAGTCGTCTGCTGTGAGTGACGTCACGCACAGTATTACAGAAAGGAACCATCTCTCCAGTCCCTCCCCAGCATATCTACATTGCAACAAACCCTAACCTCCATTCTGTGTGTGTCATCAATATTATAAATAGTACATGTATATCCTCGTGTGTTCAAAATTAGTTCAAGAACATAAGATAAGTTCCTGTATTTAGGTTTTTTCCTGCATAATTATTGGTACAGTATAAGCCTGTTTGGGAAGCACCAGCATTTTGAGTGATTGCAGTTTTTTTTTTTTTTTTTTCATCCAAATGTTAGTTGTTGCCTTTCCTATAATTTCATAAGTAATTTTACTGTCCTAGACAATTTGCCTCTTAGTAACATAGAGGGTGGGTGTTGATTACTGGCACTTTTTTTTCAATTTCATTTCATTATCAACTAGTTCCAATTATTATATTGTTTTGAATACAAGGGAAGGTCAACTTCGGGTATCTACACCTTGGTTAGGCTAGCATATGCTTATTGGAGGCTGTTAAGCTGTCTTTTGATTGTACTTTAGTCAGTTTCTGGGTCAATGTTAGTGAATCCTGACCGAGTGTTCATTAGCCTATTGGTTATAACCTTGAAAGGTTATTATTGAGACAAGGATTGGTCTGCTTATTCAGCCTTATCACAGCAGTTCTTTAAAATCTATTTTTAAAGCGTAATCCCACATTCATGATTGTGTTGGAATACTTAATATTTTTTTTTTTTTTGGGGGGGGAGATCTTCCCATCCTCCTTCAATCGAGTGTATGACTGTGAGGTGAGAAGCCTGACTGGTCAGTTAGCTGTTCTTACTGGTAGTTGTCCTTCCATATTCATTTGATATGGATATTGGATGTAGAGAAGAGAGGTATGATAGAATCATATGCTATCTAAATCTCTTCTTATTTTAAGGAACGGTAGGCTCACTTTGATTTGATTCTCATAACCTTTGACTTGATAAACCGTGAGGTTATATGATAGTGGGTCCAGGATCAACCGTCGCCTGTCTTACTGAAGTGAATATCTTAGATAAGTTGGTATTTGTGTTATAACCTATCTCATAGTTTTGCGGTCCTTATAGAAAAGGGATGGGAGACTTCCTTAACCCCATCCAAGAGGGTTGATTATGAGATTTTTCATTTCAAACATTTCTATTACAAATGAGTGTCATTAACCAAGATTCATACTTTTGGATATGATGATTTGGCTAATTCGAATGTGGTTACGAATGTTGTCAGGTGCAGTGTGATTGTTCAGCTGATTAGGACAGTGGTTGGGGCCCTGAAAATGTTCTATTTATAGGGAGTGGATAATTTCTGCTCAGAATTCATAGCCTGATACAGAACACTTTTGAGCCAAGGCTGTTAGTCTCGGAGATTACTTTGGTGTTGATACCCCAATTTCAGCAGTTAGGTGTTTCAGAGATCAGGCGTAGTGGAACAGGTCCCTATCCATGTTGTTGACTTTGCATCCATGGATGATCTAGTCTCCAGAGAGGAGACCTTGCTGCTGGATCCTCAGAGGATCCTTTGGATTGCTGAAGGAAGTATCCCTTAAGGGACATTGGTCTGCACTGCATTATCAGAAGTGGGTTTCTTTCCTGTAATTTAGGGGAAGAATTCTCAGCCCACAATTAACTTTTTGATGAGCTGCAAGAAGTCTTTCTCCACAAGGCAATAGCTATCGGTGTGGAAGACGTGTACAGTATTTCTATGGAGTCAGTCACCCTGTCGGATAACCCCGGACTTCTTGGCTTCCGTTCGGGTCCCCCTCTTTGTAGAGAGTATAAATCTGTCTGAACAGACCCTCTCAAGCATGCCTTTAATGTGGATCTCTGTTCGGACATGTTTCATAAGGTCACCCAGACTTTTGTTTTAATAGCTTAAGCTTCAGAAGCAAGAAAGAGCCTCAGGTAGTATAATTGATAGCTGCCTTGCCTTTCATTTGAAGAGGCTAGGGTGTGATCCCAGTAACAGGTAAAAATTTAATCAACGGCCATACCACGTTGAAAACATTGCTTCCCGTTTGATCAGCCAAGCTGAGCAACATTGGGTCTGGTCATTACTTGTATGGGTGACCACCTGGGAAGATGAGTTGCGGTTGGCAATTGAATTCCCAGTGAACTGATGGCCATTCGGAGGGACCAGGAATTGATTTTGCATCCCAGGTCATCTTCTAATCATTCTTGTCTTTTGATTTCATTTTTATAACCTAAAATGAAAGCCTCTTCAGAGATGAGGTCCGCTTTATATCTCGGCTCTGAGTCTGAAAATACCAGCCTGTTTAGGGTCGACCTTAAAATTATATTTACAGAGATCCACATCTTCAGAAGGCAGTTTGTTTAAGACACCCAAATCAAGAAGTCCCTTTCAACAGAGACCATCTGTATCTTGAAGATCTCCCTTTTTCAAAAGCTGATGCTGTCTCCATCCTTAACACCACGATGTGAGAAAATTTGTCTTTACACTAGTGTTCTTTGCTTATATGTATTTTCAGGATACCTAGTTTTATGGGTTGGTCTGGGCATAGGGTGTTCATTAAGCACTACCTGAAACAATCCATGCATAGTACTTGCTGCATCCGGGATCCCTGCAAGGCCGGACTGGAGGGAAGGGCCATAACCAGGCCCTTCTGGTAGCCAGTATTTTTGAGTTCCACATGTAAGATAAGAGTTATTTTTTAAATTTTCTTCCTATTTTTAGGAACATACACATGAGATGTAGGTTGGGTTTTGTGGCAGACGGTTATCCTGGAATGGGCACAAGTCTACTTGTTAACGCTGTACTCCCCAAAAATTAGTTTTTCCTTCATCAAAACAACTTTTTGTGGGTTAAAGTGCTGTGTGGTTTCTAAAACCCTCCCTAATCCCTAGCCTTGGGCAAGAGAGTGAAGCATTGTTTATATACCTTCGACTGTGAATAGTGGTTGAGGGTTTATTGTGACGTAGGTATGCTGGCGAGGACTAGAGTGATGGTTCCTTTCTGGGACGTCTAGAGTGATGTTATAGCAAACGTCTTTTCGTTACTGAGGTGCTGTAGTAAGATCAAATGAACCTGCACTTGCGAGATCCTTCCTATACACACTGAGTCCGTGCCTTGCATGTTAATACACGGGCTCTAGAGCAGAAGAGACAATATTTTTCTGTATGCATGTCGTATTGGATTCCCTGTTCTAGCCTTTCACAGGAAAGTCTTTGGAGACCACAGCACCTCCCCAAAATAAGTTTTCCATTATCAGAATTCCTCAATTCCTACTTGCTCATTAATGAAGTTATGTAGTGTTAAACACACTGACTTCTGATTTCCATAACAGTATATTATGTTTTTTTCCATTGTCTCTTGGTTTATTTAGCATGCCTTCTGCAACCTGAAGTATTTTACATTTCCCACCACCACCAATAATATCAATTCAGTACTACCCTAGCCACTAGGGTGTCTTCTCATGAATAGTCTTTGTTGATATTTAACATGTTTGTGATAATGCTCAATACAAATTCATAGTCATATAGCTTTTTTATCATCTAAAGTAAATGCATTAAATGCTGTATTTTACAAAGTCTTTTGATATTTAATATCAGTGCCATATTCAACATATTGGCAGTCATCTTATTTTCTCTGGTTAACCTTTACTTGATTGTGTATGTCTATTGACATAGATATGACATATAGTTTTAGGATACTTTTTGTATGGCAACTTTTGTGTGTTTGAGAGAGAAAGGTTTTAGTTATATTTCATGGTTCATGGTTTACAGTATATATATGTAATATATATAGAATTACATCTATCTGTTTGAAGACAAGTGTAGTTTTCCTGATATGAATCATTTTATTTTATGATTTTGGTATATTTGTTTTTATCATAAGAATGACTTGAGTTTATTAGTATTAAAAAATATTTTTTTTTTATTATGTTTCTATGTTTTGATGTTTATAATGCCTATTTGGAGAGAGAGAGAGCTAGTTATGCTGAGAAATGAATGATGTACTATTTCATGATATTGTTTGATCATATGAATGAGTGCTGTTTATTGTTAATGTTCGTTTATTGCAATTACGAAATGTTTAAATGATCGAAAAAATCATGTTTATGTTGAGATTGCAGTTTATATCATCTTTTGTTTGAACAGAGAGATAGAGAGAGAAAGGGGGGCCGGGGTGGCTCAGTTATTTGCCATTCAGTAAATATGTGCATTTTTTTTTATCATTATAGTTTACGTAAATTAATTGCTCTTTATTGTTATATTTGTATTCTTATCAAAATCAGAAATTATGGTATAGATATAATAAAGGATATATAGGAAATAAGAGAATTGCATTAAGAGGGGGTAATCATACAATGTCAGTTTACAACGTAGCAGACCAGAAATTCTGCATTTGACTATCGACCCTGTATACAGATTAATTAGTCAAACTTCATATACAAGTTGTGATTACCCAAATTTACAGAATTATTTGAATGTCTTTATTTCACAAATATTTCTTTCATTTCCTGTTTCATCAACTGGTTCTGAGTTTTTGAGTTCTTTGTTTGATTTTCAGTGTGTGGTGTATGCTATTGGTATATCCTTATAATATCCTAAGGGTTAAAACATAAAATATTTATAATTACAGTATCTAGTGCTGCAGATAAAATTGATAAATCAGTTTATATTGATGGCACAAACACATCTACGTACATAAAAAAAAAATTACAATTCCTTTATATCCTAGATAAGTGTTATGAAAAAAGAAGAATTATAAATAACTTTGGGATGCATACAAAAACATTAAATGTTCAATGTATCATTTATAAGAAACGTTTTGATGTACGTTAAATCACTATATGTTTTATTTCATCTTTAAAATTAAGTTTATTAAGATATTAAAAACTATAATTAACAAAACAGATTAATAAGATAAACCAATTCTTGCTAGTGAGGCCCGTAACTGTGAGACCTAAGAAAATGTCTCAGTTGCCAGTAACTCTTGTACAAGTGAAGCCAGTGGCTATGAGGCCCAAAATGGTATTAAAAGTGCTTTCCCCTGTACCATTGACCACGGTGACGTGTAATGTTTTTTCCATGGCCTGTGTCTCTGCTCTCATTGCAAGTGATGATGCCTATCAATCTCCCGATAGCAGTGACTCCTCGTGTTGTGGTTCCTGCCTGAGGAACTATTGCTTCTTGTAGGTACATACATGAGTCATTGATTTTTGCTCAGACCATAACTCCCCTGCATGCAAAGTCTGTAAAGAAGCCTGGTAAGGATAAGAAGCATTTCTGCTCCTCTTCCTTCTTTTCCACTCCTCTGAGATTCTGGGGTTTATCTCAAGAAGTATTCCAGGAAGGTATTACAAGAACCCCGGTGACCTGCATTAGTAATCTTCGTAGCTAAGCCTTTTGGAGTTGGTTGGCCCTTTTGGGTTGAAGCACCCCTTCTGTCAGCCAGGTGTTGGTTGAGCTTCAGTGCCCTCCATCACCCTTCCTACCTGGAAGTTGGAGCACAGGTCCCTCTTCTTTTGTCCCCATAGAGGGATAGTGCATCTCACACGGTTCACTACAAGAGTTATCAGTGCTGATGAGCAACAACACTACTGTAGTAGTTTGCGTCATCAAGCAAGGAAGCACGATTTTGCTCTCTCTCTAAGTTGATGAAGCAAAAGCCCATCCAGGGTGCAAGCCATGTCATGAAGCTCTAAATTCCTTTTACTATAAGAAAAGAATGTAGAAACATCCTCCAGTGGTCATTTTATGTGGACATATCACAATACCATACTGATTATTCTGATTTCTGATATACATAATTTTGTTTGGACCTAGGAAAGAAAATGACTCTAAAGTTCTGGTGGTTGAAATTCAAGTTGTGTATCTTCCTTAGGAATCTGCATGTAATTCTGAGTTTAATTTTTTATCTTAATTGGTGAAACAAATTCTGTATATGTAGAATTGTGTTGATTTTGAAAGTTGTATTACATAGATTTAAATGTTGTTAAGCTTTGAAGCTAAAGTAGTATAGGATATTAGAGATTTAAATGGTAGTATAAGGAGATAATTCCAATGTTTGTATTCATTAGGTTATAAACTAGGGGATTTTATCCATAAGTACAATATTCTTCCATTCTGATGTATGCATTTCATTTTTTTTTCATTTATTGATCATTATGGAGAAATTATATGTACTATTTATATAATATAGTACAGTATTAGTTTGAGTAACAATAAACAATGTTTCTTAAATTTATAACGTTTTTATAAAATAAAATTTTATAAATCTGTGTGAGTAGTTAAAATCTGGGTTGATGGTTAATAGTCAAAGAATTTATTGTAATAACAAATTTATTTTGAAATATTACTCTCAAGAAAGTTATTTTTTAAGTTTTCAAAGTTTTTAGAATCTAAAAACACTCCTGTACAGGCAACTGTCATCTTATTGTTCGATCTAAGTTAGATCACTTATCTGAATAAAAATGTTTCCTAAATAAAATCTTTAACTGGTAACATTCTGACCATTATCTGTTATCTTGTACCGAACATGGTTTTCCCCTTAAATTTACACCATTACTAAATAATATATCTCTGCTTTTTGTGTCAGGTTAGGTTTTTTTTGTAGAATTCTGTACTCGTATACTGTCCATCTCTTTTATCCACAGATTTGGCATCCCCGGGTTCACAAATAACCAGATTCTCTATCCGTGGCTTCAGTTATTTTCAGCCATCTACAATGGCACTACTGAATTGTAAAACAATGAACAATGGAAGTTTAATGGTAAAACTTATTTTTAAATATTTAACTTAGCCGGTGAATATATAGCTGCAACTCTGTTGCTCGACAGACAAAAAACTGTACAAAAAAACTCGCTAGCGATCGCTATACAGGTTGCGGGTGTGCCCATCAGCGCCAACTGTCGGCCAGATACCAAACTCCATGTAAACAAAGACTCAATTTTCTCTCTGTCGACGTGTCGACAAGACGTACTTTACTCGCTGTTGAAACCTGGAGTTTTTCCCATCATCTTTGGTGAAGTACTATATTCTGGTTTGAGCTTTCGCAGTGCAGGTGTTTTATCTTCATCTTAAATCTTGAACTCGTTTTGGATAGATTTAATTTTTGGTGACAAAGAGAGTATGGACTTTCTTTGACTTTTAAATGGCCGACCCTTCCCTTAGACGGAAGTGTGTTTAGGCTTTTAGTAATTATCTTATCACGTTATAAATTAATTATAGATTTTCCTCTTTGATTAACTTTCCATTTATAATAAACATAAAAAATAAATTTTAATGTTTTGTTTATATGCGACCTTTCCTGAGAGTAGGCGGTCCTAACTTGGAAACCGAAGTTAATCAACGTTGAGCCCTTTAAATCGTAATAGCTTTTAAAGAGCTAAGGATTTAAAACTTTTTAAATGAAATATTTTATGAAAGAATTTCTTTGAATAGTCTTTGTACTGTTTTCAAAGATGAACTAACGTTTAGTTTATTTATGCTACGCAGTTTGCGCTCTATCGTTACGATAGAGAGAGAGTGTATCACGGTTTCACTTTGCAGAAAGAGTAAATCAATTCTGACGTTTTGTTCATTCTTCTTTCAAAGCTTAAATGTTTTAAATTCTATTTTAAAGGAACTTTTTAATTGAAAAACCTTTCAGTTTTTTCCTTTGGTCAAATAACATGTTTTTTTGTCGAAACGTAATTGGGCTCTTCTCTTAGGTGCGAAATCAAGAGAGAAAGAGAGAGAGATATAGAGACGGAGGGAGAGAGAGGAGAGAAAACGTTCCGTTCAAGCGGGTAACGTTGTTCTCGAGTTACTCTCGTCCCTAGTCTCTGTACGGGGAGAAAGGATAAAACGTTTTTAGTTTTATTCTCGTCCCCAGGCAATGTACGGTGAGAGATTGAAAACGTAGTTTTGAATGAACTAGTGTTTATTCTCTTCCCCAACCACTGATTTTTTTTTTATCTTAAAAGATGTTTACTGTTTTTTTTTGCTGGTATTAATGTGCTTGCATTATACGCCTGATTTCGCATTTACTACCTTTTGATGAGGGTAGAATTGCGTGCTTCAGGTAGAAATCAGTAAGTTTCGATTTCAGTGAAATAAGTGCAAAATGTTATTTTCATTAGTAAAATAAATTTTTGAATATACTTACCCGATAATCATGTAGCTGTCAACTCCGTTGCCCGACAGAATTCTACGGAAGGGATACGCCAGCGATCGCTATACAAGAGGGGGGTGTACTCACAAGCGCCACCTGTGGCCAGGTACTGCAGTACTTCTTGTTGACACCACTTCAATTTTTCCTCGGTCCACTGGTTCTATGGGGAGGAAGGGTGGGTCAATTAAATCATGATTATCGGGTAAGTATATTCAAAAATTTATTTTACTAATGAAAATAACATTTTTCAATATTAAACTTACCCGATAATCATGTAGCTGATTCACACCCAGGGAGGTGGGTGAAAACCAGTGTACATGTATATCAAGAAGCTAAGTATCCCGTATTTCATATTATCAGTTATTCAAAATAACAATGAAATTACAAGTACCTGGTAAGGAAGTCGACTTGAGCCATTACTCTGCCTTAAATAAGTTCGTCTTCCTTACTGAGCGCAGCGTTCCTCTTAGGAGGCTGAACAACTCTAAGGTGCTGAAGTATCAAGGGCTGCAACCCATACTAAAGGACCTCATCACAACCTTTAACCTCGGCGCTTCTCAAGAAAGAATTGACCACCCGCCAAATCAACAAGGATGTGGAAGGCTTCTTAGCCGACCGTACAACCCATAAAAAGTATTCAAGAGAAAGGTTAAAAGGTTATGGGATTATGGGAATGTAGTGGCTGAGCCCTCGCCTACTACTGCATTCGTTGCTACGAATGGTCCCAGGGTGTAGCAGTACTCGTAAAGAGACTGGACATCTTTGAGATAGAATGATGCGAACACTGACTTGCTTCTCCAATAGGTTGCATCCATAACACTCTGCAGAGAATGGCTCTGTTTGAAGGCCACTGAAGTAGCCACAGCTCCCACTTCATGTGTCCTTACCTTCAGCAAAGCAAGGTCTTCTTCCTTCAGATGAGAATGTGCTTCCCTAATCAGAAGCCTGAATAGTAAGAAACTGAGTTCTTAGAACTTGGAAAAGAAGGTTTCTTGATAGCACACCATAAGGCTTCTGATTGTCCTCGTAAAGGTTAAGACCTTTTTAGATAGTACCTAAGAGCTCTAACTGGGCAAAGTACTCTCTCCAGTTCATTCCCCACCAAGTTGGACAGGCTTGGGATCTCGAACGACTTAGGCCAAGGACGTGAAGGAAGCTCGTTTAGCAAAAACCGAGCTGCAAGGAACATGTAGCCGTTTCAGATGTGAAAACAATGATCCTGCTGAAGGCGTGGATCTCACTTACTCTTTTAGCTGTTGTCAAGCACACGAGGAAAAGAGTTTTTAATGTGAGGTCCTAAAAAGAGGCTGATTGGAGAGGTTCAAATCTTGATGACATAAGGAACCTTAGGACCACGTCTAGATTCCAGCCTGGAGTGGACAACCGACGTTCCTTTGAGGTCTCAAAAGACCTAGGGAGGTCCTGTAGATCTTTGTTGGTGGAAAGATCCAAGCCTCTGTGGCGGAAAACCGCTGCCAACATACTTCTGTAACCCTTGATCGTAGGAGCTGAAAGGGATCTTACTTTCCTTAGATATAACAGGAAGTCAGCAATCTGGGTTACAGTGGTACTGGTTGAGGAAACTGCATTGGTCTTGTACCAGCTACGGAAGACTTCCCCTTGAGACTGATAGATTCTGAGAGTGGATGTTCTCCTTGCTTTGGCAATCGCTCTGGCTGCCTCCTTCGAAAAGCCCCTAGCTCTTGAGAGTCTTTCGAAAGTCTGAAGGCAGTCAGACGAAGAGCGTGGAGGTTTGGGTGTACCTTCTTTACGTGAGGTAGACGTAGAAGGTTCACTCCTAGAGGAAGAGTCCTGGGAATGTCGACCAGCCATTGCAGTACCTCTAAGAACCATTCTCTCGCGGGCCAGAGCGGAGCCAACCAACGTCAGCCGTGTCCCTTTGCGAGAGGAGAACTTCAGAAGTACCCTGTTGACAATCTTGAACGGTGGGAATGCATACAGGTCGAGATGGAACCAATCCAGCAGAAAAGCATCCACGTGAACTGCTGCTGGGTCTGGAATCGGAGAACAATACAACAGGAGTCTCTAGGTTATCGAGGTAGCGAACAGATCTATGGTTGGCTGACCCCACAGGGCCCAAAGTCTGCTGCAAACATTCTTGTGAAGGGTCCACTCTGTGGGGATGACCTGACCCTTCCGGCTGAGGTGATCTGCCATGACATTCATACCGCCCTGAATGAACCTCGTTACCAGCGTGAGCTTTCGATCTTTAGACCAGATGAGGAGGTCCCTTGCGATCTAGAACAACTTCACGAAAGAGTCCCTCCCTGCTTGAAGATGTAAGCCAGGGCTGTGGTGTTGTCAGAGTCCACCTCCACCACTTTGTTAAGCTGGAGGGACTTGAAGTTTATCAAGGCCAGAAGAACCGCCAACAACTCCTTGCAATTGATGTGAAGTGTCCTTTGTTCCTGATTCCATGTTCCCGTGCATTCCTGTCCGTCCAAAGTCGCACCCCAGCCCGTGTCTGATGCGTCCGAGAGGAGACGGCGGTCGGGTTTCTGAACAGCCAAAGGTAGACTTCCTTGAGAAGAAAGCTGTTCTTACACCACGCGAGAGAAGACCTCCTCTCTTCGGAAACAGGAACTGAGACCGTCTCTAGCGTCATGTCCTTTATCCAGTGAGCAGCTAGATGATACTGAAGGGGGGGAGGTGGAGTCTCCCTAACACGATGAACAGGGCCAGCGATGAAAGTGTCCCTGTTAGACTCATCCACTACCTGACTGAGCATCGGTTCCTTCTCAGCATGCTCTGGATGCATTCTAGGGCTTGGAAGATCCTTGGGGCCGACGGAAAAGCCCGAAAAGCTCGACTCTGAAGATCCATACCCAGGGAGACAATGGTCTGGGATGGGACGAGCTGAGACTCCTCAAAATTGACCAGGAGGCCCAGTTCCTTGGTCAGATCCATAGTCCATCTGAGAATCTCCAGACAGCGACGACTTGTGGGAGCTCTTAAAAGCCAGTCGTCTGACGGAGCCGGACACAAGATCATGGTACTGCTGCACAGTCTGTGAACTGTCAACCATGGGGAAGCGAGGAAGTACAGTGACAACCCGAAGCTGTCTAGACTGTCTGGGTCGTACAGACAACTCCTTATCGGGTTGCTGAGGTTGCCGCACTGCGTCATAACAAGTCACTTCTGCTGGTTGTTGAACGTCTTCCCAGTGACACACTGACTCCGTAAACAAAAAAATCCTCTAACAAGGACTAAGCTTGGACTGCATGTCTTGCAACACAGCTCAAGGTCTATGGGAGCAGGTGTGGTAACAGACGGGGTTAGCGACTGAAGTGGAACCATTACCTTCCCTGGAAGCATGTTATGCTTAAATAAAAGTCCATAGGAGGCTACGCAGCTAAAGGCTCCTCTCCAAATGACAGAGTCCTCAAGGGAATATCAGAAGGAGGGAGAAAAGCACTTTCTCATCTACAGGGACCATATCCGAGAAAAGCTAAGTTCTCTCAGTGAGGGTTTCACTGGTGCAAAAGCAGCAGACTAGAAGGCAACGTTATGAAACTGCTTGACAGTCTAGTGAGTTGGCAACAACCAAAGATGTGTGACTGAGAAGCATGCGGTAAGGTATGCAGAGCATGTTGTATGCAGAGCATGCTGTATGCAGAGCATGCTGTATGTAGAGCATGCTGTAAGGTAAGCAGAGCGTGTTGCATGGCGTGTAACATTTCTCAGAAATTCCATGACCAGTGCTAGAGTGAGTAATATCGCATTACTGTCCATTGAAAGTGCACGTGCCGAGGGAATTGATTTAGACTGTTTTGTTGATGAATTTGATAGCCGGCATGATAATCGTAGAATTAAGCTGCACTAAATGTACTATAATCTACTTCACCTCAGGAAAGGGAAACTCGCCCTGTTGGCAACACTGCATTACTTCATGCATGCTTGCATGGGGTTTTAATATCAACATAATATTTACCTTACATTCATAACTCATGATTCATTTTTGTTTTGAAGATATTTTTGCCATATTTTGCGATTTTGCTAAAAATATATTGCAAGGAATACATATATATTTTTATATAAGTAATACAAATAACCTCCATTATCATAATGTTTGTGTAGGCATACATGTATATGATTACAAATGCAAGTTATGAAAGTAATGAGGTGTTATTATTGTCATTTCCAAGTTGAATGGGAAGAGGCTCAAGTTGAGGAGAAAGTGGCAGATGCATGCGTTGAGGTGGCTGACTCATAGCATGAGGTTGCTGCCTCAAGAGTTGCGCTTGCTGTAAGGGTTGCGGATGCGCAGTAGCAGGTTCCTGAGGAACGAGTTGAGGTTCCTGAGGTGTGAGCTGCGAGAGTTGAGGTAGCGGCTGCGCAGAACGCAGTTCTTGTCTCGCGAGTTGAGGTTCCTGAGGTGCTAGCCTAATGAGTTGAGGCTCTCGCCTTGAGGAGGGTTGAGGTCGCTGCAGCGAGTGCTGAGGTGGCTGCCTCATTGATGGAAGAGGTTGTCGTACCTCAAGAGATTGTTGCCTCGCTGGTGGAACCGCAAGCGGAAGCGGAGGAAGTAAGGCATAAGATTCCTGCTCCCATTGCTGAGGTTGCCTTAAGGAAGGCGGAGGTTGCTGCACACCGCTGGTAACTGGCAACTCAGTACGCGGTAAGGTATCCTGAGGAACCTCAACATCGTACGCCTGGCAGACTGGACTGCGGTGAGGCGGAGCGATCGCAGGAGGAGGTGTAACCTTCTCAGCCTGACACTCACGCATTAAGACCGCAAGCTGTGACTGCATGGACTGCAGTAAAGTCATCTTGGGGTCGGCAGACGCTAAGGTCTGCTGAGGCAAAGCCTTAACAGAAGATGAGGTCTGTTGCGGCATCACCTTACCTCTCTTAGGAGGTGTGCAGTCACCTGATGACTGCGGAGAGTCAGAGCTAACCCAATGACTGCATCCGGGTTGTTGAACTCTAGAGGTCTGGACTTTACGTTTAAGAGGTCTTGAGACCTGAGTCCAGCGTTTTCTCCCCGAAATTTCTTCTGCAGACGAGTAAAATAAGGGCTCAATCGTCTGCGGGTGGGAGTGACGGTCTCTGTAAGACACGCCCGCAACCACCGAGGATACTTCTGTGCGCCGATCAAGGCCTGCCGAACCCTTTTGCCCTTCGACATTGCTTCTCCCCTGGGCTTGGGAGCTTGCAAGAGGTCCCGGACTGGGAGGACGACTGGCACGCACAGAAGTACCCTCACGCACAACACTGACACACTTTGCGCTAATCACTTATCACTTTTGAATTTCTGTTTGCACTTATTTCACTGAACTCGAAACTTTAAGTGGTTTGTACCTGAAACACGCAATTCTATCCTTCCTTAAAAGTTAGTAATTGCGAAAACAGAATTACAATGTAACAGAAAAATCTAATGAAAGATAAATAATTCAGTGGCTGGAAAGAGACTAAACACTAGATCAAATAAACTACGTTTAAAATCTCTCACCGCATAAAGCTTGAGAACAAGAATAAACTCTAGAAACGTTTACCTTCTTCCCCTAAAGAGACTAGGGAGAAGAGCAAAAACGATAACAACGTTACTCGCTTGAACGAAACGTTTATCCAGCTCTCTCTCCCTCCGTCTCTATCTCTCTCTCTCTCTCTCTCTTGACTTAGAACCTGAGAGAAGAGCCCAATCATATATACTCGTTAAAACATATTATTGTTAAAGGAAAAAAACTGAAAGATTTCCCAAATAAAAAGTTCCTTTATTAGAATTAAAACCATTAAGCTAAGAAAGAATGAACAAAACGTTATAAACGGTTTACTCTTACTGCAACGTGACACCGTGAAAATTCTCTCTCTATCGTAACGATAGAGCGCAAGTTGAACGTTCTGAACGTCAACAACTGCAGAGACAAAACAAAACGTTAGTTCAACTTTGAAACAGTACGAGACTATCAAAGAAATTCTTTCAAAAACATTAAAATAGCATAATATGTTAACAGGTAAAACCGAAATGACGGGCTCAATGTTAATTAACTTCGGTACAAGAAAAGACCGCCTACTATTAGGAAAGGTCGAATATAAACAAATATAAAAATTAATTTTAATAAATTTATAAAAAAGGAAGTTAATCGAAGAGGCCTATAAAAGGCGGAGAGATATAAAATAAATCTATAACTTTGTTAAGCAAAATTAAGAAAGAGAGTCTATACTCTCTTAGACACCAACACTTCCGTCTAAGGGAAGGGTCGGCCATTTAAAGGTGAAAGAGAGTTCATACTCTCTTCGTCACCATAATTAATCAAATTAATTCCAAAAGCTAGCTAAGCTAATAATAAAACTTCCTGAATAGCGAAAGCTGAAATCTTAGAGCAATACTTCACCAAAAACCGTGAACAAGACTCCAAAATTATAAGCGTATCCATGAACGTCTTGCCGGAAGCACGACAGAGGAAAAATTGAAGTGGTGTCAACAAGAAGTACTGCAGTACCTGGCCACAGGTGGCGCTTGTGAGTACACCCCCCTCTTGTATAGCGATCGCTGGCGTATCCCTTCCGTAGAATTCTGTCGGGCAACGGAGTTGACAGCTACATGATTATCGAGTAAGTTTAATATTGAAAAACAGAAAATCGTAGTGATAAAGTGATATTGCGCAAAGTGTTACAGTGTTGCGTCCGAGGGTTCGTCTGTTCGTGCCTGTCGTTCACCTAGTCCGGGACCCCTTGCAAGCTCCCAAGCCCAGGGGAGAAGTAATGTCGTACGACTTATGGGTTCGAGAGGCCTTGATCAGCGAACAGACGTTTCCCTCTATGGTATCGAGTGTATCTTACCAAGATCTCCCCTACCATAAGGCGAGAGAGACGTTTTTCTCCTCGTCATCCGAAGGCTTTTTGCATAAGAAACCTGTAACAAGGTTTCGAGACCCTTAAGCGAAAGTCAGTCCTTTCAGGTCAGGTCCAGCGTCCTGGTTGCAGCCATTAGGACAGCTCTGACCCTATGCAGTCATCGGAAAACTGCTCGCCGCCTAACAAAAGCGTAACACAGACTCCGAGTCTTTTTTGTTGGCAAAGTGTTGCGGTCACAGACGTTACCCTCGTCTCTTACCGCAACCATTTCCGTGGATCCTTAATGGGTTGTACGGCAAGACATGCAGAATATGCTTGCCTCCCTTATGGAAGACTATTCTGCCGATTAGTCTGTTGAGTCTAGCCGTTTATCTCATCGATATCCTGGCTTTCAGCCAACCTAACGTTCCTTTGTGCATCCTGTTGACGTTGGCGTAGCTAAGTCACGTCAGTCAGGTTGTTTAGAACCACACTCGATGCGGTCTCGTGTGGATTTTCAGCCACATTTGGACGTTAGGCCACTTGCTGATGCTCCTGTTGACGTTCAGGACGTTCGCTAACAATCGGAGTTGACTGTTTTGACGCTGTGCGTCAACCTCCGCATTCTAGAGTTGTTTTGACTGCTCAGTCTAGGCAGTCAAAGCAATCTCGAGTGGACGCTGTGCGTCCTCACGCTCCTGTTGTTGTTGACAGTTCAGTTGTTGACAGTTCACAGACTGTCAAGCAGTTACATGACGTTGCGTCCTGGTCCGCTACTAATGCACCAGTGTGTGTGGACTCTGCTTGTAAAGCATTGCCACCACGGTAGGTCTCTCCCTTGCTTGAGACTCAGCTTTTATCGGACAAGGTTCCTTTAGATGAGGAAGTTGCTGTTCCCCCTCCTACTGATATTCCCTTGAGGACTCTGTCAGACGGAGAGGAGCCTAAAGCTGCTTAGCCCTCTATGGACTTTAATTAAATCATGCTGATTTTTAAGGATCTTTGTCCGGATCTTTTTGTAACTGCTGCTCCTCGTTCGCCTAAACGTCAGAGCTTACACTAGGCCTAGCTACTTCGAAGCCGTTGTTTATAAGCTAGTGCTCTCTCGCTCTCCTAGAGAGCTTTACGTCTGCTAGGCGACTGGTTTATCACCAGGAGGAGTTTGGGGGATACAGCCTTTGCTTTCCCTTCTTTTAAACTGGTTTATAGAGCGAGAGTCTGATATGACACGAGAGAAGTTCTCGGCTTGGGAGTTCCTGCCTCTGCCCAGATAGACTTCTCAAATCTCGTAGACTCTCCCTGGCGCCTGGCCAGGAGACGCTCCAAGTTTTTTACAGGTCAACTTCACAGCTGTTTTCGAGCCTTTGAAGTTTTGCTGTACAATTATGTCATGCATAAACAAGGCTTTCAGGGATGGAAAGCGGTACCGCCTCAGTCGCTATCCCCGTCTGTTGCCGCACCTGCTCCCGTAGACCCTAAATGGGCTTTGCTGCAAGACATGCAGTCCAAGCTTGCGTCCTTGATAGAGGACTTTAATGCGGAGAAGGTTGCTGCCGAACCTTCTGGCCAACAACCTTCCAACCGGTCGGTTGTGCGTCCTGTTGACGCTGAGGTAACCTTCTCGCGTCTACCAGTTGAGGTGGTTCCTCCACCGATGCGACCCAGTGTGGGTTGCCAGCCGCACGTTGACGTTAAGCGACGCTCGGAGGTGGTTGTTGACGTTCAGGACGTTCAACAACCATCAGAGGTGACTTGTTTTGACGCGGTGCGTCAACCTCAGCAACCCGGTATGGTGTTGACTGCACAACCCAGACGGTCTAGACAGTCTCGGGTGGACGCTGTGCTTTCTCGCGCACCCATGGTTGTTGACAGTTCACAGACTGTGCAGCAATTCCATGACGTTGCGTCCGGCTCCGTCACGCATGCACCAGTGCGACCGGACTCAGCGAGCCAGACGTTACCCACTCCGTTGCCGTTTCCTCATCAGTTTTCGGATGAGGAACTATCTGATGAGGACGTTGCTGAACAACAAGACGATCAGCCCCAGAATAGATCAAGCCCTGCTATCCATCCAGAAGATGCTGAAGAAGGAACGCTGCTCAGTCAGGCTGTGGATGAGTCTGGTGGGGACGCTGGCATCCCTGGAACAGTTTGTATCACTAGGAAGACTACACCTCCGTCCTCTTCAATACCATCTGGCTTTTCACTGGAAAAAGGACAAGACGCTAGAAGCGGTCTCGATCCCGATTTCCGGAAAGATAAAGTCTTGTCTGACTTGGTGGAAGGACAATATCAACCTAAGAGAGGGTCTTCCCCTGGCTGTTCAGACTCCCCACCACGTTCTCTTCTCGGACGCATCGGACTTGGGCTGGGGGCGCGACACTGGACGGTCGGGAATGCTCAGGTCTGTGGAACTCGAGTCAGAGGAGCATGCATATCAACTGCAAGGAGCTGTTGGCAGTTCATCTGGCCTTGAAAAGCTTCGAGTATCTCCTTCGAGGCAAAGTGGGGGAAGTAAACTCGGACAACACCACGGCCTTGGCGTACATCTCCAAACGAGGTACCCACTCACTGACGTTGTACGAGATCGCAAGGGACCTGCTCATCTGGTCAAAAGGTCAAGACATCTCCCTAGTAACGAGGTTCATCCAAGGCGACTTGAACGTCATAGCAGATTGTCTCAGTCGGAAAGGGCAAGTAATTCCAACCGAATGGACCCTCCACAAGGATGTGTGCAAGAGACTTTGGGCCACTTGGGGTAAACCATCCATAGATCTCTTTGCAACCTCGCTGACCAAGAGGCTTCCAATCTATTGCTCTCCAGTCCCCGGACCCAGCAGCAATACATATAGATACTTTCCTCCTAGATTGGTCACATCTGGATCTCTACGCATTCCCACCGTTCAAGATTGTCAACAAGGTACTGCAGAAGTTCGCCTCTCACGAAGGGACAAGGTTGACGTTAGTTGCTCCCCTCTGGCCCGCGAGAGAATGGTTCACCGAGATACTTCGATGGTTAGTAGACGTTCCCAGAAGTCTTCCTCTAAGGGTAGACCTTCTACGTCAGCCACACGTAAAGAAAGTACTCCAAAGCCTCCACGCTCTTTGTCTGACTGCCTTCAGACTATCGAAAGACTCTCGAGAGCTAGAGGCTTTTCGAAGGAGGCAGCCAGTGCGATTGCTAGAGCAAGGAGAGCGTCTTCCATTAGAGTCTACCAATCGAAGTGGGAAGTCTCCGAGGACTGGTGCAAGTCAGTTTCTGTATCCTCGACCAGTACCTCTGTAGCTCAAATAGCTGTTTTTCTCTTATACCTGAGAAAAGGACGATCCCTTTCAGCTCCCACTATCAAGGGCTACAGAAGCATGTTGGCATCGGTCTTCCGGCATAGAGGCTTAGATCTTTCCAACATAAAGATCTGCAAGACCTCCTTAAGTCTTTTGAGACCACCAAGGAGCGTCGTTTGGCTACCCCTGGTTGGAATTTAGACGTGGTACTAAGATTCCTCATGTCAGACAGGTTGGAGCCGTTACAATCAGCCTCCCTGAAAGATCTCACTCTTAAGACTCTTTTCCTGGTATGCTTAGCCTCGGCTAAAAGAGTCGGTGAGATTCATGCCTTCAGCAAGAACATCGGATTTTCGTCGGAAAAAGCCACTTGTTCGCTGCAACTTGGTTTTCTAGCCAAAAATGAGCTGCCTTCTCGGCCTTGGCCTAAATCTTTCGATATCCCCAGCTTATCGGAGATCGTAGGCAATGAACTAGAAAGAGTCTTATGCCCTGTTAGAGCTCTTAAGTTCTATTTAAAGCGTACTAAACCTTTACGAGGCCAATCTGAAGCTTTATGGTGTTCAGTTAAGAAACCATCCTTGCCTATGTCAAAGAATGCTTGGTCAGACTTTATCAGATTGTTAATACGAGAAGCTCATTCACATCTGAGTGAGGAAGACCGAACTTTGCTTAAGGTGAAGACGCACGAAGTTAGAGCTGTAACAACTTCCGTGGCCTTTAAGCAAAATATATCTCTGCAAAGTATAATGGACGCAACCTATTGGAGAAGCAAGTCAGTGTTCGCGTCATTTTACTTGAAAGATGTCCAGTCTCTTTACGAGAACTGCTACACACTGGGACCATTCGTAGCAGCGAGTGCAGTAGTGGGTGAGGGCTCAACCACTACAATTCCCTAATTCCATATCCTTTTAATCTGTCTCTTGAAATGTTGTTTTTTATGGGTTGTCCCGGAAGGCTAAGAAGCCTTTCGCATCCTGGTTGATTTGGCGGGTGGTCAAAGTCATTTCTTGAGAGCGCCCAGATTAGGGGTTTGATGAGGTCCTGTTGTATGGGTTGCAGCCCTTGATACTTCAGCTCCTAGGGGTCTGTCAGCATCCTAAGAGGATCGCGAGGCTCCGTAAGGAAGACGTACTTATAAGGCAGAGTAATCGTCTAAGTCGACTTCCTTACCAGGTACCTATTTATTTTGTTTTTGTTATTTTGATAACTTCTAAAATGAAATAAAAACTCTTAGCTCATAAGATGTAAACATATTTACTGGTCTCTACCCACCACCCTGGGTGTGAATCAGCTATATATTCACCGGCTAAGTTAAATATTTAAAAATGATATTTTAATTATAAAATAAATTTTTGA
This sequence comes from Palaemon carinicauda, assembly GCF_036898095.1. Taxonomy (NCBI): domain Eukaryota; kingdom Metazoa; phylum Arthropoda; class Malacostraca; order Decapoda; family Palaemonidae; genus Palaemon; species Palaemon carinicauda. The sequence continues at coordinate 49,757,115 of NC_090764.1, read as the reverse complement.
ATATACTTACCCGGTGAATATAAATTAAACGACCCTCCCTTCCTCCCCAATAGAGACGCAGTGAGATGAGGAGAAAATTGAGTCTTTGTTTACATGGAGTTTGGTATCTGGCCGACAGTTGGCGCTGATGGGCACACCCCGCAACCTGTATAGCGATCGCTAGCGAGTTTTTTTTGTACAGTTTTTTGTCTGTCGAGCAACAGAGTTGCAGCTATATATTCACCGGGTAAGTATATTCAAAAATTTATTTTATAATTAAAATATCATTTTTATACTTGCCTGATATTCATATGCTTTGTCTTTGAAGCTAACTTCAACAGTGATGTTACCCAAAAAAAATCAAACAATTTCCTGTTCTTCCCTTCAAGAGGTTGCCTCTTGAAGTGACCAATTCATCACCTAATGACCAGTGGCAACTTGAGGTAAGGCCTTGCCTTACCTAACTGACCAGTCTCAAAGTCGCATGTTATATTCCTATTCTCTTCAATACATTAGTCAGTGGGGAGGAAGGTGAGTATATACTGTATTATGAAAAACATGTATGAAAATATGACAAATTTGAAATTCATTTGTATTTTTCCTAATTATACAAACCTGAAGTTCTTTGAATAGGAGAGAGATTGAGCGCAAGCTGGCCTAATGGCCATAAAAACTTTTCACAAGTTTTCAACAACCCTCCCGGTAGTTACCAGGATAGCGAGAGGAAGTTCAGCCCACCTACACACTCGCTACCGACACCACTTTTGATTACATGCAGAACTTGCTGGTGGGGTGGATGATGATGGCAGGACAAATAATTTGTAAAGAACTTCAGGATCTTATAGTTAGGAAAAATACAAATGACTCCCAAATTTGTCTTTGTTCCTACACAAGATACAAACTGTAAACTGTATTCATATACTATATATATATATATATATATATATATATATATATATATATATATATATATATATATATATATATATATATATATATATATAGAGTTAGATAGGTAGATAGATATATAGATAGAGATGTTTGTTAAAGAAACATTACTTTCCTTACCCCACCAAAATATATTAGGCAGAATATTCTGGGTCTGTTTGGGTGGCCAGTCTGGTTGTGGCCTGCAGACAGTCAACGTGATTTGACTCATTGTAGTACCCCCCAATGTAGTCATTGATTCTACAGTTGTATTAAGTGAAAAAAAATTCCCATTCCACTGTATTATCTTCAATAGAACCTGTCTATGTTATGCAGTGATATAAGGACATGGGAAGTCTTTGAGATACTGGGTGCAAGATTCTCAATAACCCCAAGAAGAGGGGTCCTCCATCAGCCTCCACGTGGCCACCTCATTGATGGTAATGGGGACCTTCTAAATTCTATGACAAATCTTTTCCTACACCAGAGATGGAACAGTGTTGTCCCTTCAGGTATGAGAGTAATTATTACCAACAAGTGTTGCTACGAAATGTTACAAGGAACATTTAGAAAGGGGTGTAGGTCAATGACGGACTGGTTCCAAATTGGCAGAGTTTCTGACAATAATGCTGAGCTTACTATTTGGTTGAACTGCGATGATTAGCTACAAAGGGCATTGGATGAATTTAAAGCCCTCTTTTTCCATCAAGTATTAGATGCCATCCAAGAAATACCACAAAGGTCTGTGAACCACGCAATTCTGTGGGATAAATTTTTATTGCACAACATGGATCTATGGAACTTGCTAAGGAATATGTACATCAGTGTCAGGAATTGGCTTTAGATTGTGCTTTCTGCTGTCCTCAGTGCCAATTCGACATGAGCGATTATATACTAACTCACAGATTAGCTAGAGTGTTGAATAATTGTGGCTTCAAACAAGAAATACTCCAAGACTATGAAAAAATGTTAGTGTCGCCAAAATATTATAAAAGGGTGAAATCTATGAAGCTCCTGAAATGGATAGTGGGGTTACTGATATTGATCAAAGAGTCATTGCTGACAAGATAAGTGAAGGATTACTTACTGCCTATTAATATGGATGAAATAGAATTTAATGAAGTCGCTGCAATTAAATCAAACTTTTGCCACCAAAAGGATAATAAGCAAGTTATGGTGGGTAAAAAGTGTAATTATTGTGGGTGCTTTCTTGATAGAGGTAAATCTAGTTGTCATGCATGTTTATTATTTTGCAACAAGTGTGTCATAAACGGCCATTTAACAAGAATTTGTTGAAAAGAAACTTGTAGATAACAGGGCTGCATTTGTCAAGAGCTGATCAACACAGCACACTGTTAGTGACATCATGTGCATTATTGCAACACTGGGGGGTTCAACGGGTGTCGTTTTATTCTCTGGAGAGAAATATGCCAAGTTCAGAAAGTGGATTATTGAGCATATTTCCGGTACTCTATTCAATACTAATCGGAATCAATTGCCGATAATGAAGGGAAAGCTACACCCTATTCACCTTCCAGATTTTGTTCCATATGCATGCCATACACCAATTCCAATTTCCAAGCATTGGGAATGAGAAGAATCAGCTAGACGGATGTAAAATTTGGACTGATTGGTGGTGGTAGCTAAAAAGAATGGAAACCCTAGAAGAACAGTAGATTAAGAAAAACTAAACAAACATTGCAAAAGAGAGACTAATCACACTTTTGCCACATTTAATATGTCCTCCAGTGTACCGGTACAGTCATACAAAACTGCAATAGACGCTTATTTGGGGTTCCACCTGGTAGAGCTAGATTAAGAATCAACATTTGACTACCTTCATATCACCATGGGTAGATGCAAGTATTGTAGGACCCTGATGGGTCATGTTTCTGCCTCTGGTGCATATTCGATGATGTGATAGTTTACATTCCAAGAAAATTCAAACATATCAATGATGACAATGAAGTGGAAAGGGTATTTTTTTTAAATAAGGAAGATAATACAGTGGAAAGAGCATTTTTTTCACATAATGAATTTTTTATAGGTATGCGAAGAAAACGACGTTAATTCAGATAAATTTCAATTTTGGCAACGGGAAGTGGACCTTATTGGTTATGTATTGGGTTGGGATAATTTCAAACATGAAGAGGAAAAATTATCTGCCATTACTGCTATTACTGACATATGATCTTGGTTTGGTCTTGTAAACCAATTAGCATCATTTGTGGGGACATCTTCATTAATGGAGCCTTTTTGAAACCTTTTAACAAAGTCTTTTAGTTAAAAGGTGTACTGGGATGAGATACTGCAGGATGCATTGAAAAAACTAAAGATATTTTTATGTAAGTTAATTGGGGATGGGCTAGCCTATTATGAAAAGTCTAGGCAAACTGCTGTAATCACTGATTGGTCCTGAGATGTAATGGGATTTTTAGTATTGCAGCAATATTGCAATTGTGAAGAGGAAAATGTCTTATTTTGTTGCAAAAGGGTATGGAAGCTAGCCTTATGTGGAAGCAAATATTTAACTTCAGCAGAAGCCAGTTGTGTGGTAGATGAAGGAGAGGCTGTTGCTCTTGCATGGTGTTTTCAGAAAGCTGGTGGTTTGTACTAGGATGCTCCAATATTATCTTTGTTACTGGCCGCTGTCCCTTAGTCAAAGTGTGTGGGGATAGAGAGTAGGAGGACATTGCAAATCTTTGTTTGCTTAGGTTAAAAGCAAAATACATTGGATCATAATTACACAGTAAAATATATCTCTGTAATGAAGTTCTAAATTTCTTATGGTACACCTCTGGTACTAAGAACAATTTCTACAACAATATCATAGTCCTTGCTTTCATCCTCAGACATACAACTATACTCCGAAAGTGCCATACCACTTAAGACTGTCTTTAAGAGGGGATGAGTCATCTGTGAGGAAACATAGTTTTAGAGTGGGAGGGGTCACCTGGAAGGACACAGACTTTTGAGCGGAGGGGGTTGCTTGGGGAAACAGATTTTAAGAGAGGGATGGGTCACCTATAAGGAAACATACTTTGAGAGGGTGAAGGGTTGCTTGGGAGGACACAGACTTTGAGGGGGGGAGGGTTCTTTTATGAGGACACAGACTGAGAGGGGAGGGGTCACCTGGGTGGACAAAGATTTTCAGGTTAGGAGGGGATGCCTGGGAGGACACAGACTTTGAGAGGGAGGGTCACTTGGGAGGACACAGACTTTGAGAGGGAAGAGATCGCCTGGGAGGACACAGACTTTTAGAGGAAAGAGATCGCCTGGGAGGACACAGACTTTGAGAGGGAAGAGATCGCCTGGGAGGACACAGACTTTGAGAGGGGGAGGGGTCGCTTGTAAGGACACAGAATTTGCGAGGGAGAGGTATCACCTAGGAGGATACAGACTTTCAGGGGAAAAGGGTCGCTTTGGAGGAAATAGACTTCAAGAAGTGGTGGGGTGGCATGGGAAGACACAGACGTTGAGAGGGGGAGGGGTCACCTGTTAGGAAAGACTTTGAGAGGGGTAGGGGTCACCTATGAGGAAACAGGCTTTGAGAAGGGGAGGTTTAATTGGGAGGACACAGACTTTGAGAGGGAGAGGGTTACATGGGAGGACACAGACTTTGAGAGGGGAGTCGTTGCTTGGGAGGACACAGACTCTAAAAGGGGAAGGGGTCACCGGGCAGGACACAGACTTTGAGAGAGTGAAGGGTTGCTTGGGAGAACACATACTTTGATAGGTGGAGGGGTCACTTGTTAGGAAACAGACTTTGTGAAGGGTAGGTGTCACTTTAAAGGACACAGGCTTTGATAGGGGAGGGATCACCTGGGAGGACACAGACTTTGAAAGGGGGAGGAGTCACTTGGGAGTACACAAACTTTGAGAGGGGGGGAGAGGTCGCCTGGAAGGCCACAGAGTTTGAGACGGGGATTGGTCACTTGTTAAGAAACAGACTTTGAGAGGGATAGGTGTCACCTTAGAGGACATAGACTTTGATAGGGGAGGGATCACCTGGGAGGACACAGACTTTGAGAGAGGGAGGGGTCACTTATAAGGACACAGGCTTTGAGAGGAGAAGAGTACCTTGGGAAGACATAAACTTTAAGAAGGGATGGGGTCACTTGCGAGAACACAGACATTGAAAAGGCGAGGGGTAACCTGTGAGGAAACAGACTTTTTGAGAGGGATAGAGGTTACCTGTTAGTAAACAGGCTTTGAGAGGGGAGTGTTAATTGGAAGGACAAAGACTTGACAGGGGGAGGGTTGCATGGGAGGACAAGAAACTTTGAAAGGGGGAGGGGTTCCTTGGGAGGATACAGACTTTGAGAGGGGGAGGGGTGCCCTGGAGGACAGACTTTGAGAGGGTGAGGTTGGCCTGGAAGAACAGACACTGAAAGGAGGAGGGGTCACTTGGGAGGACACGGAATTTGAGAGGGGGGTGCGGTCACGTGGGAGGACACAGTTTTTGAGAGGGGGAGGGGTTGCCTGGAAGGACACAGACAATGAGGGGGGAGGGGTTGCTTGGGAGGACACATACTTTGAAAGGGGAAGGGGTCACTTGTGAGGAAACAAACTTTGAGAGGGGTAGGGGTCACCTATGATGAAACAATTTAAAATGGGGAGTGGTCACCGAGGAGGAAACAAACTTTGAGAGGGGAGGGGGTTTCTTAGGAGGGCACAGAATTTAAGAGGAGTGGTGGTCACCTTTGAGGACACAGACTCTGAGAGGGGAGGGGTTTCTTGTGAGGAAACAGACTGAGAGGGGTAGGTGTCACTTAAGAGGACACAGACTTTGATAGGGGAGGGATTGCCTGGGAGGACAAACTTTGAGATGGGGGAGTGGTCTCTTGTATGGACACAGACTTTACAAGGGCGAGGTGTCATCTGGGAGGACACAGACTTTAAGAGGAAACGGGTCGCTTGGGAGGACATAGACTATAAGAAGGGGTGGGGTTGCTTGGGAGAACACAGACATTGAAAGGGCGAAGGGTCACCTCTGAGAAAACAGGCTTTGAGAGGGGAGTGTTAATTGGTATCACACAGACTTTGAGAGGGGAAGGGTTGTATGGGAGGACATAGCCTTTGAAAGAGGGAAGGGTTGCTTGGGAGGACATAGACTTTGAGAGGGGGAGGAATTGCTTGGGAGGACACAGACTTTGAGAGGGGAAGAGGTTGCTTGGAAGGACACAGACTTTGAGAGGGGGAGGGGTCACTTTTGAGAGAACAGACTTTAAGAGGGGGAGTGGTCACCTGGGAGGACACAGACTTTGAGAGGGGAGCAGTTTTCTTGGGAGGACACAGACATTAAGAGGGGAATGGGAGTGGTCGCATGGAAAGACACAGACTAGGAGAGGGAGACGGGTTGGCTGGGATAACACATACTTTTAGAGAGGGAGGGGTCACCTGTGAGGAAACAAACTTTGAGAGGGGTAGGGTCACCTGTGAAGAAACATACTTTAAGAGGGGGACGGGTTACCTGAGAGAACACAGTCTTTGAGAGGGGAGGGGATTCCTTGGTAGAGCACAGTCATTAAGAGGGGGAGGGGTCACTTTTGAGGAAACAGAGTTTGAGAAAGGGAGGTGTCACATGTGAGCAAACAGACTTTGAGAGTGTTGTCTGGGAGGAGACAGCCTTTGAGATGGGAGTGGGTCACTAGAGAGGACACAGACTTTAAGAGTGGAATGAGTCACCTGTGAGGAAATATATTTTGAGAGGGTGAGGGGTCACCTGGGAAGACAGACTTTGAGAGGGGAGGGAGTTGCTTTGGAGGACACAGACTTTAAAAGAGGGATGGGTGACCTGTGAGGGAACATACTTTCAGAGGGTGACCGGGCCCCTGAGAGGACACAGACTTTGAGAGGGGGAGGGGTCACCTGGGAGGACACAGACATTAAGAGGGGTAGGGGTTACTGGGAAGGACACAGACCTTGAGAGTGGAGGGATTGCTTGGGAGGACACAGACTTTAAGGGGGGGAGGGTCACCTGGGAGGACACAGACTTTAAGAGGACCCCCTCCTCTTAAAGGTGACCACTTGCTGGGAGGACACAGACTTGGAGATGGGGAGGGATCACCTTGGGGGCATAGACTTTAAGAGGGAAGGGGGTCACTTGGGAGGACACAGACTTTAAGAAAGTCGTGTGTCAGCTGTGAGGAAACATACTTTGAAAGGGGTATGGGTTGCCTGGGAGGACACAAACTTTGAGAGTTGGAAGGACATAGACTTTAAGAGGGGGAGCAGTCACCTGGGAGGACACAGACTTTAAGAGGAGGGGGGTTGCTGGGAGGACACAGACTTTGAGATGGGGAGGGATCACCTTGGGGACCGAGACTTTAAGAGAGAAGGGGGTCACTTGGGAGGACACAGATTTTAAGAAAGTTGTGGGTCAGCTGTGAGGAAACATACTTTGAGAGGGGTATGGGTTGCCTGGGAGAACACAGACTTTGAGAGTTGGAAGGACATAGACTTTAAGAGGGGGAGCAGTCACCTGGGAGGACACAGACTTTGAGAGGGGACCTGCCTGGGAGGATACAGACCTTAAGAAGGAAGGGGTCACCTGTGGGGAAACAGACTTTGAAAGGCAGTGTTGCCTGGGAGGACACAGCCTTTGTGAGGGGAGGGGTCACTTGGGAGGACACTGACTTAAGAGGGGATGAGTCACCTATTTGGAAACATACTTTGAGGGTTACAAAGAATTACATAGACTTAGGATGTCTTAAGGACTTTTTAGTCCATCTGCAGTGACCCCATTTGCTCTTTGGTAGAGTGATTTAGTTTAAGCATTTAGAGAGTTCTTATGGTCTTGTCTAACTTATTCTTAAACTGGTTTACCGTGTTACTGTTTACTACAAGTGCTGGAAGTCTGTTTCATGAATTTGCATTTTTGCATGTAAAGAAATTGTCATATTGAGTAGTGTTGTATCTTTTCAATTCCATTTGTATCAGTTACCTTTGGACTGATTTGTGCTAAGTGTGAATAGATTGTTGTAATCTACATTTGTTATGCCTTTAAGAATTTTGAATACCTCTATTAACTGTCCCCTTAGTATTTGAGTTTGTAAATCAAATAAGTTCAAGCGTTCCATCCTCCGTCTATATTCAAATTGCATTAGTATTGGAACTATTTTGGGAACCGTAGCTTGTACTGCTTCCAGTCTGTCTATATCCTTCTGAATACCTGGAATCCAGAATTAGACTGTATTCTAGATGGGGTCCTACAAGTGATGTGAACAATTGTAGTACAGTGTCTTTGTTTCTGTATTTGAATTGTCTCTTTCTGTAGCCTATTAGTTTGTGTGCATTCTTTTCAGCTTTTATGCTGTATTTGGTGAACTTCGAATCCTTGCTGATAATAATACTGAGATCTTCCTCCTGGTACACGCAATCTATTATATTACCCAGCAGTCTGATTGTGGATTACTATAACGTATGTACATAACTTGACATTTTGCACTGTTGAAAGGCATTTGCCATTTTCTGGATCATTCTCCTAGCTTAATTAGATCCTAACTTAAGGCTTCAACATCTGAGTTCACGGCATTTATGCCTAATTTAGTATCGTCAGCAAATTTGGCTATTCTACTAGTTAATCCTAAATCTATGTCGTTAATGTAGATCAGAAATGGCAATGGGTCAAGGATGGTCCCTTGAAGTACTCCGCTTGTAACAGCTGCCCACTCTGAAGCTTTTCCATTGATTACAACTCTTATGTTTTCTGTTTGTTAGCCAATCTTCAATCCATTCAGATGGCTTGTCAATGATGCCTAGTGGTCTAATTTTGATCATTAATTTTTTATGAGGAACTTTGTCAAAAGCCTATTGAAAGTCATATGGTATATGATGTTTATTGCCCTGCTTTTGTCATGAATGCATATTGTGGAAAAATTCCCAAAGATTTGTCACACATGATTTCTTTTGTCTAAAACCATGTAGGCTGTCCATCAAAAGATTGTTTTCTCTATATGTTCTACTATTGAATCTACCATAATTTATTCAAATATTTTGCAAGGCACTGAAGTTAGACACAATGGTCTGTAGTTGAAAGGTTCTTCTTTTGGCCCCTTCTTGTAGATAGGAGGAACATTGCCTAGTTTCTATCCTTGTGGTGCCTTTCTTTCATTGGCTGTCTTTCGAAACATATTGTAAAAGCGTGGGGTTATCTTTTCTTCTAGTTCTATAATCTCTCTTGGATGAATATCATCTGGACCTGGTGCCTTAGACTTAGTGAATCCTTTTATTTTATTTTTGACATCATCCATTATGAAAGTGATTCTATTTAATGGGAGGGGTCACTTGGGAGGACACACACTTTAAGGGGTGGAGGAGTTTCCTGGGAGGACACAAGCTTTGAATGGGAGGGGTCACTTGGGATGACACAGACCAAGAGGGGGGGGGGGGGAGGGGATGCTTAGGAGGACACAGACTTTGAGAGGGGGAGGGGTTACCTGGAATGACACAGATTTTAAGAGTAGGAGAGGTCGCCTGGGAGGACACAGACATGGAGAGGGGGAGGAGTCACCTGGGATAACACAGACTTTGAGAGGGGAGGGGTTTTCTGGGAGGACAATAGACTTTGATAAGGGAGGGATTGCTTGGGAGGACACAGACTTTTAGAGGGGAAGTGGTCTCTTGGAAGGACACAGACTTTGCGTGTGAGGAGTCACCTGGGAGGACACAGACTTTGAGAAAAGAAGGGTTGGTTGTGAAGAAACAGACATTGAAATGGCAAGGGATCTCCTGTGAGGAAACAGACTTTGAGAGGGGTAGGGGTTGTCTGTGAGGAAACAGATTTTGAGAGGGGGAGTGTTAACTGGAAGGACTTGGACTTTGAAAGGGGGAGGGTCGCATGGGAGTACAGACCTTGCGAGGGGGAGGGGTTGCTTGTGAGGACACACACTTTGAGTCGGGAAGGGGTCGCCTAGGAGGACACAGATTTTGAGAGGGGGAGGAGTCACATGGGATGACAGACTTTGAAAAGGGGAAGGGTCACTTGAGAGGACACAGACTTTGAGAGAGGGTGCAGTTGCTTGGGAGGACACAGACTTTCAAGATGGGGAGGGGTCATCTTGGAGGACACATAACTTTGAGAGGGTGAGGAGTCACTTGTGAGAAAACAGACTTTAAGAGAGGTAGGGGTCACCAGTGAGGAATCAAAATTTAAGATGGGATGGGTCACCTGGAAGGACATAGACTTTGAGAGTGTAGGGGATTGCTTGGGAGGACACAGACATTTAAAGGTGTCACATGGGATGACACAGTCTTGGAGATGGGGAGGGGTTTCTGCAGAGGACACAGATTTTGATAGAGGGGAGAGGTTGCCTAGGAGGACACAAACTTTGAGTGGGGAGGTGGTCTTTTGGGAGGACACAGACTTTAAAAGGGGATGGGTCACCTGGAAAGACACAGACATTGAGAGGGAACCTCTCTTGGAGGATACAGACCTTATGAAGGAAGGGGTCACCTGTGAGGAACTAGACTTTGAAAGGCAGCGTTGCATGGGAGGACACAGCCTTTGTGAGGGGAAGGGTTCACTTGGGAGGACACTGACTTAAGAGGGGATGAGTCACCTATTTGGAAACATACTTCTAGAGGGGGAGGGGTTCACCTGTGAGGAAACATACTTTGAGGGTTACAAAGAATTACATAGACTTAGGATGTCTCAAGGACTTTTTAGTTCATCTGCAGTGACCCCATTTGCTCTTTGGTAGAGTGATTTAGTTTAAGCATTTAGAGAGTTCTTATGGTCTTGTCTAACTTATTCTTGAACTGGTTTACCGTGTTACTGTTTACTACAGTTGCTGGAAGTCTGTTTCATGAATTTGCTTTTTTGCATGTAAAGAAATTGTCATATTGAGTAGTGTTGTATCTTTTCAATTCCAGTTTGTATCAGTTACCTCTGGACTGATTTGTGCTAAGTGTGAATAGATTGTTGTAATCTACATTTGTTATGTCTTTAAGAATTTTGAATACCTCTATTAACTGTTCCCTTAGTATTTGAGTTTGTAAATCAAATAAGTTCAAGCGTTCCATCCTCCGTCTATATTCAAATTGCATTAGTGTTGGAACTAGTTTGGGAACCCTAGATTGTACTACTTCCAGTCTATCTATATCCTTCTGAATACCTGGAATCCAGAATTAGACTGTATTCTAGATGGGGTCCTACAAGTGATGTGAACAATTGTAGTACAGTGTCTTTGTTTCTGTATTTGAATTGTCTCTTTCTGTAGCCTATTAGTTTGTGTGCATTCTTTTCAGCTTTTATGCTGTATTTGGTGAACTTCGAATCTTTGCTGATAATAATACTGAGATCTTCCTCCTGGTACACGCTTGCTATTTCATTACCCAGCAGTCTGATTGTGGGTTACTATAACGTATGTACATAACTTGACATTTTGCACTGTTGAAAGGCATTTGCCATTTTCTGGATCATTCTCCTAGCTTAATTAGATCCTAACTTAAGGCTTCAACATCTTCTGAGTTCACGGCATTTGTGCCTAGTTTAGTATCGTCAGCAAATTTGGCTATTCTACTAGTTAATCCTAAATCTATGTCGTTAATGTAGATCAGAAATAGCAATTGGTCAAGGATGGTGCCTTGAAGTACTCCGCTTGTAACAGCTGCCCACTCTGAAGCTTTTCTATTGATTACAACTCTTATGTTTTCTGTTTGTTAGCCAATCTTCAATCCATTCAGATGGCTTGTCAATGATGCCTAGTGGTCTAATTTTGATCATTAATTTTTTATGAGGAACTTTGTCAAAAGCCTATTGAAAGTCAAGGTATATGATGTCTATTGCCCTGCTTTTGTCATGAATGGATATTGTGGAAAAATTCCCAAAGATTTGTCACACATGATTTCTTTTGTCTAAAACCATGTAGGCTGTCCATCAAAAGATTGTTTTCTCTATATGTTCTACTATTGAATCTACCACAATTTATTCAAATATTTTGCAAGGCACTGAAGTTAGACACAATGGTCTGTAGTTGCCAGGTTCTTCTTTTGGTCCCTTCTTGTAGATTGGACAAACATTGCCTAGTTTCTATCCTTGTGGTGCCTTTCTTTCATTGGCTGTCTTTCGGAACATTTTGTAAAAGCGTGTGGTTATCTTTTCTTCTAGTTCTATAATCTCTCTTGGATGAATATCATCTGGAGCTGGTGCCTTAGACTTAATGAATCCTTTTATTTTATTTTTGACATCATGCATTATAAAAGTGATTCTATTTAATGGGAGGAGACACACTTTGAGGGGTAGAGGAGTTGCCTGGGAGGACACAAGCTTTGAATGGGAGGGATCACTTGGGAGGACACAGACCTAGAGAGGTGGAGGGGATGCTTAGGAGGACACAGACTTTGAAAGGGGGAGGGGTCACCTGGGATGACACAGATTTTAAGAGGAGAGGTCGCCTGGGAGGACACAGACATAGAGTGGGGGGGTAACCAGGGAGGACACAGACTTTGAGAGGGGAGGTGTTTGCTGGAAGGACACAGTCTTTGATAAGGGAGGGATTGCTTGGGAGGACACAGACTTTTAGAGGGGAAGGGATCTCTTGGAAGGACACAGACTTTGCGGAGTCACCTGGGAGGAAGCGGACTTTGAGAGAAGAAGGGTTGCTTGGTAAGAAAAGAAACAGACAGTGAAATGGTGAAGGGCCTTCTGTGACAAAACAGACTTTGAGAGGGGGATTGTTAATTGGGAGGACGTGGACTTTGAAAGGGGCAGGGTCGCATGGGAGTACAGACCTTGCGAGGGGGAGGGGCTGCTTGCGAGGACACACGCTTTGAGTGGGGGAGGGGTTGCCTGGGAGGACACAGATTTTGAGAGGGTGAGGGGTTGCATGGGATGACAGACTTTGAAAAGGGGAGGGGTCACTTGAAAGGGCACAGACTTTGAGAGAGGGTGCAGTCGCTTGGGAGGACACAGACTTTTAAGGTGGAGAGGGGTCACCTGGGAGGACACAGACTTTGAGAGTGTAAGGGGTTGCTTGGGAGGACACAGATATTTAAAAGTGTCGCATGGGATGACACAGTCTTTGAGATGGGGAGGGTTTTCTGCAGAGGACACATTTTGATAGAGGGGAGGTGTTGCCTGGGAGGACACAGACTTTGAGAGGGGAGGTGGTCTTTTGGGAGGACACAGACTTTAAAAGGGGATGGGTCGCCTGGAAGGACACAGACTTTAATAGGGGGAGGTGTCACCTGGGAGAAAACAGATTTTAAGAGGGGGAGTGATCTTATGGGAGGATCATGACTCTGAGAGGAAAGGGGTCGCTTTGGGGGGACACAAACTTTAAGAGAGGGCGAGGCTGCCTGTAAGGACACAGACTTTGAGATGGCGATCGGCCATCTGTAAGGAAACAAACTTTGAGAGTGAGAGGGGTGCCGGTGATAACACAGACTTTGAGAGGCGGAGCGGTTGCCTGGTAGGACACAGACTTTGAGGGTAGGGGTCACCTGGGAGAACACAAACTTTGAGAAAGAAGGGTATTGCTTTTGAGGACACAGACTTTAAGAGGGGGATGGGTTGTCTAGGAAGACACAGACTTTGAGAGTGGTAGGGGTTGTCTAGGAGGACAGAGTTTAAGAGAAGGAGTGGTCACCCTGGAGAAGACAGAATTTAAAGAGGGGGATGGGTCACCAGGTAGGTCACAGACTTTGAGAGGGGAGCATGTCACTTGGGAGGACATAGATTTTATGAGGGTGAGGGGTCTCCGGGGAGGACAGACTTTAAGAGTGTGAGGGGTCTTCTGGGAGGACACACTTTGAGAAAGCGAAGAGTTGCCTAGGGGGGCACAGACTTTGAGAGGGGGAGGGTTGTTTGGGAGAACACAGATCTTGAAAGGGAGAAGGGTCACGATGGGTAGGACAGAATTTGAGAGGGAAGGTTACCTGGGAGAATACAAACTTTGAGAGGGGAAGGGGCAAGTGCATTATTACCCTTATTATCAACGTCATTGTTTATAAAGCCCTTCTTTTCAAACATGCCAAGGTGAGAGTGGATGTTTCCTTCCTTAGCATTATTATTGAATTTCTATCTAGTAGATTGTTAAGAATAGTTGCTAATGGGTAATACACTGACTATAGTAAATAATAGTTGGCCCTCCTCAAGTTACTGATTTATTCTATTACTTTTTATACTATTTACACCTGCTCTGTAGTTTGCCCTCTGTGTCTGCAGGGGAATAACGATAATTAGAATAGTGCCAACGTATCTCTGGGTGTCGTAAGAGGTGACTAAAAGGGACTGGACAAGGGGGCTGGGAATCCCCTCTCCTGTATTTTATATTCCTATGAGACATCAAAGAAGTGGATCTGGGGGGAGGGTGACTGCTCTCTGCGCTCTGGTTTTGGGGTGTCTGAATGTGTGTGGATGTAGTACGATAGAGAGTAAAAGATGTGAGAATGGAAGTATGTTTAGGAATAGATGGGTGGATATATTGGCTTTGTGTGAGACAAAGGTAAAAAGAGAAGGGTGAACAGATGTTTGGTGAAGTGACTGGCAGAGTATCTACGATTAAAAGGGGGAAGAGCAAGAGAAGGAGTGGCTTTACTGCTGAGTGAATGGATGACAGGTAAAGTAGTGGAATAGAAGGAGATATCATCTAGGTTAATGTGGGTAAGGGTTAGGTTAGTTAGGGAATGTTGGGCTTTTGTTAGTGCGTATGGGTCAGGTTGTGAGAAAAGTGAAGAAGAGCGGAATTAATTCTGGAATGAATTAACTAGCTCTGTAGGAATAGGTAGAAGGGATTATATAGTGGTCATGGGTGACTTAAATGCTAGAGTGGGCGCTGGAGAGGTAGAAGGTGTCATTGGGAAGTATGGCATACCAGGTGAAAATGAGAGTGGTGAGAGACTGGTAGATATGTTTTGAGCAATAGATGGTGATAAGTTCTTGTTTTTTCAAAAAGAAAGACGATAACAAGTATACATTGGTAAGAGTGGCAAATGGAAGAGTGGTAGAAAGGGCACTAATGGATTATGTGTTGATAACTAGAAGAATGTTTGGAAGATTGAAAGACGTGCACTTTTTTGGGGGTATGGCTAATGGTATGTCTGATCCTTTTTTTGGTGGAAGGGAAATTAGTTGTAGCAAAAGAGTTGGGGGGAATGTAAAAGGGAGGTATTGAAGGTTGAGGAGTTAATAAAACCTGAGGTAAAAAGTTAATATCAAGAAAGGTTGGAAATGGCATATGACAGAGTGAAAGTTAGAGAAACTGGTAATTTAGAGGAGTGGAAATAAGTAAAAGAAAATTTTGTTGGGATTGTAAGTGATGTGTGTGACAAGAAGATTGTTGGAGGCAGCTTGAGGAAGGGTAGTGAATTGTGGAATGAAGGAGTGAAGATAAAAGTGGAAGAGAAAAAGAGGGCATTTGAAGAATGGCTGCAGAGTAATATTGTAGAGAAGTATGAAAGATAGAGAGAGAAAAATGTGGAAGTAAAATGTAAGGTAGCTGAGGCAAAGAGGGCAGCTGACTAGAAGTGGGGTCATGGATTGGGTCGTTCGTATGAATAGAATAAGAAGTTTTGGAAAGAAGTGAAGAGTGTAAGGAAGGGTGGTTCAAGAATTGAAGAGACAGTGAAAGATGGAAATGGAAGGTTATTGAAAGGAGAGGAGGCAAGGTAAAAGGTGGGCGGAATATATTGAAAGTTTACTGAATGTTGAGGATAATAGGGTGGCAGATATAATTGTTGTTGCAGGTGTTCAGGTGACAGTGATGGGAGATGAGAATGAGAGAGAAATTACAAGAGAGGAAGTGGGAGAGCACTAGATGAAACGAGAGTAGGAAAAGCACCTGGTATGGATGGTGTGAACGCCGAGTTGTTAAAGGAAGTGGGTGTGGCTGTACTTGAATGGTTAGGGAGATTGTTTCATGTGTGTTTTGTGTCGTCAATGGTACCAGTAGACTGGGTGTAACCGTGTATTGTACCACTATATAAGGGTAAGTGAGATGTGCATGAGTGTTATAATTCAAGGGATATTAGTTTGTTCGAGTGTGATTCGAAAAGTGTATGGTAGAGTACTGACTTATAGGATTAAGGAAAAAAACAGAGAATGCAATCTTAGAAGTAATAGGATTAAGGAAAAAAACAGAGAATGCAATCTTAGAAGTACAGGGTGGTTTTAGAAGAGGTAGGGGATGTATGAATCAGATTTTTTCAGTTAAGCAGATACGTGAGAAATATCTAACAAAAGGTGAAGATGTATATGTTGCGTTTATGGATCTGGAGAAAGCTTATGATAGAGTTGATAGGGAAGCAATGTGGAATGTGATGAGGTTATATGAAATTGGTATAAGGTTGTTGCAAGCAGTGAGAAGTTTCTACAAAGGTAGTAAAGCATGTGTTAGGATAGAAAATGAAGTGAGTGGGTGGTTTCTAGTGAAAGTGGGGCTGAGACAGGGATGTGTGATGTCGCCATGGTTGTTCAACTTGTATGTTGATGGAGTGGTGAGAGAGGTGAATGCTCGAGTGCTTGGTTGAGGATTGAAACTGATAGACGAGAGTGATCATGAATGAGAGGTAAATCAGTTGTTGTTTGCAGACACAGAAGAGAAGCTGGACCGACTAGTGACAGAATTTGGAAGGGTGTGTGAGAGAAGGAAGTTGAGTGTTAATGTGGTTAACAGTAAGGTTATGAGATGCACAAGAAAGGAGGGTGGTGCGAGGTTGAATGTCATGTCGAATGGAGAGGTACTTGAGGAAGTAGATCTGTTTAAGTACTTGGGGTCTGTTGTTGCAGCATATGGTGGAGTGGAAGCAGATGTATGTCAGAGAGTAAATGAAGGATGCAAAGTGTTGGGGGCAGTAAAGGGCGTGGTAAAGAATAGAGGATTATGCATGAATGTAAAGAGAGTTCTGTATGAGAAAGTGATTGTACCAACTGTGATGTATGGATCGGATTTGTGGGGAATGAAAGTGACGGAGAGACAGAAATTGAATGTGTTTGAGATGAAGTGTCTGAGGAGTATGGTCGGTGTATCTCAATTAGATAGGCTTAGGAACGAAGTATTGAGGGTGAGAACGGGTGTAAGAAATGATTTTGCAGCTAGAGTGGATATGAATGTGTTGATGTGGTTTGGCCATGTTGAGAGAATGGAAAGTGGCTGTCTGCTAAAGAAGGTGATGAATGCAAGAGTTGATGGGAAAAGTATAAGAGGAAGGCCAAGGTTTGGGTGGATGGATGGAGTGAAGAAAGCTGTGGGTGATAAGAGGGTAGATGTGAAAGAGGCAAGAGAGCGCGCTAGAAATAGGAATGAATGGCGAGCGATTGTGACAGTTTCGGTGGGCCCTGCTGCTTCCTCCGGCGGCTTGGTGACAGCAGAGGTAGCAGCAGTAGGGGATTCAGCATATGAGACTTCATCTGTGGTGGATAACGGAGGAGGGTGGGCTGTGGTACCCCAGCAGTACCAGCCAAACTCAGGTGAATCCCTCATCAGGCTGGGAGGAGCGGAGAGAGGAAAGGTCCCCTTTTGTTCATTTGTTTGATGTCGGCTACGCCCTAAAATTGGGGGAAGTGCCTTGGCCAATAGAATAGATGTAGTTTGAAATTGAAAACAAACTTTTTGCATATGCAGAAGATGCATCAGTTCTTTGGCATGAATTTAGATATATGGTTATGAATCTCTTAATAGAGATCTAGCTGAATTTAGTGCATGATGAGAATTATGGAGCATTTTGTTGAACTCTAACATAGCTTTAAGTATAATTGTAAGTAGGTCGAGGACAGTGACTTCTCAGCGTCCTAATATTTACATTGACAATGTTTCTTCAACTATATACAATTCATCTAAAACTGTAGGTGTGATATTTGAATGGTCGGTTTCTACTTCGAAGATAAAAGTGCATATCAAGCAATTAATTTTAAGATTTTAGATGAAGAACCTATCTCAATGCAATGCTAATTCTTTCATTCCCCTATATTTTGAGTAGGCTTATCATTCTCTTGTCTGTTCATCTGTTACTGATTCTTATCTTAATTTGCCGAACAGAAACGTGATCGGTTACATTTCTTATTCCTAATCTGGATATTAATCTGTTATCGTCATTCGGTTAGTTCTCTATGCATGTTGCATTAGGTTTTTCATAATTCTGACCATCCTTTGCACTCAGATCTTTTCAGACTTTACCATTCTCTATGTAGTACTAAGTATGAAGTTAATTCTAACAACCTTACCTTCACCATCATAAAGCTCATTAATGCACATAATTGTAAAAATTTTATTCCAGCTATGACCACATTATTGAATGATCTTCTTAATTTGACAGTTGATCAGTTAAACTTCAGATGTTCAAAGTTGTTGCAAATTCTTTTCTGTAGAACAGGTTGTCATAAGTCTCATTTCTTAGTTTACACGTGAAATATATATTTTAATGCTGTCACCTTGAATTATTTGATTTTTTTTATTCATTATTTCTGAAATGTAGCTTATTTGTAATTTTTCTATTTCCTTTCTTCACTGGGCTGAATTCTATGATACCCTCAAGTTGTAGCGTTCTGATTTTCTACCATGCGGTTTTAATAATACATACATACATATACCAAGGCACTTCCCCCAATTTTGGGGGGTAGCCGACATCAACAAATGAAACAAAACAAAAAAGGGGACCTCTACTCTCTACGTTCCTCCAGCCTAACAAGGGACTCAACCGAGTTCAGCTGGTACTGCTAGTGTGCCACAGCCCACCCTCCCACATTATCCACCACAGATGAAGCTTCATAATGCTGAATCCCCTACTGCTGCTACCTCCGCGGTCATCTAAGGCATCGGAGGCAGCAGCAGGGCCTACCGGAACTGCGTCACAATCGCTCACCATTCATTCCTATTTCTAGCACGCTCTCTTGCCTCTCTCACATCTATCCTCCTATCACCCACAGCTTTCTTCACTCCATCCATCCACCCAAACCTTGGCCTTCCTCTCGTACTTCTCCCATCAACTCTTGCATTCATCACCTTCTTTGGCAGACAGCCATTTTCCATTCTCTCAACATGGCCAAACCACATCAACACATTCATATCCACTCTAGCTGCTAACTCATTTCTTACACCCGTTCTCACTCTCACCACTTTGTTCCTAACCCTATTTACTCGAGATACACCAGCCATACTCCTTAGACACTTCATCTCAAACACATTCAATTTCTCTCTTCGTCACTTTCATTCCCCACAACTCCGATCCATACATCACAGTTGGTACAATCACTTTCTCATATAGAACTCTTTTTACATTCATGCCCAACCCTCTATTTTTTACCACTCCGTTAACTGCCCCCAATACTTTGCAACCTTCATTCACTCTCTGACGTACATCTGCTTCCACTCCATCACTTGCTGCAACAACAGACCCCAAGTACTTAAACTGATCCACTTCCTCAAGTAACTCTCCATTCAACATGACATTCAACCTTGCACCACCTTCCCTTCTCGTACATCTCATAAACTTACTCTTACCCACATTAACTCTCAACTTCCTTCTCTCACACACTCTTCCAAATTCTGTCACTAATCGGCCAAGCTTCTCTTCTGTGTCTGCAACCAGTACAGTATCATCCGCAAACAACTGATTTACCTCCCATTCATGGTCATTCTCGTCTACCAGTTTTAATCCTCGTCCAAGCACTTGAGCATTCACCTCTCTCACCACTCCATCAACATACAAGTTAAACAACCACGGTGACATCACACATCCCTGTCTCAGCCCCACTCTCAACGGAAACCAATCACTCACTTCATTTCCTATCCTAACACATGCTTTACTACCTTTGTAGAAACTTTTCACTGCTTGCAACAACTTTCCACCAACTCCATATAACCTCATCACATTCCACATTGCTTCCCTATCAATTCTATCATACGCTTTCTCCAGATCCATAAACGCAACATACACCTCCTTACCTTTTGCTAAATATTTCTCGCATATCTGCCTTACTGTAAAAATCTGATTCATACAACCCCTACCTCTTCTAAAACCACACTGTATTTCTAAGATTGCATTCTCTGTTTTATCCTTGATCCTATTGATCATTACTCTACCATACACTTTTCCAACTATGCTTAACAAACTAATACCTCTTGAATTACAGCACTCATGCACATCTCCCTTACCCTTATATAGTGGTACAATACATGCACAAACCCAATCTACTGGTACCATTGACAACACAAAACACATATTAAACAATCTCACCAACCATTCAAGTACAGTCACACCCCCTTCCTTCAACATCTCAGCTCTCACACCATCCATACCAGGTGCTTTTCCTACTCTCGTTTCATCTAGTGCTCTCCTCACTTCATCTATTGTAATCTCTCTCTCATTCTCATCTCCCATCACTGGCACCTCAACACCTGGAACAGCAATTATATCTGCCTCCCTATTATCCTCAACATTCAGTAAACTTTCAAAATATTCTGCCCATCTTTTCCTTGCCTCCTCTCCTTTTAACAACCTCCCATTTCCATATTTCACTGTCTCTTCAATTCTTGAGCCAGCCTTCCTTATTCTCTTCACTTCTTTCCAAAACTTCTTCTTATTCTCTTCATATGAATGACTTAATCCCTGACCCCACCTCAGGTCAGCTGCCCTCTTTGCCTCACGTACCTTGCGCTTTACTTCCACATTTTTCTCTTTATATTTTTCATACTTCTCTACACTATTACTCTGCAGCCATTCTTCAAAAGCCCTCTTTTTCTCTTCCACTTTTATTTAATAATAATAATAATAATAATGATAATAATAATAATAACTAAGCTACAAACCTTGTTGAAAAAGCCGGATGCTGTTAGCCCAAGGGCTCCAACGGAGAAAATAGCCCAGTGAGGAAGGGAAAAAAGAAATAAATAAAATACAGGAGAATTAATGAACAACTGAAATAAAATATTTCAAGAACAGTAACATGAAAATAAATCTTATATATATATATATATATATATATATATATATATATATATATATGCCTATATATATATTTTTTTTTAAATAAAGCAAGAAGAAGAAAAATAAGAAAGCGTGCCCGAGTGTACTCTCAAACAAGAGAACTCTGCTCCAAGACAGTGGAAGGCCATAATATAGAGGCTATGACACTACCCAAGACTAGAGAACAATGGTTTGATGTTGGAGTGTCCTTCTCCTAGAAGAGCTGCTTATCATAGCTTAAAGTCACTTCTACCCTTACCAAGAGGAAAGTAGCCCACTGAACAACTAGGGTGCAGTAGTTAATCGCTTGAACAAAGAAGCATTGTTTGGTAATCTTACAGTAGTGTTGTCAGATGTATGAGGACACAGGAGAATGTGGAAAGAATATGCCATAGTATTCGGGTTGTGTAGGCATAACCAGAGAAGGGTCCAATGCAATACTGTCGGGCCTATCAAAGAACACAATAACTCTAGCGGTAGTATCTCAACGGGTTGTTGGTGCCCTGGCCTGGCTAACCCTCGATGATGCCTCTCACTATCACACAGTTCACTGTAATGTTGCTACATTTAGCAGCATATCTAAAAAGGCTACATGATAGCTTTGTCTTTTCAATTGTAGATATTACCATGGAATTTGGCAATGACAGAGAAATTATGTTTCTCATCAATTGTAATTTTCGTTTGGATATGTGAATTATTCTAGGAACAATTTACTCCACCAAAAATAACCATTCCACCCATACGGCAATAAACGTTTGTTGTGGCTTTCCTGTGGCATATATCAACATGTAAATTGGTATGGACAAAGTAAATATTAATCCCATATATCCCTGAAAATTTAATTTAGATATGTGAAGTATTCTATGAGTAATTTATGCCCCCCCCCCCCAAGATCGGCGTCCCCCGCATATCGAAAAAATAGCTTCCGTGACTTTTCTAAGGCAATACGAAAATTGTTATGAATGTAGTTCACATATCACCCATCAAACCCTGTGAAAATTATTTGGATAACTGTAAAACTCTAGGAGTAGTTTGCTGTTCACTGATTTTTTCAGATAAAAATCATCACCTACAAACAAAATTGACAGCCAGGGCATGCCTATAGCAGGTATGAACAAGAAAATTGTCAAAAACAAAGCTTATATATATATATATATATATATATATATATATATATATATATATATATATATATATATATATATATATATATATATATATAATTCCTTAGAATTTCATTTTAATATATTTATTGGTATAGGAGTTATTGACCCCCACCAAAAATATCAGCTCCCCACCCCACCACACGGCGATAATAATAATAAGGAATGACTGGGTGGGCTATGGGTTGACTGGGTTGTGTGATTCGGTGGCGAAAATTTTGGCATTTCATATAAGGTTCGTTCTCGACAATTATGTACATTTTTTCATATATGAAATTAGTTTTTAGTCACAATTTCATACATATTGGTCACGATCATATCCAAATCTTTGTCACATGTTGTCTAGCCTATATTTAAACTATGGATGATTTGGTAGATATGATGATAAAGGCTTGGACATTTTGCGAGTGGAGGACCGAGAAAAGATACACGAGTAACTGTTGGCAATGCTAAGGTAAAAATGACAGTTAGAGGAGAGGTCACGGTGAACTAAGAATTTATTTGACAAACAAATTGAAGGAGATGTGTCATACATAATGTGAGTTGCTGGTTTGTATAAAAATATTGCATATTACAGTAGACACACACACACACACACACACACACACATATATATATATATATATATATATATATATATATATATATATATATATATATATATATATATATATATATATACATACATATATATATATATATATATATATATATATATATATATATATATATATATATATATATATATATATATATATATATATATATATATATATATATATGAATTTAACACAATTTTAAAATGGTTGGATAGCACTCTGTCAAAAAGTTTGATTTTCATTGTTGAATAAACTAAAAGCTATTCAAAACAAAATTATATTAGAGGGGCTGTCAGTAGAGCGTAGACCTACGCCGTGGCAGTTTATTTCTCGACCTTGACATTAACCTTAATTGGTGTGAATTTTCATACACTCAAATATAATTACTCTTCCAAAATTTAAACATTTCCAACTCTCTACATAGCAGTTTGAAATCCCTGCAAGTTTCATTACTTTACGATTAAAATTGTGGGCGTGGCCGTATGGTTGATGACCGGTAATTGACATTTTGCTTGACCTTGACCATGAACTCGACCTAGACATTCAAACCTGACATGTATTAAATGGTGTGAATTTGCATACACTCAAATATGATGTCTCTGTGACAACGATGTCCATACTTATGGCTGTTTACGTGAATTGGACATTTTGCTTGACCTTGACCTTCCAAAATTTAATAATTTCCATTTTTGTACATAATAGTAATCCCTACAAATTTCATTACTCTACGATTAAAACTGGTCAGGAAGGTGTTCATAATGAACACACACATACCTTCATCCAACTTCGTTGGCGGAGTTAATAGGCTAATGTTCAACACAAAGTCAAAACTAGCTACCTTGGAGTTAGGCTATTTATTAATATGAAGATTGGCTGAATACGAAATGTTTCCATATTCGAAAGTTACATTTTTTAAAGAGAATGTAAGAATGTTACTATTGTATATATGATACATCATACATTTGCATTATTATTCTAGTAATACTCAATTATGTCAAGAATTAAACGACCATCGCCGATTCTTACTGTATTAAGTAGCAAATGTTTCTAAAAAAAAACATGTTCTATTATTTATACGACGAAACAGAGCAATAAACGGAAAATACGAATGTTATATAAGCACAATAATAGTAATTCTCGGTGTATCAGATCATATACAGTATTTGAGATAGTAGCCAAATATTAAAGAATGGCAAAATTCCAATGAATTTAAGCAAGTAAAGAAAAGCACTCCCTATTCCTCCGGGGGTGCTTATCTTTAATTGATCTAAATTCCATATGCCTTAACTAATAAACAAAATATTGGAATTTCATCTACCATTAAACATATTGCAAAGATATTATACCCGGTTCAGTGTAGCCTGAAAGTTTGTGATAAACGTTTTCTATTAACTAGTGCGCAATAATCCTTCCACTGCCGTCACTTGTTCTCCCAAGATGCATTGGTTTTCGCAGATGGCTGTGTGTATTATTTCGGTGAGTATTGCCCGCTGAATTTGGTTCAACTGTATAACGTACCGATTAACATCCAATTTTTTACTTGTCACAAGCTTTGGCAAGTGCAACGAAAATGTTTTTAGTTGTTGGAAGACGATTTATTACCACACTAATAGAGTTATTTTGTTCGATTGACTGTTAAAAGTCTTCAAAATGTGAAGTGTAGTGGTTTGTTTACATTTTGAGGTGCTACAGCTGATCAGCTGGTTGTCAAGGACAACATTCAGAACGTTTGGATAAGGAGATGACATTTACGATAATAGTATCTTATTTTGGAAGTGCAAATGAGCGCTTGTATTAATAATTAATGATTGAAATTGGTGTTTTATATATTATATTCCAAAAAGTGGCGCAACATTTGATGTTGAAATTAGAAGAGTAACAATTATATATTCATTTGTCAGTCAGAAATAAGACCAAACAATTGTTTGCATAATATATGATAACTTATATGTACTTATGGTTTTTAATTAATCACTGTTTAATAACGCATTCAATTTGGTAGAAAGTTAGTTGATTGACGGGTGTTGTACTTTTGAGAATTGGATAAGAGATATGAAATATGCTGTTATTTTTAGTAATGATTTTTATAGATAAGTGCACTTGTTTGTACCAATGGTGAGTTGTGCAAATTGCCTTCGCAAATGACAAGGCCCAATAAAGATACCAACTCCATTAATTTTGTCATGCTCATTTACCGCCAGTGTTTTGAAAACGTAAGCGTCCTGTGATTCGGTCTGCAGCAATATTGTACGAAGACAGTTTATCATATTTGGAGTTAAATAAAAGGATTTTTATAGTTGGTTGGTGTTAAATTGATCACAGCACTGAGTAAAAGTGACCTACAAATTTAATTTACTACAATAGGAGTAAATTTTCAGTTTGTTTACAGTACAGGTTTGAAGGCAGATACCTCGAAAACGAAGTTGTAGTATTGTATCTTCATATAATTCATTATTTTCCCTAATTGATTATTTGTTAAATTGTTTCATAGTACTTACATCATTTGTTCTGTGATTGACTTGAAGGAAAATATTTTCGAGGGAAGCGATGGTAGACTTTTGCCCTGGAAAAAAAAATGTGTTGACTGTCCTCATCCCCAATCAAGAGTAAAATATAATTTATATGTTCCATCTATTATATAGGATATTTTCATCCTTAGGCTATATCATTTTACTTTACCACTTCATTTCTTTCTTCCTGTTCAACCTCCATTAACTTACAATTCATAATGCAGTTTCAGAGTTTTTTCTGAGTTGCACTTGGTTATTGAATTACCTCATTGGTTTCAATGTTCTGGTGTATAGCCAATTTCATAAATAAAATAAAATACAGACTATGCACACACACACACACACACATACATATATATATATATATATATATATATATATATATATATATATATATATATATATATGTGTGTGTGTGTGTGTGTGTGTGTGTGTGTGAGTCTGTGGGTGGGTGTACTTTAGTTTGCAGAATGGCAGACACAAGCATCAAATGGTTCTAGTAGAGGTAACGGGGAATAAGGTTAGGTAAGAGTATTTTAGGTTAGGCCATAAGTTCAATCAGTTCATTATGCATGTTGCGGAAGATTTTTTATAATTCTGACCATCCTTTACATTCAGATGTTCCCGGACAGTTCCATCCTGTTCGTAGTACTAGACATGCAATTAATTCTAATACCCAGGCCTTCTCCATCATAAGGCTCAATACTACACAGTACTCTAGATGTTTTGTTCCAGCTGTGACCAAGTTGTGGAATGGTCTTCCTAATCGGGTAGTTGAATACAGTACAGTAGAACTTCAAAAGTTCAAACTTATAGCTAATGTTTTTATGTAGAACAGGCTGTCAGAAGTCCTTTTATAGTTTATATATGAAATATTTGTTCTAATATTAATGTTTTTAGAATATTTTATTTTAATTGTTCATTACTTCTTATATCCTTTATTTATTTCCTTATTTCCTTTCCTCACTGTGTTATTTTTCCCTGTTGGAGCCCTTAGGCTTGTCGCATATTGCTTCTCCAGCTGGTGTTGTAACTTAGCAAGTAATAATAATAATAATAGTGCCGTAGCCTCTGTACCAAGGTCTTGCACTGTCTTGGGTTAGAGTTCTCATGCTTGAGGGTACACTCGGACACACTATTCGATCTTATCTCGCTTCCTCTGGTTTTGTTAAAGTTTTTATAGTTTATATAGGAATTATTTAGTTTAATATTGTTACTGTTCTTATAATAATTTTTCCTTGTTTCCTTTCCTCACTGGGCTATTTTCCTTGTTGGGCCTCTTGGGTTTATAGCATCCTGCTTTTCCAACCAGGGTTGTAGCTTACCAGGTAATAATAATAATAATGATGATAATAATGATAATAATATTTCTTTGATTCGTTAAGATTGAATAGAACTAAACTCTTGTCCATATACGAATACAAACCATCGTCCTTTAATAGGCATATGATGACCGTTTAACTTTTAATAAGGTTGTAGTAATAGGTACTGGTGGGTGGGTTATCACTGCACTTGCTTTTGATTTTGGCTCCAAACCAGATAGGTGTATTTTGGCAGCCTCTTTAATTTAGGCTATTAAATTTTTGCTCTCTCCTTTAGATAATATATAAATGGATGAAATTGCAGGCTGACCGTTGTGTTCGAGGGAAAGGATTTGCAGTTAAGCTATAAATGTGTTCCGGTTGTCTATGCAATATGCTGTTATCCTCCAGTTATCTGTGCAATATGCTGTTATCCACTTCATCCTTGTTCCTGTTGGGGTACATGACTGTTGCTATCATTCCCTCACAAGTGTGCCCTTATGATGACGAGAACGTGAACTTAAGGGATTTGGGAGTTCCTTGGACATTGCTAGTGCTCTTTCAGAGGTAGGAGGTTTTGCTGCTGCGGAATCTGTAAGGGAAGGGCTGCCTCCTTTTTTCTACCCCTGCAGTGTCATCCTGACACCCCAAGCAAAATGCTAAAGGGTGTAGAACATTGTATTGTCTCTGCTGCTTTAAAGATTCCCCCGTGGGAACATATTCATTGACTTCCACGACCCCTTTGCATGCAAAATTTTAGTGCCTTCCCTTCTTATGCCTCACCTTTATTAGATTCATCATATTCTATTATACAGTCCTTCTAGAAGAATTACTACCACAAGATATTATGGAGATGTCCAGGAAGACCGACTGATTAAAGTCACGTATTCTACTGGTGCTCTGTCTTATACCATACCGAGTGCCCTTCACTAAACCTGCTAACGTTGCTACTTCTCTTCTGAAGAAGAAAAATAAAAAGATGTTGATGTCCAGGACTTCGACTGATCTCTCCCCATGTCCATGGGGGAGGGACCGTTTGTCCCAAGAACATTCTCATCCAAGAAAGGTATCTTTATACGTGGTACAGACTGATGCTTGGTTCCCTGCACTGTGCCAAGCACACGCACTATTGGTCGGGATGAGAGATGCAGCCCTCTTATCCTGGACAATTGGGGTACACTTCAGGATCTCTCCTAGGTAGAGGAACTCATGATCACTAATTATGTATGAGCAACGAAATATTCATGTGAACGTGATTTTAAGCCTTTATGATGTTTCTGTGTGTGATTGGATACCTTGAGTTTGAAGGAACCAGATACAGTAATCTGTTACCTGTTCTTTCCCAGCAATCCCAGTCCTTCCAATGAGATCTTCCAACGCACCAAGATCTTTCTACAGCATGTCCTGTGATCTTCCCATGTCTTAGCTTAGCACAACAAGGTGACCTCTCAGGACCTCTCCTAGTATATATGTGAGCAGTGAGATGCCTCCATTGTGTACTTGCAATTGGTGGAATAGCTTCTCTCTATCAAGTGACTATGAATTCACACAGCACTCGGTACCACGCTCTCCTGTTCGCTCTTTAGAGGCCAAAGTGCATAATACCTTGTCAGTTTCTGAGGGCATGAAAGTTAAAGAGAGTTCTGTCTTTGAGAGCTAGTCTAATTGTCATTTGGTCAACAGTTCTACAGCTGAAGGGTATTGCCCTTTTTTTTGCTCGATCTGGCTAGTGAATACTTTGGGACTAGAAGCTTTTTACTGAGGTAAGCGAAGAGACCTCCCTTGGGAGGGGTTGCTGTGAATGCGGAAACCGCTGAGACAAAGTCCTTGTTCATGAACATCCTTGCACTCATTTGTGAGTACAACAACCTTGGTTAGGGTAGTATGGCATCTGTGAAAAGAAGGATTACATCCATTGATTGCTACTTTGGTGCCCCTCAAGGGTTTAAGCCTGCCCTTGAGCTTCCACGGTGTGAGGTTGCTTGTGGAGCTATGAGTAAGGTTAATTCCTAGATCTTCAGTCATGTAAATTTTTTTTGCTCCAGCTGATCGTAGATGATCCTACCTTCCGCACTCTCTTGACAACAAAGATTCTACATGATGGAAAGCACTAAACCTGTCTCCTCTACTTATGGATCCGGCAGGGGCCGCACTGATAGCATGGATCCTGTGGAGGGACTGAAATATGTGAGTTCCTTGTTCTCAGCACTGTAGTTTGCTGTCATGGAAGCCATTTCCATAGCTAGCCTCCAAGCCTACTTTGCCAAGCCCTTGGATTTGGCAACTCCTAAGATAAAGGCGAAGTACATCAACTTAGTCCTTTAGGCATGAAAACTGTGACTTTGGTGCACCAATCAGCAATTTGATGGTCAACTGGGTTCTGTGGAGGAAGAATTCTGTTGGCTCCTGTTTTGCTTGGCAAGTTATGTAAGAGGTGGCATTGTACTTAAGGAATTGATAAGTACATGGAACTGACTATGGAAAAGGGGAGGACAGTGAGTCATGACTCCTTATCCATTGTACAGTTACCTTTAGGTGCCTAGGCTTTTTAAAGCCAATGGTAATGAGAATTTCGAGCATTGCCATGTCTTTGAGATCGGTACTGAAGAAACTCGGGCCTCCAGAGCACGATCTACCCCTCCAGCCACTTCCACTCGAAGAAGGGCGTGAATAACTCACTGAAGTTGGCAGTCCCCTTCTCATACTGGTGCAAAAACCTCACTAGGGGAATTCCACTTGACTATCCACCTCTAAAGATGCTGCTGAGCCAAGCAGGGTTGAAAAAAATCATGTTTTATGAATAGAACTTACCTGGCAGTTATATATATATAGCTGAGTCTCTGACTGCGGCAGAATTAAATTGAAAATCGCGGCAACCGCCTTGTGGTGGTTGTGTGGTTAGATGGTTAACAACCCTTACAGGGTGGTACTTGGAATCATTCCCATTTTCTGTTCCTCAGATTATCTCTGCCGGCCGGATCGACAACATCGTTGGTCCGCCTTTCAGAGTTTTTTCGGATCGCTTTCCCTTCATCGCCTTTTTGGACTTCGTTTTTGGTGAAGTACACTGTGTTGGGATTTGGCAATCGTGTTGTTTTTGTTTTTTGTCTTTTTTCCTATATTATCATGAGTGAGAAAATTCATTATCGTGTTTGTGCGAATGATATTTGCAAGGTGAGGTTGCCGAAACTTTCGGTTGACCCTCACACTATCTGTATGGGTTGCAGGGGTTTTGAATGTGCTTTAGATAATAAGTGCAAGGAATGCGAGGTTTTAAGTGATAATGATTGGTTAGCTATGCAGCGCTATGTGCGCAAACTCGAGATTGATAGAGTTAGAAGAGCTAAATCAAAGTCAAAGTCTGCTAGTGAGCCTAGCTTAGATTTATCTATTGACCCTTTGCTTGTAACCCCTTTGGAAGGTATTCCTTCCCCAAATGTAGTAACTCCTGCCCCTTCTACAGGACCTGTGCCTACGGATGACCCTGGGTATGCTAAATTAGCTGCTGAATTGGAGGCCATTAAAGCACAGTTGGAGGCCTTTAAAGGTAAGGGTGTTGGTGAAATTAGTGCTTGTGAAAGTGCAGTGGAGGTGGCGACTGATCGAATCTGTCATACCCCTAGGTCTAGACCTCTACCAAGCTCCCAGGACCAAGGGAGAAGGTACGTCGAAAGCCGAAAGGGGGTGAGAGGTGCTTATCCTCGGTCAGTCGTCCCCTCAGACAGTCCTGTTGCGATCTCCCAGGCTGCTTTTGACCGCCGTAGGAAAGGCGTGTCGGATACGTTTGTGTCTTCGCCTGATCGTTCTCCCAGACGTAATTGGCGTTACGAATCAAGACCAATGAAGAGAGGGTGGAACCGGGACGTGCAGTCTCGCTCTCCCTCTCCTGGTTCGAGTAGCAGAGACCCTGATTCTTCGGAAGACGTTTTCGATGTTCCTGTTAAAAGGGCGAAACAGAGAGTCCTTAGCCCAGTTAATCCTGCTAGACTCCCTGCTTCTTCTGCCAGCGCTCCCAGTCAAGCCGTACGACAACTGCCGTCTTCGGCACCGCGAGAGCCAGCGGAGGTTGCTAAAGCTTTCATGGTTGTTATGCAGGAACAACTTTCATCGTTAGTTAAAGCTTTCAGCCACCCTTCTCAGTCCGTCAGACGTAAGGACGTCTCTTTGCCTGTTAAGAGATCTTCTTCTAAGAGAGTTTTTAGTATCTCTCCCAAGAAACCTCTGCGCACTTTGTCGGCCGTACGACAACGTGCACCCTCCTCATCGGCACGCTGCCAGGAATTTCCTTCCCCCCCCTCCCGCCGCCAGGACGATACTGCCTCTCGTTCTCGGCGCCGCGACGATTCCGTTTCCCTTTCGAAACACCTGGACGTTACTGCTTCGTTTCTTAGGAAACAGGATGAATGCAGTCTGCATTTTCAGGGCGACGGCAGCCTGCATCTTCAGGACGCTTCCGTTTCTCGTCATCGTGACGATACTGCCTCTCGTCATTGTGACGATACCGCTGCTCGTCATCGTGACGATACCGCTGCTCGTCATCGTGACGATACCGCCTCTGGCCGACTGGATGTTAGCGGCGCTCGGCGCCAGGATTCAAACAGCTCTCGCTGCCAGACTGCTGGCAGCCCAACTCTTCGGGATGTTATCCTTGAGCAGGACCTCAAAGATATTTCGGAAGAGGAAGAAAAACCTGCCGACTCTTCTAGCGATTACAAGGTTCTTTCTCGCTCTCTTTTGGAACTTTATGGGGAGGAATTTCAACCTTCGGCCCCTCGTTCTCCTCATTCTCAATTTACCAGGAAGAAAGCTACTAAACCTTCGGCCTTCATCAAAATGAAACTTTCAATTTCGGCCAGGAAAGCTCTTGCTAAAGTGGGTGATTGGATGGAGGAACGGAGACAAGCTGTCAAGACCACCTTTTCTTTTCCTCCGTCCCGGCTCGCTTCCAAGGCCGGTATGTGGTATGAGACAGGGGAACCTTTGGGGTTAGGAGTGCCTTCCTCCTCCCAAGGTGACTTCTCGGCTCTTGTGGACTCGGCAAGAAGGCATGCTTTAAACTCTGCCAAGGTGATGTGGTCCATGTCGGAGCTTGATCACCTCGTCAAGGGAATTTTCAGGGTTTTCGAGGTTTTCAGCTTCCTGGACTGGTCTCTCGGGACTCTGGCCAGGAAGTCTGGACTCCTGGAGGACAAGAAGGACCTGACGAGTATCATGTCCTGCATGGACAAAGCTCTAAGGGATGGAGCTAATGAATTGGCTTCCCTTTTCTCAGCAGGGGTCTTAAAGAAGAGGGCCCTTTTGTGCTCCTTCACCTCTAGATCTGTGACTGTTGCCCAGAAGTCGGAGCTGCTTTACGCCCCTTTTTCTCGTCATCTTTTTCCCGAAGCTCTGGTCAGAGATATCTCCCTTTCTCTGGCTCAGAAGGCTACTCAGGACCTTTTGTCTCGGTCGGCTAGAAAGACCTTACCTGTTGCTCTTGCTCCTCTGAAGAAGGAGGAGAAGTAGTTTCAACAGCCCTTTCGGGGCAGGATCTCCTCGAGAGCGGATTTTAGGGGGAGAAGACAAGAGTCAGGGCCAAGGACCAGCAGGGGTGCGTTTAGGCCTCGGTCCAAAAAATGAGATGGAAGTCCTCCAGACACCAGTAGGGGCAAGACTGTCTCGTTTTTGGCAGTCTTGGGAAAGGAGAGGGGCGGACACCTGGTCCCTCTCAGTCATCAAGGAAGGTTACAAGATCCCCTTTTTAAAGAAACCACCTCTCTCAAACTCTCCCCTGGCCTTAGTGGCTCAGTACACCGACGCGGGGAAACGAGAGGCTCTTCTGGAGCTAGTCGACCAGATGTTGGTCAAGGGAGCGATAGAGCCAGTTCAAGACCTCGCCTCACCAGGCTTTTACAATCGCCTGTTTCTGGTTCCCAAGAACTCGGGTGGATGGAGACCAGTCCTAGATGTCAGCTCTCTGAACGCCTTCGTGGAGAAAACAAAGTTCTCCATGGAGACGGCTCAGTCAGTGCTGGCTGCAGTTCGTCCAGGAGACTGGATGGTTTCTCTCGACCTACAGGACGCTTATTTTCACGTCCCCATTCATCCGTCTTCGAGGAGATATCTGAGGTTTGTGTTCCAGGGCAAGTGCTTCCAGTTCAGGGCACTTTGCTTCGGTCTCAGCACAGCTCCCCAAGTCTTCACCAGACTTATGGCGAATGTGGCAGGCTGGTTACACCAGGAGGGGATAAGGGTCTCCTTCTATCTAGACGACTGGCTGATCCGGTCACAGTCGAAAGAGAAATGTCTGGAGGACCTAATGAAAACTTATACCATCACTCAGGACCTGGGACTCATCGTCAACTGGGGGAAGTCTCAGACCGAGCCGAATCAGACTATTCTCTATTTGGGGATAGTTCTGAATTCAGTTCTTTTTCAGGCTTCTCCCTCCCAGGAGAGGCAGACCAGGTGCCTGGACAAAGTCAAAGGCTTTTTGAGGAAGCAGGAATGCTCAGCGAAGGAGTGGATGAGTCTGCTGGGAACGCTATCCTCCCTGGAGCAGTTTGTCCCTTTGGGGAGACTGCACCTAAGGCCTCTGCAACACTTCCTCGCAAAGGTTTGGAACAGGAAGATCCAGGAGGACACTTTTTCTTTTCCCATCCCGACAGAGATCAAGGATCTTTTAATGTCGTGGCTGGACCCAGCTCTGTTGAAAAAAGGGATCTCCTTGTTCAAGAAGAACCCCGACCTAGTGTTATTCTCAGACGCGTCCGAGTCAGGCTGGGGAGCAACACTAGGGAACAAAGAGGTCTCAGGTATTTGGGAAGGGAGTCAGGTCAGTTGGCATATCAACAGGAAGGAGTTGATGGCCATTTTGTTAGGGCTCAAGGCCTTCAAAACCTCGGTCTCGGGAAAGACTGTGGAGATCAATTCCGACAACACCACAGCTCTCGCGTACATAAGGAAACAAGGGGGAACTCACTCCCTCTCTCTGTTCTCAACTGCGAGAGAACTTCTCCTCTGGGCGAACGAGAACGAGACCCAGCTGTTGACAAGGTTTGTTCAAGGGCAAAGAAACATCAGGGCAGACATGCTCAGCAGGAGGGGACAGGTCCTTCCTACAGAGTGGACTCTCAATCCGCATGTCTGTCGGAGCCTCTGGAAGTTGTGGGGCAGACCAGTAATAGACCTTTTCGCCTCCGGTCTAAACAAGAGGATCCCGAACTACTGCTCCCTAGTACCGGACGAGGAAGCTGTTGCGGTGGATGCCTTCTTGATGGATTGGACGGGGCTGGACATGTATGCCTTTCCCCCGTTCAAGATAATCAATCTGGTTGTCAGGAAGTTCGCTCTCCTCGATTCGAGACGAATGACCCTAGTGGCTCCATTCTGGCCTGCGAGGGAATGGTTCACCGAAGTGGTAGGGTTACTGATGGACTTTCCAAGAAGACTCCCGGCAAGTCCAGATCTTCTCAGACAACCCCACTTCGAGAGATTTCACCAAAACCCCCTCGCTCTCAATCTGACTGCCTTCAGACTGTCGAGAAGCTCGTTAGATCTCGAGGCTTTTCGGCACAAGCGGCGAAAGCTATTGCCAGAGCAAGGAGGATCTCTTCACAAAGAGTCTACCAGTCAAAGTGGGAGACCTTTAGAGCTTGGTGCAGGAGGCGCAAGGTTTCCTCGTCCTCTACCTCTCTGAGCCAGATTGCAGACTTTCTTTTGTACCTCAGACAGGATGCTAAGCTGGCTGTATCTACCATTAAAGGATACAGGAGCATGCTCTCAACCGTCTTTAGGCATAGAGGCTTAGAGTTATCTCAGAATAAGGACTTGCAAGACCTCATTAGGTCTTTTGAGACAACGAAGCAGGTGCACTTAAGGCCCCCTTCTTGGAACCTGGATGTGGTGCTTAAGTTTCTGTGCTCCAGGAAGTTTGAGCCTATCTCGCAAGCTTCTCTGCGAGATGTGACTAAGAAAACCCTCTTCCTTTTGTCTCTAGCGACTGCCAGGAGGATCAGCGAGGTCCAGGCAATCGAGAAGCGTGTAGGCTTCACCCTAAATGGAGCCGTTTGTTCCTTGAGGTTCGACTTTCTCGCCAAGAATGAGAACCCTTCGAAACCCTGGCCTAGGACTTTTGAAGTCCCTAACCTCACGGATCTAGTAGGTCAGGAACAGGAAAGCCTCCTCTGCCCGGTTAGGGCTCTCAAGGCGTATTTGGCTCACACTAAGAGCATGAGGGGTGCTTCCAACTCCTTATGGTGTTCGGTGAAGGATCCTCAAAAACCCTTGTCAAAGAACGCTTTGTCCTTTTTCCTGAGGGAAACTATTAGGGAAGCCCACCTCTTTTGTGAGGAAGAAAACTTCGCCCTGTTAAAAGTACGGGCTCACGAAGTAAGGGCCATTGCTGCTTCGCTGGCATACCGGAAAAATATGTCAGTTAAGCAGATCATGGACGTAACGTTCTGGAGGAGCAACTCTGTCTTCGCTTCTCATTACCTCAGAGAGGTAAGAGTGGACTATGATAAGTGTTATACCTTGGGCCCATACGTAGCTGCGGCTTCTGTATTAGGCAAAGGAGTTACTACCCCCACTCAACCTTAGTTTATGTACTTGTATATGGGTTTGTGTTTTTTTATGGTTGTCTGAGGTCCTCGTCCTGTGGTACGGTTCCCTCAGTCCAGATAGATAGTTTATATCTACTTCTGCAAGGTTAGTTGGTTAGCTTTAGTAAGGTTGCAGGTTTTTCTATATGGGAAGGTAGTTTTCTGAAGTCTAGTCAAGTTGTTGGTCCTACCCCTTTGACAGACTCGATTGAGTTGTTGGCAGCGTAGCGGGTCTACTCCTGGCTGAACACTCCTAAGGGAAAGTGACTCTAGAGGCAGTTACCTTTGAAGTCAGCTACCTTAGCAGGTAAGGAATCAAGGTGTTTGTTCTCCTACAACTCTTTTGTTTTTTCCCCAACTATGTTTTTTCTGTCTGTTTCCCTCCTCCAAATGTGTGAATCAGCTATATATATATAACTGCCAGGTAAGTTCTATTCATAAAAATGGAGTTTTTATGATAAAACAAAGTTTTATGAATACTTACCTGGCAGTTATATATATATTTTAAAGCCCACCCACCTCCCTTCAGGAGACAGATCGGGCAAAGATAATCTGAGGAACAGAAAATGGGAATGATTCCAAGTACCACCCTGTAAGGGTTGTTAACCATCTAACCACACAACCACCACAAGGCGGTTGCCGCGTTTTTCTATTTAATTCTGCCGCAGTCAGAGACTCAGCTATATATATATAACTGCCAGGTAAGTATTCATAAAACTTTGTTTTATCATAAAAACTCCATATTTTTTCCTTATAAAAAAAAAAAATGATTTACAGGTATTTGATTTAAATCAGATTTTTTATTTAACTAAATTTTCTTGATTTAATTTTTTTTTTTCAATTGTACCTTTTTTGCTGTTGCTGATTATTTGTTTTAGTCTTATGAGGGTATTTTCTGGTATTAAACTTGATTTGTTAAAGGAAAGCATACATCACTCAAGATGAGTTTTTCTCTTAAAAAACAAAATTCAGACTAATGATTTAACTGAATTGGACTTGTTATAGTAGCTAGTACATAAATACACAAAAGTAAATGAAACTGCAATCATGCAAAAATAAAGATATACAGCAGTTTTATTTTAACATAAAGCACACAGTAAGAAATAGAAGTAAACACATATTTAGGACTTTTCCGAGTGTGTACTGTACTAGCAGTACTGTACTTTGGTCTTCCTTGGGGCTCGAGAGTTCGCCCTCCAAGGAAGCCTTGATTGACGTCATCCGGTTGGGTGCCGCTGTCAAGCAATCGCCGACTTTGGCAGAGGTTGATCCTCTGTCTATTGTCGATGTTGTGGAGTCAGAGGTATCCAATGCGGTATTTCCTAATACCTCTGCAACTTCTCAACCCGCAGTAGCTGAAGGCTTAGTTTCTCCCGTTCCTGCTCAACCTACGAGGGAGAAACTAAGTCCAACTGTCTCTCCTGTCGGTGATTCTCCTCCTCGGGGGAGTTCACTCACACAGACTCCTCTTCAGAGGACTGCTGAAAGTCAGCTTGCTGACCCAACGGCCCCCAGAGGGTGTATACGTCGTAAGGCTCGCCTTCCTCTTCGCCGGAGAGGCCTTCCTTCACCTTATAAGTCGGTGAGGAGACGCCTCTTCGGTTCGTCATCGTCATTGCAGTCCGCCGCAGAGGAGCCTCGTCATCGATCTCTGACTGTTCCTGCTACGACCCTGGACCTCTGCGGATCGTTCGTGATCCCCTTCGGTGGAAGGTTGTCCTTACAAAGGGCACGCCGACCTTCCACCCGACAGACATGCTGACCTGCCGTCGCCGTTCCTGGCAGCTGATGCGCTTTATGCGCCAACCAAACCTGTTTTTAAAAAAACAGTCACCGGTCCCTTCGGGGCAACAAGGGCGTATGCGCCAATTAGCGCACACGTCCCTTACGCGCCATGCCAAGCATGCACGCCAATGTTCTGACCTCATTGAGGTTTCGGAGATAGCGCATCAGCGCTCACCTGCTGCTGCTGTTCCTGATATAGCGCGCCAGCGCTCACCTGCGCGCCTTTAACCTACTGCGCGCCAGCACTCACCAACGCGCCAACGATCTCCTGCGCGCCCACGATCCTCGCCAGCGCTCGCCAACGCGCCGTCTGCTTTTGCCTGCGCTCCATCCCTTGTCAGTGCGCAATCGCGTGCATTCACCTACACGTGCCTACGAGGATGCGCGCGCACCCTGCGTGCTCACGCCCATCTCCCACAGCAGCTACGCATTGCCAGCCTGATGTGCGCCCACAAGAGGCGCGCCAACGATCGCAGGTTCCGGCTGCGCGCCCGCGCGCAAGGGATATCTCTACGCTCCTACGCGCCATCGCTCGCCCGCGTGCAATCAGCAGTCTCCCGCGCGCGACCCCGGGTATTCCCCATCGTGCGAGCGCCAGGGCGATCGTCAATATCCTCCCACGCGCGAGGCTGCAGGACAACACGCGGCAAGGTCGCCATCGCCGCATTCCCCCCCCCCCCCCCCCCGCAAGCGCAGAACAGCGCGCTCGCCGGTAGGGGGGAAGGTTCCAGAAAGGTCCAGGGACATTTCTTCTATGTCTTCTTTTTTTTTCAGGCGAACCCCCCTATGGAAACTCCTCCCAGGGATTGGTCGATCCCTGTCCCTCCAGAGGGAGTGTCTGACAGCGCAGCCATTAGTCAGCAGCCTTGGTTTGGGGCACTGATCAGAGCGGTCACGCAGGCTTTCAAACCTGTTCTCTCTGAATTGGGCCACAAATCCTTGGCTGCGTCTACTCCCCTGAAGAGAAAAAGAGGAGTTTCGGACGCGGTGACTTCTCCGAGGACTAAGCTGTCTCCTCGTAAGCGTTCGAGGCATGCCCCCCTCCCCCCCCCAGACTTTTTCTCCCTCCCCTTCGGACGAGGATTACACGTCCTCAGGGGAGTCACGTGAGGTGAGACGTTCCCCCATCGCACCAATGAAGGAAACCCTACCTCGCGCTGAAAAGTCTTCTCGGGTAGGGGCGGAGAAGAGCCTACCTCCGTCGTTGTTGGAGTCCTGCATCCCTCCCAGGAGGGAGTTGAAGGACTCCAAGACAGTACCAAAGTCCTCGTCAAGACTTAGAACGGAGCCAGCCAGTCACTCGGAGAACGTCCGCGAGTCTCCCCAAGAAGAGCCTTTGGGGACAGGAGACTTCACTGCTAGTCCATCTGGAGGAGAGCTGCAGGAGTCAGAACATGCATTTTGGCAGGTTCTGACCCTCATGAGGACTCTCAATGGGTTTGCCTACCCAGAGATTCCTCCTCGAGAGGGCAAAGACACGGTCTTGGACCGAGTATTTGGGACTCAAAAACCCTCTAAGGCCAGTGCAGCTTTGCCCTGGTCTCAGGGGGTTAAGAGTACCAGGGACAAGATTGCGGTCCAGCTCTCTGAGCTAGCCTCCTCCAGCCGATCCAGTGCCGACAACAAGCTTCTCCCACCTCCTCGCGTGCAGCAGAGGAGGTACTTCGAGATCGTAGAGGAGCCTTGTTTAGCTCTTCCCCTTCACCATTCTTTGGAAGAGCTTACCAGGGGAGTCCCTCTTGAGAGACTCTCCAACCGGCAGGTCTCATTCTTGGCGACTGAGATCCTTAATCAGGAGAAGGTTGCGAAGTGTGCCATGCAGGCCACTTCATGGCTGGATATCTGGTTAGGGACCTTAGGTATCCTGATACGTTCGGAGGATTCATCCAAAGAACGTACCAGGAAAGCTATGGAGACCTTTCTACTCTCAGGCACTCGCACGATCGAGTTTCTGGCCCACCAAGTCTCGAACTTGTGGGCAAACACCATCCTGAAACGTTGCGATGCGGTGTCTGAGAGGTTCCATCAGAAGGTCCCTAGCACCGAGAAAAGCAGGCTCAGACATTCTTCCGTGATGGGAACGAACCAGTTCAAGCCTAAGGACGTGGAGCATGCTGCTAAGAGGTGGAGGAAGTCCCACCAAGACTCCCTCCTACATAGGGCTTTGACATCCAAGCCCTATAAGCCTCCAGCACCCCAGCAGCCCCGTCCTACCAAGACCACGAAACCGACAACGGCAGCGAAGACAGTGGTGTCTAAGCCCTTTCCTGTTAAGGACAGGAAAGTCAAGAAGCCCTCCAGAGGTGGGGAGAATCCTAGAGGGAGCAGCCGAGGCCGCAAACGCTAGGATTGGTAGTCCCCCACCAGTAGGGGGATGCCTTCGAAGTTGCGCAGACAGGTGGCAGCAACTCGGGGCCGATTCCTGGACGATTTCCGTAATCAGTCAGGGATATCGCGTCCCGTTCGCAACATCTCTACCTCCCCTGACGACGAATCCAGTGTCATTGAGCTCCCTTGCCATGGGAACAGCAAGTGGGCAGGCCCTTCGGGCAGAAGTCCAGACCATGTTGAAGAAGGGTGCTCTCCAGGAGGTCCTCGACGGGTCCCTAGGCTTCTTCAGTCGACTCTTTCTTGTAAAGAAGGCGTCTGGAGGCTGGAGACCAGTCATCGACCTCTCGGCTCTGAACAAGTTTGTCAAGCAAACTCCGTTCAGCATGGAGACCGCAGACACGGTCAGACTTCATGTGTACACTGGATCTGAAGGACGCGTACTTCCAGATCCCAATCCATCCGTCTTCAAGGAAGTACTTAAGATTCAGCCTAGACAACAAGGAGTTTTAGTTCAAGGTGCTGTGTTTCAGTCTCTCCACAGCACCACAGGTTTTCACCAGAGTGTTCACCCTATTATCGTCGTGGGCACACAGGATCGGCATCCGTCTCCTCCGTTATTTGGACGACTGGCTGATCCTAGCAGACTCGGAAACATCCCTTCTTCAACACCGAGACAAACTTCTGGGACTTTGCCAGGATCTGGGGATCATGGTAAATCTCGAGAAGTATTCTCTGCTTCCCACTCAAAGACTGGTATACCTAGGCATGATTATAGACACCAATCTCCACAAAGTCTTCCCATCAGACGACAGTATAGCAAAGCTGAGGAAGGTCGCAAGCCCTTTTCTCAGACAAGAAGAGCTTCCAGCCCAATCGTAGTTACGTCTCCTCGGTCACCTGTGATCTTTGGCTCGTCTAGTTCCCAACGGTTGCCTCAGAATGAGATCCCTCCAGTGGCGACTCAAGTCCCGATGGAATCAAGGTTGCGATTCCCCGGACGTCATGATCCCAATGGGATCTGCGGAACGGACGGACCTCCAGTGGTGGGTGACAGAGGATTGGATCTTCTCGTCCTCCCCCCGGATTTGATGCTGTTTTCGGATGCCTCAAAGAAAGGGTGGGGAGCCCACGTTCTATACCACAGGACCTCAGGCCTGTGGTCAGAATCAGAAAAGTGCCTCAATATAAATCTTTTAGAGATGAAGGCCGTTTTCTTGGCCCTTCAGCAGTTCCAACAATACCTGGCGGGTCACTCTGTGGTGGTGATGAGCTTACATCAACAAGCAAGGAGGTACCTTTTCGAAGCAGCTATCCCATCTTGCAGTAGAGATATTGAGATGGACCGAAGTCCACTCGATTCCACTAACGGCACGTTTCATTCCAGGCAAGAGGAATGTACTCACCGACAATCTCAGCAGAGCGTCTCAGATAGTGATTACCGAGTGGTCTTTGGATCATCTAGTAGCCAACAAAGTCCTGACTTTGTGGGGTTCCCCGACTGTGGATCTGTTCGCGACAGCGTTGAACTTCAAGCTTCCACTATACTGCTCCCCAGTCCCGGATCCCAAGGCGCTCTGGCAAGATGCCTTCCAACAATGGTGGGACAACATCGACGTGTACGCCTTTCCCCCATTCTGTCTGATGAGGAGGGTGCTCAACAAGATCAGAATATCGGTCAAACTTTCAATGACCCTCATAGCTCCACTATGGCATCACACGGAATGGTTTCCGGACCTTCTGCAACTCCTAACGGAACTTCCGAGAGAACTCCCTCCGCGACACGATCTATTCAGACAACCACATGCCAACATCTTCCACAAAGCCGACTTCACGCCTGGAGACTATCCAGCATATCCTCGCTGAGAGAGGATTTTCACAACAAGTTGCGATTAGGATGTCTGGACATCTTCGAAAATCATCCGCATCTGTCTACCAGGCAAAGTGGAAAGTCTTCTGTGGTTGGTGTCGTGGAAGGGGTATCTCTCCACTCGATGCCACTATTCCAACAATAGCGGAGTTCCTCGTGTATTTGCGGGAAGAAATGCGCCTTTCAGTCTCGGCGGTGAAAGGCTATCACTCAGCCTTAAGTCTAGCCTTCAGGCTCAAAGGAATGGACATTTCTTCCTCGCTGGAACTTACCTGCCCTCAGTCGGAAGTGAGACTTCCTCCATGGAACGTGGTTCGAGTTCTCAGGTCTCTTAAGAGACCTCCCTATGAACAATTACGCCAGGCTTCAGATCGCCACCTAACTTGGAAGACGGTGTTCCTACTAGCTTTGGCATCGGCCAAGCGAGTCAGTCAACTTCATGGTCTCTCATATGACATCGCCCATTCAAGGGGATGGGTGGAGGTAACGTTCAAATTCGTCCCTGAGTTTATTGCTAAGACTCAGAATCCGGGGGTGCCGGACCCTCGGTTCGACTCCTTCCAGATTTCGAGTCTTCGTTCTGTAACAGATGACCCAGACCATCTCCTACTGTGCCCAGTAAGGAGTCTGAGGCTATATCTCAAAAGAACGGCTGCAGTCCATCCTCAGGTGCAAGCATTGTTTGTTAGCACTGGGAGGACTAAGAGGAGGGTCACCAAGAACACCATCTCGGCATGGATTCGCAGGGTGATCCATCTGTCCCTGATCCAGACCCTCCTCTGTGACGTCGCCCTGGAGCACATGATGTCAGGGGCGTAGCTACGTCCCTGGCCTTCAAGAAGAATTTCTCAGTGACGCAGGTTCTTCAGGCTGGGGTGTGGAAGCGTCAGACGATCTTCACAGCCCACTACCTGCAAGACGTGACCCACAGGAGGCTCGAAACGTTCTCTATCGGCCCTGTGGTGGCTGCACAACAGCTGGTTTAGAACCTCAGGCTCCTTAGTGGACAAGTAGCAGAAGGTTGAGGGCATTGTTACCCGGTCTTAGTCTGCATGAATGAAAAGGTTTGTCTGGCCCTTATTCTTTTCTTCATCTTCCCCTCTCTTGGGGAAAGCAGCATCCTGGGTTCTCTGCACAGCTGACCTCAAACCACTGCAGGTAAACCATGTTTCCTTGTGCTCCTAGTATTAAGCTAATACTTTCACGTCCCCATACCCTGACGAGGTGGTATTGGGAGAGTCCTAGCCTAAAGTTTCCATCTAAAGGACTACAAGTCAACTTCCTAGGATGAGTCACACTTTATTATACCTTCACACACAGCTTGCATAGGCCGCAGTCCTTGCCTAGCAAGGTTCTAGCGAGGTGCAGGGACTCCTTATTGTTGAGTGCTAACAGACTCAAATAATGAGTCCCCGGGCAAAGCCAAAAGCCAGTACTGGCTGGGACTTTCCACCCTTCCTAATGGGTGAGTCACCCCTATTAAATAGCGTGGTTTGTATGTCAGTTATGGAACAAATGACATTCGTAGATATTTTGTATTTTTCCTAACTATACAAACCTTAGGTATTTAATCAAACTTGCCCGCCAGCCCTATCCCCCTTGAAGTCCTACCTCCAAGCAAAGTGAGCTCAAGCACAGGTGTGTGTGAGGGGGCGGGGTACAAGCTACCCTCCCTGCCCCCCGCTAACTAGTGGTGGGGTAGTAAACCCTCGTTAAAATTCTAATGGCTCGTCATTTCT
This sequence comes from Palaemon carinicauda, assembly GCF_036898095.1. Classification (NCBI taxonomy): domain Eukaryota; kingdom Metazoa; phylum Arthropoda; class Malacostraca; order Decapoda; family Palaemonidae; genus Palaemon; species Palaemon carinicauda. The sequence goes on along the minus strand of NC_090764.1, from coordinate 49,714,424 downwards.
GCTACGCCGAAAGTAATAACCCCTATTAAATAGCTAAGGTTTGTATAGTTAGGAAAAATACAAATTATCTACGAATTTGTCATCTTGTTTTTTTAAGATCACCGGTTATCGGGGCGCCATAGCTTCTCCCTTCTTCAGGTAGATTGGGTGGGACTTTTTAATGTTGGAGACTGCAACCATGATCCTGCAGAAGGAAGTACATGTCATGATGGCGAAGTGGATGAAAGCGAGCTTGGCCTCCCTAATTCATTGAGAACTTACCTTCATGAGCCTTGGCTTTCAAAGGCAAATACGCTAAGAATACTGAACCTCATCATCATCCTGAAGCTATCACTGAAGAAGATCCTTCCTCATCTAAGATCTGCCTACTGAAAGAATGGCTGGACAAAATATATGGTTGAAGATGAAGCAGGATAAGACTTAAAATTATAATGAAGTGGTGGTAGTTAGTTGGAGGTTGGCATGTAAGCTCCTACTTTGTTTTCAGTTGCCAGATACTACAGAGGTACTTCTCAGCATCTTCACTTGTCTGTCTTAATCTTTTTCTTTTTCCTTTAGATAGATGTGTTGGCAGATCGTCATGTGCGAGGGATATTAGCCTAAGGAAGCAGGCAGAGATACAGTATATTGTTTCCCAATAACTGTAGCTGTGCCTGTATTTGTGGAAACCTGGCCACATCCATATTCTTGTTCGTTGAACAGCATTCCTGTAGGGGGTTTATTCCCTCCTTAGGTTTGCTTTTTGATAATGGCAACTTAATCCTTAGGAAGTTGGGATTTCTTATACATCTCTCTGCTTTGTCAGAAGAAGGTTTTATGGGAGGGGTGTCATCCATCTACTCTTCTGTGTCTTCCCAACCACAGAATTGCACTAAGGGCATCTCACCTGGTAGTGTTGTGCTATCTCTTGAAAGAGTCTGTTGTGGTGTTTCTCTGTGTGGGGCGTCGTCTGGGCCTGCTCGATCACAATTAATGCGAACTGCAAGTTCTTCCTTCCCCTCTGCCACATTTTCATTAGATTCTTCCTGCTGTGGCTTGTAGAGGAAGGATGAGTAGAAGACATTATTTTATAAGTTCCGGAGATCTATCATTTGGATTCTCGTATCTGTGACCCAATGTTTTCTCCTCATATATGCGGGTAGGGAAAGTGTGGTACTTAGTACCTCCCTTCTAGAAGTTTGCCAATAGTTGTCCCATACCAGGAAGAAACATTGTAACACACTACTCTAGGGAAATGTCTTGGTACTTGGCATGGATGTTTACACACCTATTACTAGGAGGATTAAGTGACAAAACATCAGCATGCACAACTCTTATACAAGGCTAAGCTGTGCTGAGATGTTTTGGTACGGGGTACAGGTGTTAACACGCCTACTTCCAGTACTGTACTCGATCTCATACAAGACTAAGTACTGTATGTGCCCCTTGTTTGTATTGATGGGCGCCGCCCTTGTCCCTTTCTTTCTTCAGAGTTACTTAGATCATTCTATGAAGGGGACAGCCCAGCAGAATGGTGGCTTGGGACTGTGCAATGCGAGCTGTGCGAGCCTGATGACATTAGTATACCTGTACTTTACTGTCTCATCACAGACATAATTGTCTCCAGCTGACTGGTTCACGCGCCAGGCCTCCACACTCGCCATCACTTATTGGTCAATCCCCATGTGATCAGTTTTTACTCGATGGGACACTGCCCAATTGGATGCTGCGTGATGGAACACCACAGGATTGGACTTTTTGCGTATTCTTCAAGTTATTGTGACGTTCCTGAGTCACAAGACTCATTTTTTTCAGCTTCTTCTCAGTGTTCTGCACCGTCATTTTGAGATACAGTATTTTTATTCGTATAGATCCTTCCATGTTTAAAGGCCACTCATGAATGGCAGAGGCAAGGGACAGTGATATTGCCCTAGCAAGCAGGACAATGTCGTAGAGACTGACCATATATACATATAATGAGCGCCCAAGCCCCCTCTCCACCCAAGGTAGGACCAAGGAGGGCCAGGCAATGCCTGCTGATGACGTCTGTAGGCGAGCTGCCTTCATGATACGACACCTTGGTGTCTTCCCTGCAGCAGTCTCTGGGCGTCCCGGGACTCCCAGCCCCGCCTAATCCACAACACCTTTGGATCTGATCGGCTACCCCAAGGATCCAACTTGAGAGGTCAGTATCCTTCTCTTCCACCTCCGCAGGCCAGTCTGACCCCAGCAGGAAGCCTTCACAGGTTTGACTCCCTGACAACCCTCTGGTTCACCTGTCCCCCTCTTCCAGGCCTAGAGGTAAAGGCAGGAATGAGTCTAGGTTGGTTCAGGACTTTACCCATCTGCAGCTAACTCCTATCCGTTCCAGCAGTAGGATGACAGCTAAGCAGAAGAGGATGATGCCGCATTATACTCCTCCACACGCGGATCGGCTTCACCCACAGTTAAGCAGGGATGTGGACTCTCCTTGTTAGATTTCCTTTCAGCCTTTCAGACCGGAACCTCTGAAAGTGGTTCCACCGAACTGCGTCCTGTCTCCAGGCCATCAAGAGACGAGGAACCATCAAGTTCCGAGGCCCACGCCCCAACTGAGCGTCAAGCTCCCTCCAGAGTTTCCATCCTGGAGGAACACTTTCCACCCCGTAGGGAACCCAAGAACTCTAAGACGATTCTCAAGAGTTCAAAACCAAGGGAAGCCTTCAGGCAAGAGAAGACTCAAGGATCCCCTTTGGCGGGATTCTTCTGAGAGACTACACTAGTTGACTACTTCGATCCACCCCAGGCTTCTATGGCTGAGAGCTTGGAGGGGGATGAGTTTTTGGACTTGGATGACGATTACCATTCCGAGAGCAGCAAGCCCTAAGTTCCACTCTGAAGACGAGCGCTGAGAGTCGGAGCAGGCTTTCTGGCAAGTCCTTGCATGCATGCGCACAATAAATAAGGTGTCAGATCCTGGCACCACTCCCCTGGAAGGCAAGGACATGGTCCTGGACCACTTGTTTGGTACCCAGAGGCCCCCTAAGACTAGTGCAGTCTTGCCCTGGTTGAAGGGACTGACAGCGGCCAGAAAGAAAGCTGTCTTGCAGATAGCAGGCACTTCTAGGTCTCTACATGCAGGTTCTTCATCTAAGTTCCTCCCACTTCCTTTCATCTTGCAAGGGAAGATTGCTAACAAGCCCCATCCAGCCCTGCCCCTGGACCCCTCAGTAGGGTCTCTTACTAGGGGTCTCCGTGTACAGAAACTTTCCAGCCTAACAGCTTCGCTTTCAGTAGTTGAGCTCCTTAACATTGAGAAGGGCATGAAGTATGCCATGTAGGCTGCTTCGCGGCTTGATCAATGACTGGGGATGTTGGGCCACCTTGTTAGATCAGAGGATTTATCCAAGAAATCGGCAAGGCAGTCCGTGGAATTTTCCTCTTGTCGGGTACCCGGATACTGTGACTGGGAAATTCCACTAGCAAATACTAAAAGTGGAAGTAATGCGCTTAAGGAACTCGACGCTTGAGAGATCTTCTCTCTTTGACCCAGAAAAAGTAGAGAGGGCAGGTGATAGGTGGAGAAAATCCTCCAAGGATTCTCTCCTCCATAGGGCCATGACTTCCAGGCCCTACGGAAGAGCTCCTCAACCTCCCAGGAATCAGCTCTAACTAGCAAACCCCTCAACAAAGAGGACATCAGGATCCAACAAGGTGTTATGGCAGCCCTTTCCTGCCAGAGACTAAGGGCCCCAAACCCTTTTAGAGGAAGAAAAAATGGAAGAAGGGGCAGCTGATTTGGTCGTTCCCGCTAGGGAGGGTAATCCTCTCATCCGTCCACTGGTTAGGGGATGCTTGCAATGCCTCAGGCAGAGGTGGCAGCACTATAGGCCAGATCCCTGGATGATCGCAGTGATCGGCGTATGGTATCACGTCCCGTTCATTCATTCTCTCCCTCTACTGACTTGAGATCCAGTTCCATCGAGCTCCTATATGAAGGGATCCGTAAAGGAGCTGGCCCTCTGGGCCGAAGTCCTGACCCCGTTGAGGAAGGGTCCTCTCCAAACGGTCCTTGATGGACCTCCAGGCTTCTACAGTCGACTCTTTCTTGAGAAAAAGACATCTGAAGCCTGGAGACTAGTCATCGATCGTCCGTCCCGGAACAAGTTCGTCCTACAAACTCCGTTCAGAATGAAGACTGCAGACACGGTCAACCAAGCAGTAAGGCCTAAAGACTTCATGCGCACACGGGATCTCCAAGACACATACTTTCAGATCCCAATCCATCCGTCTTCAAGAAAGTATCTCAGATTCATACACGAGGATAGTCATTACTAGTTCAAGGTGCTGTGTTTCAGCCTCTCAACAGCACCTCAGGTCTTCACAAGGGCTTTTGCCCTAGTATCAATTTGGGCTGACAAGAACGGCATTCGTCTCTTAAGGTACCTCAATGATTGGCTGATTCTAGCAGACAACCCTTCTTCAACACCGAGACAGACTACTCGAGTTTTGTCAGGATCTGGGATCATGGTAAATCTCGAGAAGTCGTCACTGCTCCTCTTTCAGAGATAGGTATACCTGGGTATGATTATAGACACCAACCTCCAAAGAGTCTTTCCATCAGATGACAGAGTACACAGTCTGAGGGATGGGCAAGTCTCATCCTCAGATGGGAAGATCTTCCAGCCTGACATTGGTTGTGCCTTCTAGGCCACCTAACATCCCTGGTCCGTCTTGTTCCCAACAGCGGTCTCTCCAATGGCGGCTGAAGTCCGTATGGAACTAGTATACCGGCTCCATGGACACTTTAGTCCCTATAGGACAGGATCAAATGATGGATCTTCAGTGGTTGGTGGCAGAGGAGAACCTCCTCTAAGGGCTAGACTTTCTTGTCCCTCGTCCAGACTTGATGCTCTTCACAGACGCATCAAAAGAAAGATTGGGGCCCCAGCTGCTCTAACACAGTCTCAAGCCTGTTGTCCGAGTCCGAAGGGTACCAGCACATAAATCTCCTAGAGATGAGAGCAGCCTTTCTAGCTCTCCAGCAGTTCCAACAGTTGCTGGTGGGTCACTCCATGGTGTTGATGAGCGACAACGCTATGGTACTTACGTAAACGAAGAAGGCGGGGTCCTTTACGCAGCCCCTATGCCATCTAGCAGTAGAGATGCTAAGATGGACAGAAAAATATTTGTGTCCCTATCAGCTTGCTTCATTCTGGGCAAGAGGAATGTGCTTACAGACAACCTGAGCAGAGCGACTTAGATAGTGGGTTCCGAATGGTCTTTGAATCCTCTTATAGCTAAAAAAGTCCTGACTGTGTGGTGTTGACTGACTGTAGACCTGTTCGCGACGTCCCTGAGCTTCAGGCTCTCCAGTCCCCTGCTATACTGCTCTCTAGTCCTAGACCCTTAGGCTCTATGGCAAAATGCATTCCAATAACGGTGGGACAACATCGACGTGTATGCCTTTCCCCCGTGCTTTCTGATGAGAAGGGTACTCAACAAGACCAGCGTATCCAACAACCTACTCATGATGCTCATAGCCCCGCTCTGACACCATGCCGAATGATTCCCGGACCTTCTGCAATGCCTAGTAGATCTTCCAAGAGAACTTCCTCCATGACAAGATCTACTCAAAGAACCACACATGAACATCTTCCACATGGCAGCTCCATCTCTTTGGCTTCATGCCTGGAGATTATCCAGTATCTCCTCTCTCAAAGAGAATTTTTGCAACAAGTTGCGGGAAGGATGTCTGGATACATATGGAAATCTCCAGCCTCGGTTTACCGGGCAAAGTGGACTGTCTTCTGTGGTTGGTGTCATGAAAGGGGTATCTCTCCCCTTGATGCACTATACCAACAATAGCGAAATTTCTTGTATACCTTCAGGAGGAAAAACTCCTCCCGGTCTCGACAGTGAAGGGCTATCACTCAGCCTTAAGCTTAGCCTTTAGACTGAAAGGAGTAGACCTTTCCTATTTGTTGGAGCTTTCTCTCCTCATACGAAGTTATGAGATCACTTTTCCCCAGTCGGAGATAAGACCTCCTCCTTGGAATGTGGTTCGCGTCTTGCGGTCCTTAAAGGGCCTGCCCTACGAACCATTACACCTTGCAACAGACCATAATCTCACTTTGAAGACTGCTTTCCTACTTGCTTTAACTTCTGCAAAAAGAATCAGTGAACTTCATGGTCTCTCGTATGACATTGCCCATTCTTGGGGATGGGGGAAGGTGACACGCGCCTTCATCCCTGAGATTATTGCAGACTCAAAATCCGGGGTACTGGACCCTAGATTTGGGCCCTTTCAGATTAGTAGTCTCTGTTCTGTAACCAATGACCCAGATCAACTGTTACTTTGCCCAGTGAGAAGTTTGAGATATTATCTTAAACGCACTGCAGCCACTCGTCCCCGGCTGGCAGCCCTCTTTATCAGTACAGGTAGAATTAAGGAGGTCACTAAGAATACCATCTCTGCCTGGATTCATAAAGTTATAGACTTGGCACTGAATCCTGATCCTCCTCCAGTTCGACAACCCAGAGCTCACAATGTCAGGGACATTAGTATGACCCGGGCCTCCAAACGCAACTCTTCTGTAATGTAGGTATTACAAGCGGGCGTGTGAAAGCGTCGGACAACCTTCGCCACCCATTACCTGCAAGACGTGACCCACAGGAATCTTGATATGTTTTCTATCAGTTTTGTGGTGGCTGCACAACAATTGATTTAAGAATACCTCAGGCTCTTTGTTGGACAAGTAGCAGATAGTTGAGGGCATTATTTACAGGGGATTAGTGTGGGATAAATGAATAAGAATGACTGGCTCTTTACTTTTCTTCATGTTCCCCTCTCTTGGGGAACAGCACCAAGGGTCCCTATGCAAGCTGGCTTCACCTGTCTGCAGGTAAGAGCCATTTCCCTTGTATAGCCAAGTATTGACTTTATACTTGTACACGTCTTCAATACCTCCCACGAGGTAGGCATTGGGAAACGTCTGTGTATTCCTGTTTTAAACTCGGAATATGCTTACCTAGATGTTCATATATAGTACTATCTCTCTCACAACCACACAGATTGCTCAGGCTGTTAGCAATACTCGTCTTATGTATCACTTTAGTGAGGTGTCAAGGTTTCCTCTGGCTTCAGTGAAACACAACAGAGAAAACCCAGGTCAATGACCAAGCCAGTGGTCAGACTTACCACCCTCCTAATGGGTGAGTCATCCCTATAAATCGCGTAAGGTTTGTTAGTGCAGAAACAAATGACAAATTTGGAAGTAATTCGTATATTTCCTAATTAGTACAGACTTGTAACTATTTATAGAAATTGTCCCGCCATCACCGATGTGAGTAGATGTAGATGTAGATAGCTGGGTACCCCCCAGGCCCCTACTACCCTCCCCTCTAATAATGGTTGGGTACGGTTGCCACCTCGCATTAAAGTCTTAATGGTTAACCTTCCAGCTCTGCTTAAGGATAATCCCTTTAAATAGCTACAGGTTTATGTAAGTTAGGAAAAATATAATTTTCAATATTAAACTTAGCCGGTGATCATATAAGCTGCAACTCTGTTGCTCGACAGAAAAACCTACGGTCAAAATACGCCAGCGATCGCTATGCAGGTGGGGGTGTACATCAACAGCGCCATCTGTCGAGCAGGTACTTAGTACTCCAAGTAAACAAAGAATCAATTTTCTCTCTGTCGGGCTACCGGCAAGACCTACTAATACGCTGTTACTAACTGGATTTGTTTTCACTACTATTTGGTGAAGTACACTATTCTAGTTTTGAGCTTTCGCTATGCAGGTGTTTTATCTTCATCTCAAAACTTGAACTCGTTTTGGATAGATTTAATTATGGTGACAAAGAGAGTATGGACTCTCTTTCACTTTTAAATGGCCGACCCTTCCCTTAGACGGAAGTGTGTTTAGGTTTTTAGTAATTTTGCTTAACACGTTATAGATCTATATATTTTATATCTCTCCGCCTTTATTAGGCCTCTTCGATTAACTTTCCATTTATTATAAACATATAAAAATAAATTTTTATGTTTTGTTATATGCGACCTTTCCTGATAGTAGGCGGTCCTAACTTGGAACCGAAGTTAATCAACGTTGAGCCCGTTATATCGTATTTAGCCTTTAAAGAATTTAAAACTTTTTAAATTTAATGTTTTATGAAAGAATTTCTTTGATAGTCTTCGTACTGTTTTCAAAGATGAACTAACGTTTAGTTTTTTAGACTACGCAGTTGTTGACGTTCAGGACGTTCAACATGCGCTCTATCGTTACGATAGAGAGAGAGTGTATCACGGTTTCACTTTGCAGTAAGAGTAAATCGATTCTGACGTTTCGTTCATTCTTTCTAGCTTAAATGTTTTAAATTCTAAATTAAAGGAACTTTTTATTTGGAAAACCTTTCAGTTTTTTCCTTTAGTCAAATAACATGTTATTTTGACGATATATAATTGGGCTCTTCTCTTAGGTGCGAAATCAAGAGAGAAAGAGAGAGAGAGATAGAGACGGAGGGAGAGAGAGGAGAGAAAACGTTCCGTTCAAGCGGGTAACGTTGTTCTCGTGTTACTCTCCTCCCTAGTCGCTGTACGGGGAAGAAGGTAAAACGTTTCTAGGGTTTTATTCTTGTCCCCAGGCTATGTGCGGTGAGAGATTGTAAACGTAGTTTATTTGAACTAGTGTTTAGTCTCTTTCCCAGCCACTGAATTTTTTATCTTTATATATGTTTTCTGTTTTTTGCTAGTATTAATGAGCTGCATTATACGACTGATTTCGTAATTACTACCTTTTAATGAAGGATAGAATTGCGTGTTTCAGGTAGAAATTTGTAAAAGTTTCGATTTCAGTGAAATAAGTGCAAAACAGAAAATCGAAGTGATAAAGTGATATGCGCAAAGTGTTACAGTGTTGCGTCCGAGGGTTCGTCTGTTCGTGCCTGTCGTTCACCTAGTCCGGGACCTCTTGCAAGCTCCCAAGCCCAGGGGAGAAGTAATGTCGAACGACTTATGGGTTCGTCAGGCCTTGATCAACGAACAGACGTTTCCCTCCGTGGTTTCGGGCGTATCTACCCAAGATCGCCCCACCCACACAAAGACGAGAGAGCCCATTTATTTCTCGTCTGCGGAAGAGGTTTCTCGTAAGAAACCATGGACCAAGATCTCGCAGCTTATTAAGCGCAAGTCGGTCCCTTCCGCGCAAGTCCAACGGCCCAGTTGTAGCCACTGGGTCAGTTCGGACTCGCTGCAGTCTTCCGACGACTGCTCACCTCCTAAGAGAGGCAAAGCGGTACCGCATCAGGCAGTCACACCGTCTGTTGCCGCACCTGCTCCTGTAGACCCTTAGTGGTCTTTGCTGCAGACCATGCAGTCTCAGTTAACGTCATTGATGCGGGACTTTCGTGCGGAGAAGGTTAACACTGCACCAACCTCTAGCCTACAACCAACACGGTTGTGCGTCCTGTGGACGCTGAGGCGACCTTCTGCCCCACTCCAGCTGAGAGAGTCCCGCCACCCATGCGTTCCAGTGTACCCTGCCAGCCGCATGTTGACGTTTAGTAACGCACGGAACCTTCAGTTGACGTTCGCGAGGTACAACAACAGTCTAAGTTGATTTGTTTTGACGCGGTGCGTCAACCTCCGCATTCTAGAGTTGTTTTGACTGCTCAGTATAGACAGTCAAAGCAGTCTCGAGTGAACACTGTATGTCCTCACGCACCTGTTGTGGTTGACAGTTCACTTGTTGACAGTTCACAGACTGTCAAGCAGTTACATGACGTTGCCTTCTGGTCTGCTACTAATGCACCAGTGAGAGACTCACTGAGATAACCTAGCTTTTATCGGACAAGGTTCCTGTAGATGAGAAAGTGCTGTTCTCCCTCCTACTGATATTCCCTTGAGGACTCTGTCATTTGGAGAGGAGCCTTAAGCTGCTTAGCCTCCTATGGACTTTAATTAAATCATGATGATTTTTTAAGGATCTTCGTCCGGATCTTGTAACTGCTGCTCCTCATTCGCCTAAACGTCAGAACTTACACTAGGCCTAGCTACTTCGAAGCCATTGTTTTTAAGCTAGTGCTCTCTCGCTCTCCTAGAGAGCGTTACGTTGGCTAGGCGACTGGTTTTTGCACCAGGAGGAGTTTTAGGGATACAGCCTTTTGATTTCCCTTCTTTTAAACTGGCTTATAGAGCGAGAGTCTGATAGGACACTAGAGAAGTTCTCGGCTTGGGAGTTCATGCCTCTGCCCAGATAGACTTCTCATTTCTGGTAGACTCGCCCTGGCGCCTAGCCAGGAGACGCTCCAAGTTGTTTACAGGACAACTTCTCAGCTTTTGTCAAGCCTTTGAAGTTTTGCTGTACTATTATGTCACACATAACTAGGCTTTCAGGGATGGTAATCGGTTCCGCCTCAGTCGCTAACCCCGTCTGTTGCCACACCTGCTCCCGTAGACCCTAAATGGGCTTTGCTGCAAGCCATGCAGTCCAAGCTTGCGTCCTTGATAGAGGACTTAAATGCGGAGAAGAACCTTCTGGCCAACAACCTTCCAACCGGTCGGTTGTGCGCCCTGTTGACGCTGAGGTAACCTACTCGCGTCTGCCAGTTGAGGTGGTTCCTCCTTCTGGCCAACAACCTTCCAACCGGTCGGTTGTGCGTCCTGTTGACGCTGAGGTAACCTACTCGCGTCTGCCAGTTGAGGTGGTTCCTCCACCGATGCGACCCAGTGTGGGTTGCCAGTCGCACGTTGACGTTAAGCGACGCTCGGAGGTGGTTGTTGACGTTCAGGACGTTCAACAACCAGCAGAGGTGACTTGTTGTGACGCAGTGCGTCAACCTCAGCAACCCGGTAGGGTGTTGACTGCACAACCCAGACAGTCTAGACAGTTTCGGGTTGACGCTGTACTTCCTCGCGCACCCATGGTTGTTGACAGTTCACAGACTGTGCAGCAGTGCCATGATATTGCGTCCGGCTCCGTCACGCATCCACCAGTGCGACCGGATTCAGCGAGTCAGACGTTGCCCACTCCGTTGCCGTTTCCTCATCAGTTTCGGATGAGGAACCCTCTGATGAGGACGTTGCTGAACAAGACGATCAGCCCCCAGCCCTGCTATCCATCCAGAAGATGCTGAAGAAGGAACGCTGCCCAGTCAGGCTGTGGATGAGTCTGGTAGGGACACTGTCATCCGTGGATCAATTTGTGTCACTAGGAAGACTACACCTCCATCCTCTTCTATACCATCTAGCTTTTCACTGGAAAAAGGACAAGACGCTAGAAGCGGTCTCGATCCCGGTTTCCGGAAAGATAAAGTCTTGTCTGACTTGGTGAAAGGACTATATCAACCTTAGAGAGGGTCTTCCCCTGACTGTTCAGACTCCCAACCACGTTCTCTTCTCGGACGCATCGGACGTAGGCTGGGGTGCGACATTAGACGGTAGGGAATGCTCGGGATTATGGAACTCTAGTCAAAGGACAGTGCATTTCAACTGCAAGGAGCTACTGGCAGTACGTCTGACCTGGAAAAGCTTCAGGTCTCTCCTTCAAGGCAAAGTGGTGGAGGTGAACTCGGACAACACCACGGCTTTGGCGTACATCTCCAAGCAAGGAGGGACCTACTCTCTGACATTGTACGAGATCGCAAGGGACCTCCTCACCTGGTCAAAAGGTCTAGACAGATCACTAGTAACGAGGTTCATCCAAGGCAACTTGAATGTCATAGCAGATTGTCTCAGTCGGAAGGGACAAATAATTCCAACAGAATGGACCCTCCACAAGGATGTATGCAAGAGACTTTGGGCCACCTGGGGCCAGCCAACCATAGATCTCTTCGCAACCTCGATGACCAAGAGGCTCCCAATATTTTGCTCACCAATCCCGGACCCAGCAGCAGTTCATATAGATGCCTTTCTACTAGATTGGTCACATCTAGATCTATATGCATTCCCTCCGTTCAAGATTGTCAACAAGGTACTGCAGAAGTTCGCCTCTCACGAAGGGACAAGGTTGACGCTAGTTGCTTCCCTCTGGCCCGCGAGAGAATGGTTCACCGAGGTACTTCGATGGCTAGTAGACGTTCCCAGAACACTTCCCCTAAGGGTGGACCTTCTACGTCAGCCACGCGTAAAGAAGGTACACCAAGGCCTCCACGCTCTTCGTCTGATTGCCTTCAGACTATCGAAAGACTCTCGAGAGCTAGAGGCTTTTCGAAGGAGGCAGCCAGAGCGATTGCTAGAGCAAGGAGAACATCCACCCTTAGAGTCTACCAATCGAAGTGGAAAATCTTCCGAAACTGGTGCAAGTCAGTATCCGTATCCTCGACCAGTACCTCTGTAACTCAAATAGCTGACTTTCTCTTATATCTGAGGAAAGAACGATCTCTTTCAGCTCCCACTATCAAGGGTTACAGAAGCATGTTGGCATCAGTCTTCCGTCACAGAGGCTTAGATCTTTCCAACAATAAAGATCTACAGGACCTCCTTAAGTCTTTTGAGACCACGAAGGAGCGTCGTTTGGTTACACCTGGTTGGAATTTAGACGTGGTACTAAGATTCCTTATGTCAGACAGGTTCGAACCGCTACAATCAGCCTCCCTGAAAGATCTCACCTTAAAGACTCTTTTCCTGGTATGCTTAGCCACAGCTAAAAGAGTCAGTGAGATTCATGCCTTCAGCAAGAACATCGGATTCTCATCTGAAACGGCTACATGTTCTACAACTTGGTTTTCTAGCCAAACACGAGCTGCCTTCTCGGCCTTGACCAATATCGTTCGATATTCCAACTTATCGTATGGTTGGAAATGAACTAGAAAGAGTCTTATGTCCTGTAAGAGCTCTTAAGTTCTTTTTAAAAACCTTTACGAGGCCCGTCTGAAGCTTTATGGTGTTCAGTTAAGAATCCATCTTTGCCTATGTCAAAGAATGCTTTATCCTATTTTATCAGACTGTTAATACGAGAAGCTCATTCCCATCTGAATGAGGAAGACCAAGCTTTGCTGAAGGTAAGGACACACGAAGTTAGAGCTGTCGCAGCTTCCGTGGCCTTTAAACAAAATAGATCTCTGCAAAGTATAATCGACGCAACCTATTGGAAAAGCAAATCAGTGTTCGCGTCTTTTTATCTTAAGAATGTCCAGTCTCTTTACGAGAACTGCTACACTCTGGGACCATTCGTAGCAACGAGTGCAGTAGTGGGTGAGGGCTCAACCACTACAATTCCCTAATTCCATAACCTTTTTAATCTTTCTCTTGAAATGTTTTATTATTGTTTTTGGGTTGTCCGGAAGGCTAAGAAGCCTTTCGCATCCTTCTTGATTTGGCGGGTGGTCAAAGTCATTTCTTTTGATGCCCCAGTGCTTGGCTTAATGCCTAAATCCCATATTCAATTCAATTCAATTCAATTCAAAGTCATTTCTTGAGAAGCGCCTAGATTAGAGGTTTTGATGAGGTCCTGTTGTATGGGTTGCAACCCTTGGTACTTCTGATCTTAGGGGTCGCTCAGCATCCTAAGAGGATCGCGAGGCTCCGTAAGGAAGACGTACTTAAAAAGGCAGAGTAATTGTTCAAGTCAACTTCCTTACCAGGTACTTATTTATTTTATGTTTGTTATTTTGAATAACTGCTAAAATGAAATACAAAATACTTAGCTCATAATAATGTAAACATGTAATGCTGGTCTCTACCCACTCCCCTGGGTGTGAATCAGCTTATATGATCACCGGCTAAGTTTAATATTGAAAAATGTTATTTTTATTAATAAAATAAATTTTTGAATATACTTACCCGGTGATCATATATTTAAGGACCCTCCCTTCCTCCCCAATAGAGACCCAGTGGACCGAGGAGAAAATTGGTTCTTTGTTTACTTGGAGTACTAAGTACCTGCTCGACAGATGGCGCTGTTGATGTACACCCCCACCTCCATAGCGATCGCTGGCGTATTTTGACCGTAGGTTTTTTTGTCGAGCAACAGAGTTGCAGCTTATATGATCACCGGGTAAGTATATTCAAAAATTTATTTTATTAATAAAAATAACATATTACTTCTAAATTTGTTATTTTTGCTCCTCAAGAGCAAATTGCATTGGCATAACTATGCAATTCTAAGTTCTTTAAGTTACAAGGCTTGCCTCAACCATCCTGCAAGTTCTATATTGAAGGTTAAATTGATGGTTGCTCACCACTCAACAGGCTGTTATTTGTTCCTACACGTAATACAAACTATTGACCCTTAATAGGCTTATGACTTCAGCAAGGCTGGAAACAGCCATTCCAGCTTTGCTAGTCTTCCTGTACTCCTATTTAAGGATCCAGGTTTGTATAGTTAGGAAAAATTTAAATTACTGTTAAAAATTTGTGATATTTGAATGTATGTACAATGCACATTGTTTGTTTTTATTTACAAATAGTGAACTTATGAAATGTTTACTTTTTCTCATTTCAGGATTAGTGTGTCAGATTTGAAGCCCATTTGTAGTGTATTCTAGTGCTCTGTTTTATATGAAGGCATATTTTTCAAATAGTAAATCAACATTGAAATATGTCATAACCTAAATGATGACTGATGACAGTGACCTTAGAGTTCATGCCTTTTGCTATGTTCAGCCATACACTTTTTGCTGACAACCACTAATAAATTGGTCAGCTCCCAAGCAACAACTACATGCTCGATGTCTGAGGAAAGGCGGCAAAAAAGTAAGTTGAAATAATGTATAGTTATCCCTGCTTTTTATGAATATTTCAGGTTTTAACATGTTCTGTCTTTCCCTTTTAATATTACAAGGAATTTGTTTTATTTAATTGTTATGTCGAAACATGATAACATTGTATACAGGTAGCTCATACTAAGAGGAAATATTCACAGGTTAAAAGCAGTACCGATTGAGAAACTACGGGTAGAGAGTTATTGGGTCCTTTGACTGGCCAGACAGTACTACACTGGATCCCTCTCTCTGGTTACAGCTCATTTCATCTTTGCCTATACATACACAATAGTCAGGTTTATATATATACATGTGTGAAAACATTCTTAATGTTTATGTATATATATAGATATGTTGTAAGTTTCCTTTTCAGTGTTCTGCTGTGCGTGTGATAACGTATACAGCTGGTTCTCAAGATACTTGAGCAAGGCTGGGGAACCTTCCCTTCCAACCTCTACCCCCCTCGTCCATCGGTCTTCCCATCGGCAGATAACCTGCCGTTGACTCAGCAGGGGAATCATCATTGTTTGAACCCTCCTCGTTCAACTGGTGTCTTCACCTTTCCCTCTTCCACGGGGAACATATGGATTACTGAGGGAAGGGTGTTTGGCCTTTCAGAGCTTGACTTTGGTTTTTCTCTTCCCAAGGCCATTCACTTTTCATGGGCTTCTGACAGTATGCTAATGGGGGGGAGCACCTTTCCCATTCGCGGGTTAGGTTACGCTTCCGATTGTTTTTCTTAATTATTTAAGTGAAATTATGATTGTTTGTAATTTAGCTTTTCAGCTTCTTCACCACTGGGAACACTCCCATCGGAGGATCAGTGGTCCTTCCAGTTAGTGAATATTCTTAGCTTGTTTTATTACAGTTACTCTCCGCTCTCCTTCTCCTATCGATGTCGACTGGGGAAGAGAGTGCGCAGTTCTTATTTCATGTTTGTTCCCTCGGTGGACTCCTTTCCCGTTGCGGACTCCTTTCCTGTTGCGGACTAGGTCTTCCTCCCAGGGAAGTTTTTTGTTGCATAATTTATTTTATTTTTCCTCAGTTAACAATGCAGTTATTCTTTGTTTGACTAAGAGAGTCGACGAAGTAGAGCTGTTCCCTTCATGCCTAGGAATCTGATGTCACTGCCGGCCCCCAGAGGGCGTCATCAGCGACGTCATCCCTTCTTAGAAGTAAGCCTATGGCAGCTCCTGATCAGCACTTCATCTTTGAGGAACTAGCTCCGGCTATGCTTCCTCAGGCAGCGCTCTTGGCAGATCATCTTAGAGTGCTGCCAGGAGGTTCGCCTCCAGGTGTTAGACTACTTTCCCTTCTGAGGGAGAGTTTTCCTCCCTATGTGTGGGGCTGTTTCTCCCTTCCGAGGAAGAATTTCCCTGCATCTTCATCACATCATCGACTCCGACTGCTGTTGCTGTCTTCGCCTAGACTATCCTCCCCCCTGGCTGAGTTTCTCTTCCTTCTGGGGCGAAGCATAGTCTTATGCATGTCTCTCCTACGAAGTGATCACTTCTCACATTCACGAGAGGGGTAACTATAGAGACTCCTCTCCGGAGGATTGCTACTGCTGAAGGTCAGCTTGCTGATCCACCGGCCCTCAGGGTCGTCATCAAAGGGCGTCCTCCCTTCTCCTTAGAAGTACGCCGTCATCTCCACTGAAGAGATGCCTCTTTGGTTCTTCAGCAATGCAGCCTTCCTCTGCAGAGGAGCCTCCTCTTCCTTCGTCTTCATGCCTGTTCCTGGACCTTCTAACCACGCTGCAGCTAGTCTTCGGACTTTGGTCCTGGACTCTTCTATGGATCATTCGTGATCCCCATCGGTGGATGTTCCCCCTTCCAGAGGGCACATCCCGATTCCTGATCGTCCACCTGCCGACCTACCATCGCTGTTCCTGTCTCTGGTATAGCCTTTTGAGGTCCTTCCTAAGTGGGCAGCTGCGCCCCAACGCTCTCCAGCGCGCCATTGCCTGCAGTGCACCAGCGCTCATCAACATCTGGTCAGGGCCAGCCTGCTCCTTCACGCTTTCCAGAGCGCCCGTGTGCTCCACCCCAGCTCGTCAGCGCTCTACAATGATTCGGCGTTCGCCTGACTTACAGCCTTCTCCTGCTTGTTCTCAGCACCCTCTAATGCCCCAGCGATCTACCGATCGCCGGCAATCTCCAGTGCAGCCTTGCCATTCCAGGGAGCAGTGTTTGCCAGCTCACCAGCACTCGCCAGCCTACCTACGATTGCCAACGCAACTGCGCTCTCCAGCTCGAGCTAGTCAGCGCTCACCACAACCACTGCGCGCTCCTGCGCAACCTCGTTCTTCGGCTCGCCAACGCTCTCCTGCACAACAACGCTCTCCTGCACGACAACGCTCTCAAGCCGCAGCGCTCTCATGCATGCCAGCACTCCACTGGGCATCAGCGCTCTTTAGCTCCCCAGCGCTCACCTGCGCACCAATAGCTGCTCTCCGGGCTCTCCTGCGTATTCTAAGGAGACTGTGCAACTCTGCGCAGTGTCTTACTGGGCTCCAATGCTCTCCTGCCCGCCCGGGCTCTCCTGTGCATTCTAGGGAGACTGCACAGTGCCTTACTGCGCGCCAATGCTCTACTGCGGACTTGTGCTCACAGATCCAGTGCTTGCCAATGCACCAGCGCTCGCCAATGCACCAGCACTCGCCAGAGCTCCAGTGCTCACCTGCGCGCTTGCCTGCTCGCCAGGACTCTTCTGCGCATTCGTCGGAAACTGCGCACCAGCATCCTTTTGTGCACTGCCGTACTGCACACCAGCACTCTCCTGCCATTTCTCTTAAAACTGAGCACCAGGATCATCCTGCATGCTAGCGCTCTTCTGCTCACAAGCGCTCCCCAACTCGACAATGGTCCAGTACTCTCGTGCGCTCTCGCTCGAGAGGCCAAAAGAACGAAAAGGAAAACTTTTTGACAGGTCACCATTGTCCCATTCCCCTCCCCGCAAATGCATTACAGCACGCCCGCCAGGAAAAGAGGAAAGAGGCTTCACAAAATGGTTCAAGATCCCGAAGATTCCATCTTCCAAGGCGGATCAACCGCATTTACTATCGGTCGAGACTCCTCACAGGGAACCCTTGGTCTCTTTCTTTTCAGGAGGTTTTTCTGACAGTATCTCTGTCAGCAAACACAATCTGGACATTGCAAACGGCCTATCATTAGCGCGCCAATCTCTAATAGCCAGATCACCGATCACTAGTTCACCGACTGCAGTTCACTAGTCCGCCGATTGCCGATTTCAAGTTCATCTTCCACCAATGAGAAATCATCAACAGACTGATCACTAGATCACCTCTTGCTGATCGCTACCTCGCCAATCGCAAGATCGCCAATTGCTAGCTCATCTTTCTGTGATCATTGACTTCCAGTCTTGCGAATTGCTAACAATCTCCGATTGCTAGCATGCCGATCGCCGATTACTAGTCAATAACCAGTCATCAGCTTGCTAATCACTAGCTTGCTGATCACTAGATTGCTAATTGCCAGCTCGTCTTTTTTCGATCATCGACCTCAGCCCGCTGATCTCTGACTAGCCAATCGTCAGCTTGCTCATCTCTAGATCACCGATCGCCAGTACTCGATCAAACGCTGATCATCAATAGCTCACTTATCACCAACTGACGATCATTAAACCATTCTGCTGTCTCTCAGGGCTCTCCAAGCCGATCACCAACTCATTAATCACCAACCTTCCTTGGGTGACTGACCAGACAGTCTTCATCTGCCTCTCAGTTACTATCTTCGGCTCAGATATTCCGATTCACCGATCGTCAGCATTTCATTGTTCACAGCATGTCGTCACTCAGATTTACTAGTCAACCTCTGCCCGTGGTTCCCTAGATTGGAAGGCAAACAACACACTTGTCGTTACTTGCTGTTTGCCATCACACCAATCCACTAAAGTGATCAACAGCCCCCATCAGGAGCTTGTCGACAGGTGACTACTCACAAGCACACTCAAACTGCACGATAGCCACGATACCCAACCGTTACCCATTGGTTAACATTTGCCAGACCGATGCTGTTCTAAGGAATAGCATCAATCCCGTCAGGGCACATGGTAGAGTCAAGCGTTGCCTTACACACTTCTATCAGTTAAAGGAGTTCTCTCACAGGGAAGAATCCTTTCCTCCACGAGTCAAGACCCTCGCGTCAACAATCTCCTATGCGAAAGGATCCACAAGAAGCTGTCCCTTTGTGTCGATGTCCACACCATGTTGGAGAAGTTTGGACAAGGAGTAAGATCACAGGTCTTCATGTGCACTCTGGACCTAAAGGATGCATACATCTAGGCCCAAACCATCCATCTTCTAGGAAGTATCAGAGATTCAGTCTAGACACCGTCTTAATGAGAGAATGCCTTGACGCAGTCGTGTGGTTTCTTCATATTGTTGAAGAATTGTGACGGGCAAGAGGGCCATCTTCGGATAGAATTCTAAAGGATAGGGCAAGAGTATCACGTAAGGCTTTGCTCACCTCTAATAAACCTTAGTCCCTCACTACAAAGGATAAAGCTAACCTCTCTTAGGCTATATCTTTGCCTGATTTGATGGAGGTTCCACATAAAACAGAGTTATCAGGTGCACCTGTAGTGGGGAAAACACCAAAACCTAACAAATCACCACCTGTCAATAGGAAAAGAGAGAGACCTCCATATCTCTCACCCCCATCCATTAAAAACACCAAAGTTATGACATCAATTAGATATGATGTTCTGCCTGTTGATATTTCAGATCAACTTGAAAACTTCTTGAATTAATCTAAAATTCAAGTTGAGGTCCACCATCCCCCACAAGAATTAATTAAGAACACTGAAAAGGCTAATGTAAAACCTAACTTATCAAGACCCACACTTAAGAAGCCTATTGAAAATATTGTCAAATCATAAACTGTCAATGGAAAAACCTCATCAAAGATGTCTTTCAGAAAATAATAAATAGTTTTTTGGGCTCAGCCATGTCGTCCTGATGGAAGGTTCCTTTAGGTAGCTTTCTAAGGGATATTTGCTACTGTGATACTCCCAGAGAATTAACCATAGGTCTCCAGAATTCTAACTCCTGGCGCGAGTATCCTTAATATATCTTGAAGGATATCGCATAATATCAGGGGATGTATTTTTTTTATATGATACAGCAATCTTCACCCCAAATAGATTTAACTCTTTGAGGGGGAAGAGTGGCGAACGAAAGGGGAGCCGTTATCAAGGTATCCGGTGGACCCCCCTCCCTGTATTGCTACGGCCCATCATTCCCTTGAACTGTAGCATTTAAGCTAAGTGCGCTCCCTCATTTCTCTCGGTGTTGTTACTGTTTATTGGAATATTATCATGCAATCTCCAGCATCTTCATACTCTGGAAAGTTGAGTATTTAATCTTTCCTGTGTATAATTTTTAGCTCCCTTCTCACAGTTGGATTGGCATAATTTAAGTGTGTTAAGTGGAGCACAGCCAACCCCGGAGGCAGCCATTTTAAGACCGCTGTCGCACGTCATAATGTAATTATTTAGTTAGTAGTGCGACACTCCCGGTATTTAACAGTAAAGAAACTTTTTATTTAGTCAGGCAAAATTATACTAGTGAAGATTGCATACATAATATTTCCTCTTCAAATATATAACATTACTTGCGCATGCCTAACCTGTAAATCCCGTTGTTTAACCTCTTGTATCGTTCATATTAATTTGGTTGGGGATATATATCCTCTAGAATTTATTGGCATAATTCGATACGTTTCTCTTTTAGAGAAAAGAAGATAAACCCTTCCTTCCCCCCTGAGCTCCGCCATTCCAAGCGGCAACCCTATCTTTCGTCATCGCCACCGAGTAGTTAACAACGGCTTGACTGAGATAGTTTTACCGTCGATCTTCTTTGCCGCCGAGTATCCCGGCTTCGAAGTATGACGGTAACTCAGGGTGTATTGTCTTGTAGCCGACAATGCTTCCTTAGTTTACAACCGAAAGTAGGCGGCATACCTGCCGCCGCCTTTCTCCCTTGTAGACTATAACACATGTCTTATAGCCAACAATGTCGCCGACAGGGGAATACTTATTCCTCTGGCGACCACGACGGCGTCGGCACAGGAAGCCATGCTTCCTTAGTTTACAGCCGAAAGTAGGCGGCATGCCTTCTGCCGCCTTTCTCCCCTGCAAACTATAAGACTCTTTTCACTCCCCCCCTCTGTCCTTTAGTGTCTGGCTAGCCGTCACAACATTCTTTTGGCCGGTATTCTACAACCATCCCGGCTTGCTGGGTTGATTAGTTAGGATGGCTTGCTGGGTTGATTAGTTACCGGCCGGGACCCTACCAGGGGCGGTTAGGTTGCCGCCTCGGCCAACTCCCCCTTATGTCCTTCCTTCACCGGAAGCGAATGCCCTGGGGGGAAGACGGAGCCGGCCCTGACGGCTGCTGGTGGGAAACCCAATATACTGTTGAGAATTCTTCAGTCCTCTCTTGGACTGCCATCCATAGACCTCGTAACCGACAGTACAGCCGGCGGCAAGAGTTGTGGCTGGATGGAAGTTAGAATCAGATTCATTCCTTCCCTTCCATTAGAATTCTCATTCTGGCAAGGAGACAGTAGGTGGCAGTAGCCCTCCTTCACTTCCATTTATTGTGCTAAACCATAATAATAGGAAACCCTCCTTTTCATTCTTTCTGTCTCTCTATCACTTAGGGCCGCCAGGCACTAGCCTAAACCCGGTAGTGTAACAGTAAAACTACAGTATACAACAATACAATAGCCAGTAAAACTACAGTATATAACAATACGGTACTTGGAAAACTACAGTATATAACAATACAGTACTTGGAAAACTACAGTATATAACAATACAGTAGTACAAGTATTTCTAACATACTCTGTGTATCCTTTCGCAGTCTATTGTTGGGACCGCATAACATGCTGAGGTTGAAGCATTCCCTCAACACCCTGATGAATCCTTTGATTATCGGGACACTCATGAAAGACCGTTAAGTATTAATATTTTACAGGTGGAGTAGTTAGTATAAATATTTACTAGCTCCGCCTCTACGTACGAGAGTTATTCCACTCTGTATTTTCCCTTATAAGGAATTTAAATATTAACATTGTCGAAGGTCTCAGCAACTGCCTGTGAAACACAGATATGGGTCATTCCTATTTCCTTTCTAGCTTACTATCCTAAGCTATTAACTATAATAGTATGTAGTACTATTTTTTATGTATGCATTATATCAATGATATAAACAACTGAGTACTCATTTCACCCTTCTTCTCTCTCTCTCAGAAAAAAATAATAGACATCTCTAACACTATAACAGTGGAGAAGAATAAGAGAGAGAGAGAGAGAGAGAGATTTTACTTAAAGAATATGTTAATGCTATGTTTAGAGAGAAACAGAAAAAGAGAGAAGATTTTTTAAAAGAGCTTGTTAATGCTATTTTGGTTTTCTTTGCTTAACTTTTTTCTTTCTTTTTGTTCATCACGCTGGCGCTTCTCACAATTGATCGTTGCCAACAATCTCTTTGTCCTTTATCCCTATCAACAAAAGGCATTCTATCTCTTCCAGGGTATTGCTACGATGTCTTGTAGTAATGGTGATCCCCTTCGATGGTTTATCTGCTTTAATGGCTGCCTTCTGCTTGATGATCGTCGTGATCATAGGCCTATTCCGGCCATATTGTTTAGCCATATCACTCACATGCACACTGCTCTCATGTTTTTCTATAATTTCTTGCTTCAATTCTAATGAAAGAATTGCCTTCTTCCTTTTCTCACCACTACCTGTACTGAAACTTAGCTTCTTAGGCACCATGATTATAGGTAAAATCAAAAAGGAAATGTGAGAAAAGGAAGAAAATAAGCACTGTTAATAACAGACCAAACAGAGGACAACCATACGATACACACAAGAACAGAGAACAGAGCACTCGATGCTCAATGGCGTCCCTCTTATTACGTGCTGCCATCTACCGGCGTAAACAAGATCTACATTGGATGTTGGAGCATTACTTCGGGTGTCGAGACAAAAATTTTATGGAATTATACTTCGGATGTTGGAACAATCGTATGTAAAGACAATCGTATGTAGAGGTTCCACTGTACATTATATCAATGATATAAGCAACATAGTACTCATTCACCCCTTTTTCTCCCTTACAGGAGGAGCCAATGGTGAAGTGTACAGTTGTGTTCTGCAACCACAAGAGTAAGAACTTTTGTGGGCATATGATGTACAGGTCTTATACCCCTGCTGCATCGTATCTGGATCCCTGAGGTACTGGGACCCGAAGGGTTGCTCCAACTGCTTGACCTTGCTGACCGACAGCTTTGGAGAAGATATCCCTGACACTACGGAGTCAAGGGATACAGCAAGGGAAACCCTTCGAAGGTGAGTATGAGGCTTCCAGAAGAACTCTGCGGGACCTTACCTACCTAACAAATCTCTGAAGTGCCTACTGTTCCCTAAGGCTCAATCTAGTACGTTTGTGCCTCAGGTACAGGTCCAGCCTCCCTTTATCCAACGGACAGTGGACACGGATATCAACAAGGCACTGCAAGGTTTGGACATCCACCAAGAACGGATGTCGGAGGTGTCCATTGACACCGGACAGGACCTACTGCAAGAAGGCCCTGAATAAGAAGTGGTTCAACCACACACGGAGGAAGAAGGATCCGTTTCGACAGTGACTGAGGTCCCTCAGCTCAGTGTGTCGGCATATCAACCTATGCCGTCAACCTCGTCAGCCCCAACTCCCCAACTGGCTAGACAGGTCGGCTGGAGCGAAGCGCTCCTAGAGTCGATCCAGCAGATGTTGACAAAGAGATGAAGAGAGAGGACAGGAAGGGAAACACCCTGGTGCTTCCAAGGGCTCTGCTAAGCCCCTTGAAATATGTGACCTTCCTCACTGCTCCGAAACCAACCCCTGGAGGTAGACGGAACACATGCCCATGTTGAATGGGAAGCTTTATGTCTCCGAGAAGTTGGGGGCCAAACCCCTTGAAAAAGGAGCCGGATATACTAACTCCAAAGTCTCAGCATTGTGCAAGAAGCACCCAACCTTCGTTGCTCCTTCCTCTAGAGCCTTCCCCCTTTCGGGGAAAGCCCTAGACTGTGTCATGAGAGCAATCAAAGAGGGCAAACCCTGCCCAATCCTAGAGAAATGCAAACCATTATCTCTAGCTATGCCCACCAGCGAGGAGAAGTGGAAAGAGGTACATCTAACCTTCTCCGTCTCGAAGTTGTATCCTGAGATAGCAGGCCATCTTTTGAGAAGGAAACAGGAGACGAAAGATAGTCTTGCCGCCTCTCTGTCTCATCAGAACTGCTTGGAAATGTATGCAAGCCTTAAATAATGCCCCACCCTTGTGATGGATTTGTATGCTTTTCTCAGGTCAAAAAAGGATCTGTAGAGAGCATGTGTTTGTCACAACAACTGTGAAACACAAACCCAGAAAACTGAATCCATCATGTATCTGGGGCTAAGACCCTTTCCCACAGGAAGCGGTCCAAGAAGTCA
The DNA here is from genome assembly GCF_036898095.1 of Palaemon carinicauda. Classification (NCBI taxonomy): domain Eukaryota; kingdom Metazoa; phylum Arthropoda; class Malacostraca; order Decapoda; family Palaemonidae; genus Palaemon; species Palaemon carinicauda. The sequence continues at coordinate 49,690,249 of NC_090764.1, read as the reverse complement.
TTGTCAAAGCCACCACGGAGAATAGGAACCTTCTCCAAAAGTGGGGCATGTCCTCAAAGAGGAAATCTTCATTAGAACTGCACAATTTCCGACCGTGACCATGACCACGGTGCCTCAAATGGTAGCCCAGCCGCAAACCACCTTCCTGATGGTCCCTCAACAACTGGTAGCCAGTCACCTGTGTTTAGACACTCGACCACCTTTCGGCCCTACTAAGGTAAGGGCCCAAAAAGAGGATCCTCTGAAAACCCCCCAAGGGTGCAGGAGGACGCGGTCAAGGAAACAAGTCCTCAGGAACTTCTAAACAATGAGAGGTTCCAGGTAGGAGGCAGACTTTTCCACTTTAGGGATCGTTGGACCTTCGATCCCTGGGTCCACAGCTAAATTATGAATGGACTTGGTTGGAAATGGAACAAAATTTCACCCCACTCCACCCCCTTATTGGAAGAATATACCTCAGAACTCTTGAACAAGAAGGTAATGAGATTAGTGAAGTCCATCAAAATTCCAGGGAAGGCTGTTTTGTGTTCCCAAGAAAGACTCTGATAAACCCAGAGTCATTCTAGACTTGTCTCCACTCAACAAGTTCATCGAGAACAACAAGTTACGGATGCTTACATTGCAACACATAAGGACCCTTCTACCAAAAAGGGGCGTACACAGTCTCAATAGACCTGGCAGATGCTTACTGGCACCTACCAGTCAGCCGCCCCTCTCCTCCTACCTAGGATTCAGGCTACAGAAGTCAAAATATGTCTTCACAGCCATGCCCTTTGGACTAAACATAGCCCCAAATGTATTCACAAAGCTAGCGGACACAATCGTCCAGCAACTACGCTCCGAAGGAGTACAGGTAGTAGCATACCTGGACGATTGGCTGGTGCGGGCAGCATCCAGGACTACTTGTCTGCAAGCAGCAGGAAAGGTAATCCAGTTCCTGGAACACCTGGGCTTCAAGATCAATCGCTAGAAGTCTCGCCTTTCTCCAGCTCACAGGTTTCAATGGTTAGGAATCCAATGGAACTTGCAGTTACACCACCTCTCCATTCTAATAAAGAAGAGAGAAATAGCGGCATCTGTCAAGAGACTAAATCCAACACGAGGATTTCAAGACGCCAACAGGAAAGAGTACTGGGCTCTCTCCAGTTCACAGTAGTGGCAGACCCGGTGCTAGAAGCACAGCTAAAGGATGCGTCAGGAGTCTGGAGAAGATACGCATCAAACGCTCGAAGAGATCAACAAGGTTGACACCGATCTGATTGCGCACGCTATTAAGGCCGTGGTCAACAAATAAGAGCCCAGCACAGACAATTCTCTTGTAACCACCACAAATATCAGTGGTGATACACACGGACACCTCCCTGGAAGAATGTGGAGGCCATTCGCATGAAAGGAAAGTGCAAGGAATTGATCACTCCAATTCAAAACTTTCACATCAACATCTTGGTAGCTATGGCAGTCTTCCTGGTGTGAAGAGACTATCCCCTCGCAGAGCAGTCCACATCAGACTGGTCCTCGACAACGAGGTGATAGTAATATGTCTAAATCGACAAGGCTCGAGTTCATCTCACATCAATCACGTGATGTTAGCCATCCTCCGCCTGGCAAGGAAGAGAAGATGGCATTTATCAGCAGTTCACCTTCAAGGGTTCTGCGATTTAACGGCGGATGCTCTATCCAGGCGAAAGCCGATAGAGACAGAATGGTCCCTAGACGCACGCAGACTCATTCTCCTTCATTTTCAATAAAAGTCCCGGAACTGCAGATCGACCTCTTCGCAACGAGCGACAACAAGAAACTACCTCGTTATGTAGCCCCTTACGAGAACCTTAAGCAGAGGCGATAGATACCATGTCTCTCGACCGATCTCCTGCGAAAAGTCCTCGACAAGCTAAGATCCTTCAGAGGAACAGCTGTAGTAGTGGCCCCCAAATGGCCCAAAACAATTGGTTCCCTCTAATTCTAGAATTGAAACTGAAGCCGTTTCCTCTGCCGAACCCAGTTTTATCCAAACTGGTGCAAAAGTCGACTGTTTACATTTCATCTCCGAGAACCAACAACCTGCATCTCATGATTTTTTCGCCCTAGCAGCGAACAAAAAGTTTGGGATCTCGAAGAACTAGGTCGACTTCATTGTAGAGTACAAGTCAAGGTCAACCAGGAGACAATGTGAATTGTCTTGGAAGAAATGGGTATCCCCTGTGAAAACAAGGGGACCAACAGAAATTTCAACAGATTTCTGTCTCTTTCTTCATTTACCTACTTGAACAAGGCAGCGTGTTAGTCAGTCGGCCCTGACTAGACCTCTTCTATACGTCTATGAGGTGGACCTCACAAGCGAAACCTTTTATAATGTGCCAAAGCATGCACTAGACCCAAGCCGGCAACCCCTCCAAAGCCCATTACATGGTCGTTGGTCAAAGTCTTGCACTATGCTTCGAACCTATACAATGAGGATTGTACTCTAAAGGAACTAACACAGAAAGTCAATTTTCTGTTCGCAATACCCTCAGGGCTAGAGTTAGTGAAATATTGGCCCTATCAGATATGTAGGCCATATTCATTTCCTAGACACAGGAGAACTGAACCCTTTTCCTGATCCGGCCTTTCTTGCCGAGAATGTGCTACCCACCAAGAGGTGGGGTCCTTGGAGAATCTGCCCAGTAGAGTGTCTTAAGGTCTATCTTCGTAGAACTTCAGACTTCAAGGAAGGACAGCTTTTCTGAGGCAAAACCTCAGGATCGATCAAAATCTATCCCTAAGATAACCGAGAGCAATGCTCACCTACTTCTTTGCAGAGCGAATCCTGACAGCTCACTCGCAGGTCACTATCCAAAGAAAATTGCTTCTTCACAGAATTTCTTCCAACACAGGGGCTTTGGTAGTCTTCGCTCATACATTAGGTGGAGATCAACCAGATCTTTTACAGACACTATACGAAGCAAGTACATGAAATAAAACATGTTGTGGTGGTGGCGAATAGTGCTATAAAACCTGTCGTCTAGCGCTGCGATGAACAGTGAACTGCTTTGGGACTTTCCAGTGCATCGGGTGCATGGGTACATTTACCCTCGAGTGCAAATCACAACGATGATTAACACACTGTTCCATATACTGTAGGTGCATATCTGATCGATAACACTAGTACCGAGTGAACGTTGCGTCACGATGTTCATGCATTTCCAAAATCTGTACAATTCAGTCAGATCTGGTTTCACATCTCCATTGAGTGGCATTATTTCGATGAAATTACATATTTTTTCGACAAAAGAAAATATGGACACTGATGTGTTTTCAATGCCGGATCAGATTCATACCTGATTGTAACTACATTTGCTAGTCTAGTTGCAAGGTAAACTACTAATCATATTTGCGTCTTATTGCTGCTGTCTCAGTTACAGACGAATAAAGCATACTAGAGTTTTAATTAAACCCTAGAAGGGCCCAACTTGGAATCAGAGTACAGATTTCCAAGGTATGAGAAGGGTAAACTGTAAGAATTACCGTCCGTTCCTATGGAGATACAAACTTTGAATCCTTATAGTCGAAGTAGACACTTTCCCTGCAGGGGGCAGGAAGCCCTAAGCTAGTTCCAAGCTTAGTGGGTATGAGGGACAACAGTAATGTCATATATAAAGGTCTAGGAGATCATATAAGGAACTCATTCAAAGTAAAGGCACTTATACAAACCCACAGATATACAGTAGTACTTTCAAGTTAATTCTCTGGTAAGCTTCATCAGGACGACATGGCCGAGCCCAAGAAATGGATTTTGAGCAAAGCGAAAAATCTATTTTTGGGTGAGATAGCCATGTCGTCCTGATGGACCCACCCTCCTTTCTTAAAATGACCCCACCCGAAACTACTCTATCTGCGGCTATTCCTGCTTAAATGCAACAAGGAATGATGGGCTGTAGCAATACAGGGAGGGGGTCCATCGGGTACCTTGATAACGGCTCCCGTTTCGTTCGCCACTCTTCCCCCTCAAAGAGTTAAATCTATTTGGGGTGAAGATTGCTATGTGTCGTATCAAAAAATACGTCCCCTGATATTATGCGATATCTTTAAAGTTATATTAAGGATACTCGCGCCAGGAGTTAGAATTCTGGAGACCTATGGTTAATTCTCTGGGAGAATCACTGTAGCAAATATCCCTTAGATAGCTACCTAAAGTAACCTTCCATCAGGACGACATATCTATCTCGCCCAAAAATAGATTTTTCGCTTTGCTTAAAATACGTTTTTTCATCCATTTTGCAATGGAATTGTCAGGTTTTGAGGGCCAAATATGAAGAACTTAAGCTCTTAATTCACGAGCATTCTCCCATAATTGTATGTCTACAGGAGAGCAAGCTTGATGCTAATACCTCTTGTCCTCGCGAATATATTAGCTATAGGACACCTTATGATCATGTAGTAGGGAGCCATGGCAGAAGTCTCATATACATTCATCGAGATGTTCCCCAAATACCTTTATCTGTCCGTACACCTCTGCAGGCATTGGTTGCACAGATTGATATAGGGAGAAAATATACAACCTGTTTGCTGTACTTGCCTCCAAATGATAACATTGTATGATGATTTAGTAGAGGTGATTCAACAGCTCCCTCAACCTTTTCTTTTACTTGGAGATTTGAATGGTAGACATCCTTTGTGGGGTGATGTTTTAGCAAACACCATGGGGAGTATTATATCATCAATTGTGGAAAACGAGGATTTCGGCCTCCTTAATTCAGGAGAGCCCACACACTTCCATGTTCAGACAGGTACCTTGTCATGCATTGACCTTTCAATTGGAAGCTCTAACTGCCTCCTTGATTTCGATTGGAGGACATTAGATTATTGGCATACTAGTGATCATGCACCAATCATTATAAACTATAACAAGAGTCCGCCTTTACAAAGATCTCCACGATGGAACCTTGATAAGGTGGACTGGGATAGATTTTGTGAGCTAAGTGAAATTGAAGGAAAGGCAGAACAGTTTGAAAATATTGATGATGCCATAGACTTTCTGAATGGAACCCTTCATACTGGAGTTGACTCAATTCCCAAAACAACAGGGTTATTCAAACAATGACCAGTCCCCTGGTGGTCTTCAGAACTAACTGCCCTGCACAGAGCCACAAGAAGGTCTTTAACTCTGCTTCGCTGACACTGTACTGAGGGGAATTTGATTATATACAAGAAATGTAGAGCACAGTTCTGTCGTGCCATGAAGGAAGCTTGGCGCCAGTCATGGATGTCTTTTGTTTCCTCCATTAACAGTAGAACACCACCATCTGCTGTGTGGAGGAAAATTAAAGATTGCCTGCAAATTTACCCCGAACCCACCACCAGTGTTGAAGGTGAACGTTCAGTATGTGACTGAAGCAAATGATGTCAGCAATACCCTGGCTAAACATTTTTAAAATGTGTTGTGCAAGTGAGAAGGAGCTCCTGGTCACCAGTATAGGAGCAATGAGGAAAAGAAAATGTTAAATTTTATAACAGCAAGGGAAGAGTCATATAATTCTCCTTTTACTGAAAGAGCATTTGATTCTGCTCTTATTAATTGTAACAATACAGTCCATGGACCCAATGGAATTCAATATGCAATGATTAAACATGTACATTTTAATACAAAGTTATTTATTTTAAGCATTATTAATAGAATATGGCATGATCATAGTTATCCAAGTGTTTGGGAACTAGCCATTATTTTAGCCTTTTTAAAACCCGGTAAAGACAAGTTTTTAGCAGCAAACTACTGACCTATTGCATTGACATCTTGTTTATGTAAAATTATGGAGAAGATGGTCAATGCAAGACTGATTTGGTACTTTGAAAAGAAGGGTATTTTATCACCGATTCACTGTGGATTCAGAAAAATGCACTCGAACGACTGATGTGTTGATACAACTCGAGTCCTCTATTTGTGAAGCGTTTGCTTCCAAACAGCACCATGTGACAGTCTTTTTTGACCTTGGAGATATGGTATACTTAAACAATTCATAAATTATGATTAAAAGGAGAACTACCACTATTTATTCAGTCATTTCTTTCACAAAGAGTTTTTCAAGTGAGAGTTGGGGAAATTCTACCAGAGAGTAAATGTCAGGAAGAAGGAGTTCCTCAGGGTAGTGTGCTTAGTGTAACCATGTTTGCACTAGCAATTAATGGGTTATCCTTAGTCATTCCCCGGGATGTTCTCTCAACATTATTTGTGGATGATCTCTCAATATCATTTGCTGGAGCTAGAATAGCAATGGTTGAGAGAAAAATACAACTCTCTATTGACAAAATTATCCAGTGGGCCGATATGAATGGATTTAAGTTCTTGACTAGTAAAACTACTATTGTCCATTTCTGTCGTATCCGGGGAGTACATCCATACCTGGATATATACATTAAAGGTCAATGTATCCCATGTGTAAGTGAAGCTAAATTTTTAGGTTTGATATTTGATTGTAGGCTTACGTGGGTGTCTCACTTAAAAGCGTTAAAAGCTAAATGTCTTGAGGCTCTGAATCTTTTAAAAGTATTGTCCCATACATCATGGTGCCAGACTGCAATACTATTTTAAAATTATACAAGGCCTTGATTTTTTTCCAAAATTAGTTATGGATGTGAAATACAGTACAGTATACTCTTCAGCCACCCCAAGCTGATTAAAGATTTTGGATTTAATACATCATGCTGGTATTAGATTGTCCACAGGAGCGTTTAAAACTTCGCCCATTACAAGTCTCCTTGTTGATGCTGGAGAATTACCTCTAGACCTTTACCCCAAGTCTTCTATTGTTCGGTATTGGTTTAGGTTGCAAAGACTCCCTAACTCTTTAGCCTTTCAGACTACAAGCCTTGTAAGACACACATCATACTTTGAGTTGCACCCTAAATCTCCTCAACCTTCTGGCTTTTGGGTGAAACAATTATTAAATAGTCTGAATATAATTAGAAGTAAGGTGCTTCCATTTAAGGTATCATCAACGCCTCCATGGAAATTACCAGAGGTATCTTTTTGTAAAAATTTTATTGGAGTTAAGAATATGACTGACTTAGAGTTCAGGTCTCTTTTTATGGAACATGTTGCAGAACATAGGGGATCGACTTTTATATATACTGATGCTGGTGTTGGATTTGGAGTACATAGTAATGATTTTAATTGTAGAGGTGCTCTTCCTCTAACGGCTTCCATATTTACTGCCGAACTGTATGGCATACTAACCGCTATTGAGAAAATAGCATTGGAGAAGGAGGGTAATTTTACCATTTTTAGTGATGCAAGGGGTGTCCTTCAAGCTTTAGAAGTTTTTAATTCTAGTAACCCTCTAGTTTTAAAGATTTTAGAATGACTTTTTATTATTCGTTAGAAAGGTTTAATGGTTCGATTTTGTTGGGTTCCAGCACATGTAGGAGTGTCTGGGTATGAGAAGGCAGATTTACTGGCGAAGAATGCTGCATCCTAGTTGTTACCAAGAAGGTATCCTAATCCCTTTAATGATTTCCTAGCTAACATCAGAAAATTGTTTTGTAGTAGTTGGCAACAGCACTAGGGTGGTCTAGATGGCAATAAGATGAGAGAGGTAACAAATGTCATATCTCCTTGGAGATATAACATGATGCCCCGAAAGTGGGAGTCGTCTCTTTGTTGTCTCCGCATTGGTCACACACGGTTGACACATGAGTTTCTTCTGAAGGGCCAACACCAACCGTATTGCGACGACTGTTTTGTACCTTTAACAGTGAGGCATTGGTTGATTGAATGCCCCAAGTATGATAACTTAAGAAATAGACATCTGTTTGAGGCTCGAGGTGAGGACGGCAGGTTTATCCTGGTCAAGATCCTTGGACATGATGTGTCGTACAATGCTAGTGGCATTTTTAAATTGATATCAGAAGCAGGTCTTTTTAATGCTATTTAACTTTTATAACATATTTACTTCTAGTGGCATTTTGAGATTTATATCAGAAGCAGGTCTTCTTAATGCTATTTAACTTTTATAACATATTTACTTCTCTATTTTGTTTGAATATTCTTTTAATCTTTATTTATAATAAACGATATCGGCGTCAATGACCTTCGATGTCAGGATGCCAGAAAACTTCAAATCAATCAATCCACCTCTGGAAATGCCCACCTGGAGAACCTAAGTACTGGTGTGTGGATAGCAAAAGAACAGCAACTGCCCATAAATGTTGTGGATAGCAAAAGAACAGCAACTGCACATGAATGTTCTGAAGTGCATGCAGCTTTTCAGGCTCTGTAAGCATTCCAGCAATGGGTGGTGGGTCACTTAGTAATGCTGAGAGTGAACTTTACTGTAAAATCATACCTCAACCAGTAAGAAGGCACAAGCACCCTGCCCCTCTGTGGATTGACAAAGTGGATGCACTTCTGGGTGGAATTTCATGCCATAAATCTGTCATAAGATACATTTTAGGTGGGATTGAAGAACTTCCTAGCAGATCAGGTCAGTCGTTATAGGCAATTTTTAGGGACAGAGTGGTTCCTCTCTCTTTGTGTGACTGAAATGCTTGTTGCATTAAGGATATCCTTATGGTTAACTTGTTCGCCACACATTTAAATAACTTTTAATGAGAGATTGCCTTTATATAGTTGCTTGGCTTCAACATGGGACATTGTTTTCTGAGTTGAATCTTTGTGATGGGCAATAGGTCTCTTGAACTGGGAAACAAATTTTTCCTCGGTTTTACTCAAAATATGTATCAAATACTTTTTGTATTGATTATTATCTCTTCATCCTCTTTCATATTTGATCCACTGTCTCCCACCTTGTTGTCCAACCTGTCTTCCTCTTTTCACTGTATAATATTGGGAAGAGATACCATTGCTGAATTATTTTTTAAACCAATTGTGAGGGCTGTGGTGGTTTCCCAACCACTCAATAATGTTTGGAGCTCAGAAATGTCAATACAGTATTCCCATATTGATATGCAGGCCTATATCTTAAAAAACTGGCTTATGGATTTCAGGGTTGAACTGTTTTTAGAGATAGGTTTACCTGCCACTATGATTAGTGGGTTTGGCTTACACTTAAGCCATTCTTTTCATAATGGCACCATTCCTTTTGGGGTAGAGAAGGGCGTGGACATTTGGGAGTCAACTCTCACTGGTGTCATTTGTGAAAGAAATTGATTCCATTAAAGGCTAATGGTGTCTCATAAGGCTTCAGTGTCTAAAATTTTCTTTCCCTGAAATTTATTTGTTCCTATACATACAGTAATACAAACCATCACCCTATAAGAGCATGACATCAGCAAAGCTGAAACAGTCATTAAACGTTTTTTAACAAGGTAGTGGGTAAGTATCACTCACCTGACCAGTAAAGCAACCTTCAGTTTGACTTCAACTGCCTGAGAGTACGGACATGCTTCTTGGTGTCCTCGTCTGACTGATTAATCTTTTGCTTTAGTGTACTTTTGATTTAGATTATTGGTCTTTCAATTTTATTTGAGGGATATTACGATTGGATTTGCAGTACCATATGTCCTGATAACTTTAGGTGTGTTACAGTTTCTCTGCTACATGCCACTGTCTAATATACAATACTTGTTCATGTCTATTGCTGTCCTATCCCTTGGTGTGGCAGACAACGTGAGCCTTAGAGAGAGTTTCCTTGGACATCGCATGTGTTCTGTCAGTAGATTGCTGCCAAGTGTAAAGGGAAGGGGCTCCACCATTCTTCCCTTCAATGTCTGCCAATCCTGGAAGGTGCTAAGGACGTATCACCGTGGTGTTGTGTCCAGGCTTATGAGAGTTTCGTTCATCACCCTACATGACTCTGGATAAGATGAACTTCAAGTTCTCCTTTCTCTTTTCCTCTCCAATGCGACTTTTGAGAAGTTAGAGTAGAAGATGACATCGTGAACTCCAGGAAGTATGATCTATAGGATTTAAATTTGCTTAACACTTACTGTTCTTCTCCATGTGGGACAGATAGTACTGTACACGCTGTCGGTCAGGATAAAGGGCACCGCCCTCCATTCCCCTTCCTTGGAAAGATCTTTCCTTATTTTGGGAGATAGAGAAGTGGCGTGTGCCAATTATTACTGCTGTCTCTAAGTGCAGAGTTCCATTGACTATTACTGAATCTTAGGGTGTGACACCTAGTGCAGAGTTCCAGAGACGACACCGAAACACAGGATGACCAATCAGTCTAACTCCCTGGAATTTGTCTGGTTCCTCTGCATGGTTTCATTGAAAGCGTCCTGTAGTATTGTACCAAAACTTACTACTGGGGAAGCATTGAGGTACGAGATTGAAGGACTTCAGCCCTTGCTTCAATTTCCAATTCTCACGAAAGACCTGTCACAGGGGCTACTGGTCAGGTTGATGAGCTATGTTCTAGTACCTTTCATGCCAAGGACACTCCCCGGACGCTTAGGTGATCTCTTCACTCACACAAACTTCCAAATGACCATGAGCTTCCCTGACCTAGAGATGACCTATAGATGATTAACTTCCCAGACCAGTGTTCTGGTTTTCACAAGTTATGAACATCTTCTCTATGTGTAAGTAAGCGTGAGGACTGCTCATTGTTCCCTGTCTCTGTGAGATGAAGGTCCACAGGTACGATCACAATCACCTATTGACTCCTCTCCATGTGCAAACATGATTATTAATTATAATTATTATTATTACTAGCTAAGCTACAACCCTAGTTGGAAAAGCAAGATGCTATAAGCCCAAGGGCTCCAACAGGGGAAAATAATCCAGTGAGAAAAGGAAATAAGGAAATGAATAAAGGATATGAGAAATAATCAACAATTAAAATATTTTAAAAATAGTAACAACATCAAAATAGATATTTCATATATAAACTATAAAAAGACTTATGTTAGCCTGTTCAACATGAAAACATTTTCTGTAAGCTTGAACTTTTGAAGTTCTACCGATTCAACTACCCGATTAGGAAGATCATTCCACAACTTGGTCACAGTTGGAATAATACTTTTAGAATACTGTGTAGCATTGAGCTTCATGGTGGAGAAGGCCTGTCTATTAGACTTAACTGCATGCATAGTATTACGAACAGGATGGAACTATCCGAGAAGATCTAAATGTAAAGGATGATCAGAATTATGAAAAATCTTATGTAACATGCATAACGAATTACAGTAATTGAACAACGGTGCCAGAGATTGATATCTAGATCAGGAATAAGAAATTTAATAGACCGTAAGTGCCTGTCCAACAAATTAAGATGAGAATCAGCTGCTGAAGACCAGACAGGAGAGCAATACTCGAAACAAAGTACAATGAAAAAATTGAAACACTTCTTCAGGATAGATTGATCAATGGAAATCTTAAAAGAATTTCTCAATAAGCCAATATTTTTGTGCAATTGAAGAAGCCAGACCTAATATGCTGCTCAAGAGAAAATTTGCTGTCGAGAATCTCACCTGAAATTTTAAAAGAGTTGTACAGAGTTAAAGAAACATTATCAATGCGCAGATCCAGATGTTGAGGAGCCACTGTCCTTGACCTACCTACAATCATCTGAGTTTTGTTAGGATTCAACTTCATACTCCATAATTTGCTCCATGCACTAATTTTAGCTAGATCTCTATTAAGGGATCCAGCAACCCCAGATCTACACTCAGGATATGGAATTGATGCAAAGAGTGTACCATCATCTGTATATGCAACAAGCTTGTTTTCTAAGCCAAACCACATGTGTGTGTATAGTATGAAAAGTAATGGGGCAAGAACACTAATCTGAGGAACACCACATATCACATTCCTGTACTCACTAAGGTACCCATCAACAACAACTCCTTATGATCTATTACAAAAACCAAATTGCAACTAGGGAATAGATGATTACCCTTAGAAAATCTTTTCAGACATTTTGCCTAAAGACATTAAAAATTTTAGATGATATGGGAGCTTTGTAAATTGGGCGGTAATCAGTTGGGCTTGAGCTACCACAAACACATTTTCATAGTGGAATAACATTACCAATTCTCCAAGTGCTAAAGCTCCTCTTCTAGCTAACTTGCACAAAATAAGAGATAACTTTGGAGCTCAGAAATCTGCTGTCTCTATAAAAAAAACAAAGGAAAAATACCATTTGGGTCTATGCCTCCATAAGCATCAAGGTCTATCAAGAGAGCTTTAATTTCATGAGATCGAAAAGCTAAACTAGATAGTTTTGCCTCAGGAAAACAGGAGTAAAGAAGATAAATTTTCTCATTACTCTGCTTAATGTCAAATACATCAGTCAAAAGCTTTGCCTTTTCCTTTGGACAATGAGGGACAGAGCCATCTGGTTTAAGTAAAGGAGGAACTGTTGTGTGTACACCAAAAAGTGCAGATTTAAGGGTAGCCCACCACTTATGTTTCTTGGTTGTACCAGAAAGAGTCTTTTATGGTTAAATTGTAGTCTTTTTCAGTTGAAGCATAAACTCCTTGAGAAAAAGCTCTAAGCTAAGTATAGTTATTCCAGATCAAATCTGATCTGTTACCCTTCCAAAGATGATAGGCCTCCTGCTTCTCAAATAAGCATGTCTATAAGCATTATTGAACTATGGTTTGTCTTTCACTCGGTACCTAAGCACACTGGAAGAGATACGCCTATCAATTATGTTGACTATATTCGCATTTAAAGTGACAACAGGATCAGCACTACTATACAATTTTGATCAATTCAGGCCCAAAAGATCACTCAAAATCCTATTCCAGTCTGCTTGAGATTTCATATAAACCTTACATGAGTATGATACATCAGAGATAAGCTGTCCATTCTTCACTGCTAATGAAATCAAAGCATGATCAGATGTCCCAACTGGAGAACCAACCTTACTTGTTATAATACAAGGGGAGTCCGTGTATACAAGGGCCAAGCAGTGACCAGATCTCTGTGTAGCTTCACTTATGATTTGCTCACTGACTGATTCAGAGGCAAAGTCTAAAGCTCTTAAGCCAAGGTGATCAGTAGGACGATCTAGAACTTGGGTAAGTTCATGATTTCTTCTGCGCGCACAACTGTCGAGTAACACCTCTATGTGAAAGAGAGACAGCATGAGCATGGTCGTCTCCATGCACACTAGAGTCGGCATAAACACAATCTTCTCCATGCACACAAGTAAGAACAAGTGTGATCGCCTACCACTTACATAAGATACAGCACGACCCGAATTGTCTAATCAAATGATTGTCCATGAGTACGATCATAACACACACGATTTCCAGGCACTAAGGGTCTACGTGCTACGTTTCAGTATTTCTGCGGTATCTAAACACTCCATCTTGGCTTCAGCAATCTTGGTATGATCAGCTATTGTATTATTGATCTTCACCTCATTCCCAGCGAAGTGACAAAGACACTTTGGAATTCTGTGGATTAGTATAAGGTAAAGGAAATAATAAATGCTATACCATTATGGAAATATGATAATAACCATAGAAGGTGGGAATCATGCTCTCTGTGGTCTTAGAATTGACCACACATGTTTAACTCATGAATTCCTGATGAATGGCAGGTGCCAACTATTTGTGATGATTGTTTGGTTCCTCTGACTGTTAGGCACTTACTTATTGAATGTCCAAGTCTTGAGGATATCAGAGACTGATTCCTCTCAAGCTTGTAATGAGGATGTCAGGTACAGCCTTACCAAGATTCATGGAGATGTTTATTATGCAACTTTTGTAATTTTTAAGTTTGTCTTGGAAGCTGGCCCTCTTACTTGTTTTTAAATTATATATTAAATTTAAAATGTTTCATTTTTTAATTATTTATTCATTCCTGTTTTTTTTATTTCTTAGTTTTTTATCTTTTTAAGTTATTAATTGCTTATTAAGCCTACTCTAATTGTCATCAATTACCGCTGATGTTATGATGCCAGATAATTACCAATTATTCATTCATTTCCTCTACCCCCAGTCAGGTTGAAAGATTCAGCATATTTAGAAAGTTAAGGAATATGGACAGAGGTTAGTTCAAATGCCTTGTCCTGCAGCCAAGTCAGTAGGAATAGATTGATCACTGAAAGATCTTATCACGCTCTATTCCATTCATGAATCACACACGAAACCAGCTTTTCTGGATGATCTCTGTTTTTTCTTCTCTCATTCCCATGCCTCAGACAATCTAAAATTTCTTGAGTGTTCCTGTTAGAGGCAGAAGGTATAGGGGTCTTCCTCAGCTTCTACAACAGTGTTATGGATGACCAATAGGTATTCTAGGACCACCAGGCATTGTGTGCAAACAGGCATTGCAGATGGAGGAGGATCATCAACTCTTGCATCCACAGTCAAATAGGGGCATAGGGAATCTAGGGGTCAATGTGAAGGCACTCCCCTAAATCATAGTAGAGAAGGGAGTTAACAATTAATTCATGGTACTCACAAAGGGAATGCTTTTTCCTATCTCTATCATAATTTGGATACAAGGCACTCAAAAGGGTAAGCTGGAGCTGGTATAAAACGTACATTTTATATACAGCGGATGGGCCTCCTTGCAAATGAATAATTATTGATAAGTTTGTTGAAGAGGTCCTTGATATACAGCCTTATGGCATTTAGCCTCTCCTTGGTAATTTTTTCATACGCAAATGTACTCTGATGTTTGAGCCACCTCCATGTGGACGAATTTCTCTGTGGTAGTATTGCATTTATTCGTTGTTATGCAGAATACCCTGATATCCTTACAACTGGTGTAGGAAAAGAAACCTTGCTTTAACTATCAGCCTTTGAATCTGAACCTAACATAATGATTAATCAAATTGCTCCTCATATGGTAAAGGTAGAGGTTCATATGCATCCTTATAATGCTCAAGTACATACATACATATACCAAGGCACTTCCCGCAATTTTGGGGGTTGGCCAACATCAACTAATGAAACAAAACAAAAAGGGGACCTCTACTCTCTACATTCCTCCAGCCTAACAAGGGACTCAACCGAGTTCAGCTGGTACTGCTAGGGTGCCACAGCCCACCCTCCCACATTATCCACCACAGATGAAGCTTCATAATGCTGAATCCCCTACTGCTGCTACCTCCGCGGTCATCTAAGGCATCGGAGGCAGCAGCAGGGCCTACCGGAACTGCGTCACAATCGGTCGCCATTCATTCCTATTTCTAGCACGCTCTCTTGCCTCTCTCACATCTATCCTCCTATCACCCAGAGCTTTCTTCACTCCATCCATCCACCCAAACCTTGGCCTTCCTCTTGTACTTCTCCCATCAACTCTTGCATCCATCACCTTCTTTAGCAGACAGCCATTTTCCATTCTCTCAACATTGCCAAACCACCTCAACACATTCATATCCACTCTAGCTGCTAACTCATTTCTTACACCCGTTCTCACTCTCACCACTTCGTTCCTAATCCTATCTACTCGAGATACACCAGCCATACTCCTTAGACACTTCATCTCAAACACATTCAATTTCTGTCTCTCCGTCACTTTCATTCCCCACAGCTCCGATCCATACATCACAGTTGGTACAATCACTTTCTCATATAGAACTCTTTTTACATTCATGCCCAACCCTCTATTTTTTACTACTCCCTTAACTGCCCCCAACACTTTGCAACCTTCATTCACTTTCTGACGTACATCTGCTTCCACTCCACCATTTGCTGCAACAACAGACCCCAAGTACTTAAACTGATCCACTTTCTCAAGTAACTCTCCATTCAACATGACATTCAACCTTACACCACCTTCCCTTCTCGTACATCTCATAACCTTACTCTTACCCACATTAACTCTCAACTTCCTTCTCTCACACACTTCCAAATTCTGTCACTAATCGGCCAAGCTTCTCTTCTGTGTCTGCAACCAGTACAGTATCATCCGCAAACAACAACTGATTTACCTCCCATTCATGGTCATTCTCGTCTACCAGTTTCAATCCTTGTCCAAGCACTCGAGCATTCACCTCTCTCACCACTCCATCAACATACAAGTTAAACAACCACGGTGACATCACACATCCCTGTCTCAGCCCCACTCTCACCGGAAACCAATCACTCACTTCATTTCCTATCCTAACACATGCTTTACTACCTTTGTAGAAACTTTTCACTGCTTGCAACAACCTTCCACCAACTCTATATAACCTCATCACATTCCACATTGCTTCCCTATCAACTCTATCATATGCTTTCTCCAGATCCATAAATGCAACATACACCTCCTTACCTTTTGCTAAATATTTCTCGCATATCTGCCTTACTGTAAAAATCTGATTCATACAACCCCTACCTCTTCTAAAACCACCCTGTATTTCTAAGATTGCATTCTCTGTTTTATCCTTGATCCTATTAATCATTACTCTACCATACACTTTTCCAACTATGCTTAACAAACTAATACCTCTTGAATTACAACACTCATGCACATCTCCCTTACCCTTATTTAGTGGTACAATACATGCACAAACCCAATCTACTGGTACCATTGACAACACAAAACACATATTAAACAATATCACCAACCATTCAAGTACAGTCACACCCCCTTCCTTCAACATCTCAGTTCTCACACCATCCATACCAGACGCTTTTCCTACTCTCGTTTCATCTAGTGCTCTCCTCACTTCATCTATTGTAATCTCTCGCTCATTCTCATCTCCCATCACTGGCACCTCAACACCTGCAACAGCAATTATATCTGCCTCCCTATTATCCTCAACATTCAGTAAACTTTCAAAATATTCCGCCCATCTTTTCCTTGCCTCCTCTCCTTTTAACAACCTCCCATTTCCATCTTTCACTGTCTCTTCAATTCTTGAGCCAGCCTTCCTTACTCTCTTCACTTCTTTCCAAAACTTCTTCTTATTCTCTTCATATGAATGACCCAATCCCTGACCCCACCTCAGGTCAGCTACCCTCTTTGCCTCACGTACCTTGCGCTTTACTTCCACATTTTTCTCTATATTTTTCATACTTCTCTACACTATTACTCTGCAGCCATTCTTCAAAAGCCCTCTTTTTCTCTTCCACTTTTACCTTCACTCCTTCATTCCACCATCACTGCCCTTCCTCATGCTGCCTCCAACAACCTTCTTGCCACACACATCACTTGCAATCCCAACAAAATTTTCTTTTACTAACTTCCACTCCTCTAAATTGCCAGTTTCTCTTACTTTCACTTCGTCATATGTCATTTTCAACCTTTCCTCATATTTAATTTTTACCCCCGGTTTTATTAGCTCTTCAACCCTCACTAGCTCCCTTTTACATTCACCTACTCTATTCCCCCACTCTTTTGCTACAACTAATTTTCCTTCCACCAAAAAATGATCAGACATACCGTTAGCCATACCCCTAAACACGTGCACGTCTTTCAATCTTCCAATCTTCCAAACATTCTTTTAGTTATCAACACATAATCCATTAATGCCCTTTCTACTACTCTTCCATTAGCCACTCTTACCCATGTATACTTATTTTTATCTTTCTTTTTGTAAAAGCTATTACTTATCACCATCTCTTGCTCAACACACATATCCACCAGGCTCTCACCACTCATTTTCACCTGGTACGCCATACTTCCCAATGACACCTTCTACCTCTCCAGCGCCCACTCTAGCATTTAAATCACCCATGACAACTACATAATTCCTTCTACCCAGTCCTTCTACACACCTAGTTAATTCATGCCAGAACTCATTCCGCTCTTCTTCACTTTTCTCACTACCTGGCCCATACGCACTGACAAACGCCCAACATTCCCTACCCAACCTAACCCTTACCCACATTAACCTAGATGATATCTCCTTCCATTCCACTACTTTACCTGTCATCCATTTACTCAGCAATAAAGCCACACCCTCTCTCGCTCTTCTACTTTCAATCCCAGACATTTCACCAAACATCACTTCACCCTTTCCTTTTATCTTCGTCTCACACAAGGCCAATACATCCATCCTTCTATTCCTAAACATACTTCCAATTTCACATCTTTTACTCTACCGTACTACATCCAGGCACATTCAAACACCCCAAAACTAGAGTGCGGGAAGCAGTCACTCTCCCCCCAGCTCCATCTCTTTGTTGCTGTCTCACAGGATGTAGATACAGGAGAGGGGGTTCCCAGCCCCCTCGTCCCGTCCCTTTTAATCGCCTCTTACGACACGCAGGGATAACGTTGGCGCTATTCTAATTTTTATATGCCTCCGCGGCCACAAGGGGCTAATGCTCAAGTAGCAGAAGGAAAACCAACGAATAATGTACTATTATTGCTCAATCCATGCACAGTTCAATGAAATATTAATGATCTTAAAATTTGATTTTATCCAAGGGAAAGTCAAAGACTATTTAATAATTGAAACCACCTTTCAATATGGTTACATCATACTGTACTGACGGTATTTCTTCTTCAATCGGAAATAACACTAGTATCTAGCTTGATTCCTTCTGCTGATATATTAGGAAGTGCAGTCCATATGTATTATAAAGTAACTTATGATGTTATCATTTTAATATTTCAGAATGTCAGTGTTAGGAATAATCTCTTGAAGGGAGGATTATTATGGATGTTTCAAGAGCTTAAAATCGTTACTGTGTTATGAGCAGTAATAATATTGGTTTTTATTATTATAATGGGAATGAAAGTGATGGAGAGACAGAAATTGAATGTGTTTGAGATGAAGTGTCTAAGGAGTATGGCTGGTGTATCTCTAGTAGATAGGGTTAGGAACGAAGTGGTGAGAGTGAGAACGGGTGTAAGAAATGAGTTAGCAGCTATAGTGGATATGAATGTGTTGAGGTGGTTTGGCCATGTTGAGAGAATGGAAAATAGCTGTTTGCTAAAGAAGGTGATGAATGTAAGAGTTGATGGGAGAAGTAAAAGAGGAAGGCCAAGGTTTGGGTGGATGGATGGAGTGAAGGAAGCTCTGGGTGATAGGAGGATAGATGTGAGGGAGGCAAGAGAGCGTGCTAGAAATAGGAATGAATGGCGAGCAATTGTGACGCAGTTCCGGTAGGCCCTGCTGCTTCCTCCGATGCCTTAGATGACCGCGGAGGTAGCAGCAGTAGGGGATCCAGCATTATGAAGCTTCATCTGTGGTGGATAATGTGGGAGGGTGGGCTGTGGCACCCTAGCAGTACCAGCTGAACTCGGTTGAGTCCCTTGTTAGGCTGGGAGGAACGTAGAGAGTAGAGGTCCCCTTTTTTGTTTTGTTTCATTTGTTGATGTTGGTTACCCCCCAAAATTGGGGGAAGTGCCTTGGTAAATGTATGTATGTACAGTATGTATGTTCTTATAATGTAAACGCTCAGTAATATAAACGTTAGTAACGTAACGAAATTGTGAGAAATCCAGTGAAGCTAATGTTCAGCATGCAAAGGTAATACACACCATGTAATCTAATGTGTTCTGTTCTATTATGACATAGAAATTGAATACGGGAGAAATCATGCTACTGTACGTGTTAAATTTGGGAGATTTTCTAAAAGGGATGTGATGTCATTTGAAATAAGTCTCACTTCTGAAATTATATTTTGTCTTGGTTAATAGGGATTTCTTTTAGATACAGTACTGTTTTTATCAGGTGAATAAGAATAAATTTAGCTACTTCCTGTAATATTTTGAAAACGTAACATTCTATTACAAAGATCCTATACAAGAGGCATTTTGAACAAGGTACAGATCATGTGACAGTATAAAAACTTGAACCAAAGGGTATTATATAAAGGGAAGGATGTTGCAAAATGACACAATCTGGATGGACAATAAACAAAGAAGGCAACCTTGCCCTTGGTCACTCTACTGAATACTCATCTACGAAAGATAAGTTCCCTTGGTTCCTGAATGTGAAACTCGCTATTACCTTTGCTCTTGATTAGCTCAAATCTTGGTGAATACTAGAAGTTTTTAAGTCTAGTACCATTTTAAAAGTGTTAGTATATAGATCAATGTTTTTTTCATATTGTCTATTCCAGTAAGAGTTAGGTCTAGTACAATTTTTAGCCGGAATTATCATTAATTGCTATTATTTGAATGACCGGTATAATCAATGTTTTTGTTACTCGGGCTATCACGAAGCCTATCCTTTAATGTGATCTGCTGTTAATGTCATGTTAAGTGTTAATCTGTTGATTGAAACCAATTGCTCTGGTCTGAAAGCAACACCTAAGTGTCTTTTGTGTTTAATGAATTTAATACTATTATTGAGATTTACTGCATTTAGTACATATTGCTGTTACTTTGGAAGTGAAGTAATCTGTTGATCAAAACCGATTTTATAATATAATATAGTGCTCTTGTGTGAAAGCGGTGTCTTTTGCGTATTAATGAGATTTCTCCGGATTTATTAAAGGCAAGTATAGATCAAGATGTAAAGATTGAGACTAAGTTACTTAAAGTATTATACGTAAAGTAAAACCTGGTTGATACGAAATTATTGCAACTTAGATTGTATAAAATATGTATAAAGTAAAACTTGCTTGGTACTGACATGTGCCTGTAGGAAGTCTGCTTCAAGAAGTGTGAAGGTCGTGTCCGCAGTGGTGAATTTCTAACTGTATGGTTTCCCAGTGAATGTTAATAGCATAGTTTTAGTTCATATATCTTTAGTTCATATATCTTTAGTTCAGCACCGTTTGCGGTAGATAAATGGAGGGTGGGCTAGATTTACTCGTTTGTATGGGGTGGAAGGAACAAATGATTTGCATGTTCCTATATCCTATATCAACGAGTAATTCCATGTCGGTGATGTAGAAAAATGTAAATATCTTCTTCCATTTCCTGAAAGAAAGACAGCCTGTTATCCTACCACATGTTTTGTGACAGCATGCACTCGTGTTTGTACTTTTAGCCTCTCCCAAATTTCCAGTGGAAGAAATAAAGGTCCTCTAGTTTGTCACACTGTATTCTCTGGTGTAGCGGCTGCTTAATGAAACACTTGTTCCTTTACAGGCGTACGGGAGCATTTAGGAAATCTGGCTCAACATCTGTTTCTTCATCACTTAGAGAGAGGTTAAGGGTGTATGGGGGTCACTATCACTGGTGGTTGAGTGGATTAGGCCAATGTCTTGGCCAGGTGAACATCATCTACCATTTGTAGGAAATCCTTGTTGGATGTGATAGGAATTGCCACAACTTTTTTGTACAGTAACTTCATCAGCAGGTCTTAGCTGGAGTTGCTTATAGATATGTGGGGGCCGTTTATTTGTTAATGCCTTTCCTACATTGTCCAGAAATCTTTTAACTCTAATGGGTGGGGGCTTATTGAAGGATGACTTTAATTGGGCCCAAAGAACCTTGCATGGACCCGTAGAGTCTTGTTCTGCTAATCATTCTGCTTGTTTTTGAAGATGTCATTGGATAGCTATTTGAGTTTCAGCTCTTTGTGATGACAATGTAATCTTCTTTGACTTTAGTATAGTTTCCACCCTAAAGAACCAAGCTGCTGGGTTGTGTGTTGTGAAAGGAGGCAGGCGGATGGAAGCTGCTACTGTGATTTTGTCGGGAGAGTTGGCAGTGTTAGGCATCTTAAATCACCCTAGGGTCACCAATATGCTCGTGATGGTTTGAACTGAAATGCTGGCTGGGATCAGCTAGTTCATTTACACACAAATCTTACATCAAGCCACTCCATGCGAGCCAAAAATTAGCAGGAATTATTTTCTAAAACGGTAAACAAATTGCAATCCAGTGTGTTATGCTTCAAACATCTTTTAATCACAGGAAAAAATAAAAACATTTGAAACCATAGAATAAAAAACTTACAATATTCTTTATTCGATATTAATTTCTGTTTTAAAGATAAAATACTAGTGTTTCAGGAATAAACAAAAATATCTTTGATCTTGCCTTGTTTGTGTTTTAATTCTGTTTTCATGTCTTCCATAGGAGGTTGTGTTTTGGGGATTAGATTATTGCTGTAGAATCCTAGGTAACAGTTTTTACATAAGTTTTTAGAAAATTAAGAAATTTATGTTTTCGGTCAGAAAATTCATATTTTATGAGATTCTGATAATTTCTTTGTTTTTAAGATTTTAATGGTTTAAAGAATAGATTTAATAATAGAATTTGAATTTCTATTTATTAAAAATTTTCATTTCTTATTTTCTTTATTACATAGGCATCATATTTTATGTTATATTCCATTCCGTATTTATTCAGGTCATCTCTGTAGGCATCATATTTTATATTGTATTCCATTCTGTATTTATTCAGGCCATCTCTGTAATAGGAGGATAGATGTGAGAGAGGCAAGAGAGCATGCTAGAAATAGGAATGAATGGCGAGCAATTGTGACGCTGTTCTGGTAGGCCCTGTTGCTTCCTCCGGTGCCTTGGATGACCGAGGAGGTAGCAGCATAGGGGATTCAGCATTATGAAGCTTCATCTGTGGTGGATAACGGGGGAGGGTGGGCTGTGGCACCCCTAACAGTACCAGCCAAACTCGGTTGAGTCCCTTGTCAAGCTGGGAGGAACGTAGAGAGGAGAGGTCCCCTTATCTGTTTCATTTGTTGGATGCCGGCTACCCCCCAAAATTGGGGGAAGAGCCTTGGTATATATATGTATGATCTCTGTAATAGTAGAGTTTGATTCAAACGGTTGGATAGGTTTCCCCATTTTAGTGATAATAGTGATAATAAACTATGAAGCTATATGGATGACCTTTAAAAAACATTTGGTCAAATAAATTAAATTAAAATGGACCTTAATGAGGAAGATGAAAAGGCAGAAGCATGTATCTCTTATTGCAAATAATATGAAGCTTTTAAAACAAGCTGTAATTTTCCAAAAATGAAAGTAAAGGAATCTCTGGTGAGCGAAGCATTTCAATACAGCGCAAACAAACCTATTTCTGGGCTCGAACCTGTGCCGCCCAGTGAATAAGCTCCATTTAGCACTTATTCTTAGGTAATTTACTGCTAAATATACCAGAGAAAAAATGTAAAGGAGTGCTAGGTTAACTAGCTCGCTCACCTATTGGTGTCGGTATAAAATTGGGCGTATATTCCAGAGGTCCCGCACTATTTAGATTAATCCACGACAGAGAACCCCAATAGAGGAGAGCCGTTCAACCTCACTCGGTACTACTACAATGCATCCGCTCAGAACCCAACTCCTTTTAGCACGACGAGTAAAGTAACCCGCATTTTTCTGGTGCTCTCGTATTTTGGTTATTTTCTAGTGAATTATGGCTTCTTCGTCGGTTTCCCAGGAGACACCGTCTAAGTTAAGTACCAAGCTGGGTTTTACTGTGTTTTGAGCAACCTAGATCGTTTAATATTTATATTATAGGAGTTTATTCTCTTCGTTCATACCGATCTTGCTTGATTTCACTACAGTTGGTACTCCTGTTTTTGAGAGCTTTTAATTTTCACTTGCGGTGTTACTATGTGTATTATTTTTATTATCAAATATTATTTGTTATTGTGAATATTCATTATTTAGCGTTTAGAATCCTCATGGTTCAATTTTTGGGCCGATATCATTTACGTATCGCTATGGCTGCCGACCTTCGTGCTAAGGCGGCAATGTTATTTTTAGCCATCAGGTGTGTCTTTTGTGATTTAATAATTTATGTTTTATGCCTTGCCCAAAATTTTCTATGTGTTTATTCATATATTTAACGCTATTATTATTATTATAATGAATATTTGTGCCATTACTCCGTTTGATCTGTCTGGTTGGGGATCGTCAGTTGGTAGCCCTGCTGCCTCGTATCACGTGATCCTCCCCCACGCTCCCCCTCTAGCTAGGTGGGAGGCTAGGCTTCTCCCCCCTCCACTAAGGGACCGTTGCCTTCCCTCCTTTTAGAGGGGGTAGTTAAGTGTTTATGGACCTTGTCCTTCGGGTGGCCCGGCGGTTTCGTCTCTGTCTAGTCTGGTTGGCCACCGGTCAACAGAGTTGGATCCCGGTGCACCCTATTTTATATTCACTTTTCATTCTGGCTTATGTTATACGAAACCCTCCGGGTTCGATTGGCAGTTCTTAGTTACAGTTCCGCCCCCCTATTATTTTATAACATTTCCTATGATGATTATATATGACAGATCACTACCCCGGAGTCCCTAAAGGAATTGGTATTGAATATACCTTTATTTCCCGGCCCGGGGTCTACCCCGCCCCGGGAAATCAGACACCATGTGTCTTAATTCCTTGTTATTGCATCCTTTTTTATGCTCCCGGCTTGACCGGAATGGATGGCTATACTTTAGTCTCAAGTTAGACTTATGTTTAGGCCCGGGACCTCTGGTCCCGCCCCTATGTAAGAATATTACAGTTAAGCTCTAACCTTGCGTTAGACCTATGTTAGGCCCGGGTCCTCCGGACCCGCCCCTATTTAAAAAAAAAAAAATAAATAATAAATAAATAAATAATAAATAATAAATAATAAAAATAATAAATAAATAAAAATAAATAAAAATAAATAATATTAATAAGTACAGTTAAGCTCTAATCTTGTGTTAGGCTTATGTTAGGCCCGGGTCCTCCGGACCCGCCCCTACTTAAAGAATAGTACAGTTAAGCTCTAATCTTGTGTTAGACCTATGTTAGGCCCGGGTCCTTCGGACCCGCCCCTACTTAAAAGAATAGTACAGTTAAGCTCTATTCTTGTGTTAGACCTATGTTAGGCCCGGGTCCTCCAGACCTGCCCCTACTTAAGAGAATTACAGTTTCTCATATACTATTCTTTTTATAGATGGTGCGTTGTCTGACGCCGGCCTGTGCAGCTGTTCTGCACCAGCCTTGTGGCCACTCCGTCTGCCGATCTCACGCCCCTTGTGGGGTTCAACTGGAAGACGTTGTGGTATGGCACCCGGATAACTGTGTGATTTGCTTCGACCTCATCACTACCCTTGGATCTGACTCGGTGAGTCCCGTTGGCTAATATTGCCTTCTTATTTTATTTACTATTAGTAAGATATCTATGGTCTTGAAGGACCATTGGGAGTCTCCCTTTTATAATTCCCACTATTATTTCAGGCATCCCCGGAGCAAAAGTCTGCGGCTCGGGCCACACTGAAGGTGTGGGTTGGTGGATTTGCCCGGAATGCGAAGTCTAAGCGGCCGTACGTCCTATCTGAGGACTACTGCACCATGGTTTACCCCAACGCCAAGTCTTCAGCTGCTGTGGCTAGGCATGTGGCAGCTCCCATCATTGCCCACATTGATGCCACTATAACGGGTCTCATCGACCCAGAGCAAGATCCATCGGACGCCCCCGGAGGTCTGGAGGACAATGTTGCCTCCATGAACCTGGACGTCGAACCAATGTTGCTAGACGAGCCGGATACAGGTAGGGTGGTAAGTGAGGCAGGTGTGTCCGGCGCTGAGATTCCTATCCTCAGCCCCACTCTTTCTTCTTCTTCTGATCGCTCTTCTTTTCTGGGATTTTCTGGGGACCGTGATTCGTCTCAACGTTCATACCCGGTTCCCCCTAAGGATAAGTCTACTTCAAGGACCTTACCCAAAGCTCGCAAGCCTCACAAGACTTCTCATGGCTCTAAACATAGTACGAACCCGTCTTCAAAGACCTCTGGTTCCTCCTCTAAGTCTCACGACCCGGGAGTTCCTTCCACTCCTCCCGCTGCTAGCCCGGGCCTTTCCGAATCAGCTATGCTTCGCATGCAGTCGAGGATGGACACGATGTTCTCTAACTTCGGTCAGAGAATTGGGGCTTTAGAGCAAGGAGCTCCGGAGAGAGTCCAAAGCTCTCTCATACCGGATGCCTCTAAGCTCCCGCCGTTTGCCAAGAACAACCCCTGGCGGATGGCTCTTCATTCCCCGTTCTCAGACGGAATGTTGACTCTGGAGGGCCTTGGCACTCGTCCTCTAGAGGACTTTGAATTCTTTCCTCCGGGTCTGGCATTTCCATTTCATGGTTATGCCAGACTTACCGAGGAAGCTTTAGTCCGATTAGACAAGGTCCCCAAAGAGACGGTCATCTTCCCGAAGGAGCAAGCCCAATCTATTTGGGCCAGATTTTTGAATGACATCGGCTGCACTAACACCATGCTGACGCCTTATAAAAGCTCCTTTACGATGTTCTTAATGGACAAGAACACCTTGACTCCATGCGTCAATAA
The DNA here is from genome assembly GCF_036898095.1 of Palaemon carinicauda. Taxonomy (NCBI): domain Eukaryota; kingdom Metazoa; phylum Arthropoda; class Malacostraca; order Decapoda; family Palaemonidae; genus Palaemon; species Palaemon carinicauda. Next base: position 49,664,236 of record NC_090764.1, on the reverse strand, counting down.
GGTGGCAGAGCTTGCTTTTCAATATGCTCTGGAGGAGAAGCCCTTGCCTCCCATCCGAGAGGTGGATCCAATCTCCCTCCTTCTTCCCTCAGGTATTGAGTGTTGGGACAATGTCCATACCACCTTTACCTCCGGCAAGCTTGCAGCAGACTGTGCCTCAGTCTTGTTTAGTGAGAAGCTTCCCCGTCTCCCGGAATCCCTCATTAAACTGGAATATGATTCCCGCCTACGTGTGGGCCGTACTTTAAGCCTGGCCACATCCACGGAGTCGATAGCCTTGACTTACGATACGGAGAGTATTTTTAAGTCTCTCAACAAGGCTACGTTACAGTCTCTTTATTACGACTTGTATGACTTCGCTACTGCTAAACGCAGATGTCGCAAGCATGTCCTAGCTGAGGCGACGATTAGGCATGAACCTAATAAACTCATCCGGTCCTCCTGTTGGGGTTCAAATCTCTTCCCCGAGGATCTCGTAGAGGAAGTCTTGGCGGAGGCCACTAGGGTTAATCAGAGCCTTAAAGCCCGTTGGGGTTTGACCCCTAAACGCAAGTATGACCCCGCAAATTATCAAGCCCGGGGTAGGAAGAAGCTTAGACCATATACCTCCACCCAGTTGAGGCAACAACAGAGTGCTTCATCCAACTTCCGGCTGCCTCTTCCTCCATCTTCTGTTGTCCCTGCACAGCCTTCCACTTCTCGGGCTCCTTCGGATGACTATGTCACCGTTCTGCTACCTAAGAGCCAGCTTTCTGGTGCCTCCGCCACTTCCCCTGCCTTTAACCAGTCCTACGAGGCTCATAGCTCTTCCCAGAGTTATGGTAGAGGTAGAGGCTACCACCGTGGCTCTAACCAGAACAAAGGCAGGGGAAGAGCCTTTCGCAGAGGAAAGAACTTCCGAGGCGGACGTGGAGGCAACTCCTCAAACCAATACTGAGGTGCAGCAGGTAGGGGGGAGGCTCTATGCCTTCCGCAACAAATGGAGGTTCAGTCCCTGGGCGTTCAGTATCATCTCCAAGGGACTAGGGTGGAGTTGGATTCAAGGACCTCCTCCTCCGAACAAATTTCGTCAACATTCCACTCCGGACCTGGTCGAATTTGTCCAGGATCTTTTACAAAAGAACGCCATACAAGAAACGAAACATCTGAAGTTTCAAGGTCGGCTGTTCAGTGTCCCGAAGAAGGATTCAGACAAGAGAAGAGTGATTCTAGATCTATCCCTTCTCAACTTGTCCATTCAATGCGACAAGTTTCGAATGCTTACCGTCTCGCAGGTGCGGACCTTACTTCCCCGTGGGGCCGTCACCACCTCTATCGATCTTACAGACGCCTACTATCACGTCCCGATAGCGAGACACTTCCGTCCGTACCTAGGCTTTCGCTTAGGGGACAAAAGTTACTCCTTCAAGGTGATGCCTTTCGGGCTCAACATTGCCCCAAGGATCTTCACAAAGCTAGCAGAAGTCGCTGTTCAGGAACTCAGGAATCAAGGGATTCAAGTGGTAGCCTATCTGGACGACTGGCTCATTTGGTCAGACACCTCCCAAAATTGCCTAAAAGCCACTCACAATGTCATCCATTATCTTCAATCTCTAGGCTTCCAGATCAACTTCAAGAAGTCCCGTCTTCTTCCAAAATCGAAGTTCCAATGGCTCGGCCTGCAATGGGATCTTATATCTCATACTCTGTGTCTTCCCAGACCCAAGAGGTTAGAGATTGCAAGGAACACCAAACGCTTTCTCAAAGACAAAGTAAGTTCCAGACGACTCCAAGAGAAGATTCTGGGGTCCCTTCAGTTTGCCTCAGTGACGGATCTTCTTCTGAAGGCAAAATTGAAAGATATCAATCGTGTCTGGCGTTCGAGGGCGAACCGGAAGCTCCGGGACAGGAAAGTCCGCCTTCCTCCCATTCTACGGGAAAGACTTCTTCCTTGGACAAGAGCAAACAGTCTGTCAAAGTCAGTTCCCCTTCGATTTCCGCCTCCGGAATTAATCATTCACACAGACGCATCCTTATCAGGTTGGGGCGGCTATTCTCAGCTCAAGAAAGTGCAAGGTCTTTGGACTCCCTTGTTCCGCCATTTTCACATCAATGTGCTAGAGGCCATGGCAGTTCTTCTAACCCTGAAGCGTCTCGCTCTTCCCAAGAAACAACACCTTCGTCTGGTCCTCGACAGCGAAGTGGTGGTCCGCTGCCTCAACAGAGGCGGGTCAAAGTCAGGACCTCTGAACCATGTTCTAGTAGCCATATTCTCCCTAGCAGCCTCGAACCGTTGGCATCTTTCAGCTGTCCACCTGGCGGGAGTCCGGAATGTAGTGGCAGACGCCCTGTCCCGGACCTCCCCTCTAGAATCAGAATGGTCACTCGATCTAAAGTCATTTCGGTGGATTCTCTCTCAGGTTCCCGGTCTCCAAGTGGACCTCTTCGCCACGGAATCCAACCACAAATTGAGAGTATATGTGGCTCCCAATCTAGACCCTCAGGCTTACGCCACAGACGCCATGTCACAGAATTGGGACAACTGGGAAAAGATTTATCTCTTTCCCCCGGTGAATCTTTTGCTGAAAGTTCTAGACAAACTGAGATCCTTCAAGGGACAAGTAGCCCTGGTCGCACCCAACTGGCCCAAGAGCAACTGGTATCCTCTCCTGCGGGAGTTAAGATTATACCCTCACCTGATACCCAATCCGGTTCTGTCTCAGATAGTACAAACACGCGTTGTGTACGCTTTCTCAAACATTCAGAGCGCCCTAACTTTATGGACTTTATGAAGTTTGCGGCTATGCATGGTGCCAATTTTGATCCTCAAAACACCTTGTTCCTAGAATCGGATAAACGGGATTCCACCATCCGTCAGTATGACTCTGCAGTTAAAAAGTTGGCAAAATTTTTAATAGACTCAGACGTGAACTGTATGAACTTGAACCTTACAGTCACTTTCTTTAGATCTTTATTAGAATCAGGTCTGGCAGCCAATACTATCACCACTATTAAATCGGCTCTGAAAAAGATCTTCCTAGTGGGTTTTAACATAGACTTAACCGACTCTTTGTTAGCTTCAATTCCGAAAGCTTGTGCCAGACTGAAACCGGTTACTCGTCCTACCCCTGTGACCTGGTTCCTTAATGACGTACTCAAATTGGCTTCTGATACCATTAACAGTTCTTGTGATTACATGCCCCTTCTCAGGAAAACACTTTTCCTAGTGAGCTTGGCTTCCGGGGCAAGAATTTCTGAATTGGCAGCCTTGTCGAGAGACCCGGGTCATATTGACTTTCTGCCTTCAGGAGAGGTCCTTCTTTCTCCTAACAAATTCTTTTTGGCTAAGAATGAAGACCCTCAAAACAGATGGACCTCCTGGAAAATTGTTCCCCTCATGCAAGATCCGTCGCTGTGCCCTGTCACTACTCTTAGGTCTTATCTATCCCGGACCTCCTCTAACTCCTCGGGGCCTCTATTCGTTAGAGAACAAGGCGGTACCATTTTTATTAAAGGGATCAGGCAACAAATTTTGTATTTTATTAAACAAGCTAACCCTGACTCTTTTCCTCTTGCACATGATATCAGGGCGGTTGCCACCTCGGTGAACTTCTTTCACCACATGAATTTTACAGACCTTTCCAGGTATACAGGGTGGAAATCACCGTCAGTGTTCAAGAAACACTACCTTAAACATTTGGAAGCCCTAAAATTTTCTACAGTAGCCGCAGGGAGCGTAGTTACTCACGAGTAACTCACAGGTTAATGCCTTGACTCTTTATCTCTCCCTCTTACCTGCCTCATTTATACCCTATTGTATTCGTTTGTCTCGCACCTGAATACTGTTATTATATTTGTAAATTTTATGCTCCTGAGTATCTGTATATACTATCACTCACGGCATTATTATACCTACCTTATTGGATTTATGTTCATATTTAAGATACCCTTATAATTGTTTTTTGGTACTCATCTCTGATTAAAGCATCCTGTATTTCTCTTACGCTTATGTCTTTTCCTTTATTTTGCAAGTTTGGTGACATTTTTCTCTTGTATAGATTCACTGGGCGGCACAGGTTCGAGCCCAGAAAAGGGATTTTGACGTAGGAAAAATCTATTTCTGGGCGAGGGACCTGTGCCGCCCAGTGAACCCTCCCAGCTCCTCTCCCTTGGAGTCCCCAAACTTTGGGTGCTAAGGAGTTGGGTTCTGAGCGGATGCATTGTAGTAGTACCGAGTGAGGTTGAACGGCTCTCCTCTATTGGGGTTCTCTGTCGTGGATTAATCTAAATAGTGCGGGACCTCTGGAATATACGCCCAATTTTATACCGACACCAATAGGTGAGCGAGCTAGTTAACCTAGCACTCCTTTACATTTTTTCTCTGGTATATTTAGCAGTAAATTACCTAAGAATAAGTGCTAAATGGAGCTTATTCACTGGGCGGCACAGGTCCCTCGCCCAGAAATAGATTTTTCCTACGTCAAAATCCCTTATTTATACCATCCTACTGATTTGTTGGAAAGAGACATCATAGAACATATATATCATCTGAAAGAACACCAAGGCCACCAATGTGGATTGCATTAATGTAAAAGGATGAGTACAATTATTTCAAATTAAGGAACTCTGCAAAAGAAAGTAGGCTCATTAAAATATGGCAGCGTTTGCAGATTTGGAAAGAAATGAGCCCTGGTTCATGTCAAATCTAAAACATGAGCATACGTGCTAAGCCACACAAAGCTAGATGAAAATATAATGGTGGATATAAAACCTCATTAGAATATTAAGTATGGAAGAGGGATGATCTTCAACTGGGCCCTGCAATACTTAAGTGGAGAAGACATCTCGGATGTTTTTTTGAGTAAAGAAATATGGAAGGTTCATTAGGTTCCCAAGAATATAATGATCGTTCTCACCTTTGAAGATCATAAGTACTATCTCCTATCTTTATTGAAAATGAAAGAATACCAGTATGCCCATATAAACAGAAACCTTTGTAGCACTAAAGTTACTTTAAATTTTGAAAGCCGTCTTGCAATGCAAAAGCTTTCCAGGAGTTGTTTCAATCGATAGCATGGAACTTGCGCTTCTGTTCTTGCAAAGTGGACCAGCTGCACCCATGATCACAAGCCAAATGATGAGAAATATCCGCATTACCAAATATAAGAAACAGCAGTTCAGAAGTCATGTACAGAGCATATCAGTGTGAGATATGCCAGGCTTCTAAACAAGTCAAAATATTATGACAAAGAGATTAAAATCTAAAAATGCAGAACATTGAGAGAAGTGTAACTACCTAGACAGAGTAATGGAAAGGTTTTAATTTCTAAATCGCCTTTTGAGGCACATATTCTTTTGGATTTGGTATGGTTATATCTCATAAATAGGCACTGACCCCTTCCTCTGAATCTTACAGACCTTGAATTTGCAATCCAAGTTATAGTTCCATCTTTTTATCAAAAAAGAGGGAGACCCTCTTTGTCTCATCCAATGTTAAATGTTAAAATACCTATTGCAAATAGGAATTGTCTTATATCAAAACAAAGATTATGACTTCAAGAAATTTTAATATATCTACTGTAAAATCAATAGGCTACCAAGAAATTTTTTAAACCAAGCTTAGCAAGACCTAGTTTTAATAAGTCATTATCAGAGAAGGAAATCTATGAACAGCAGATATCCATTATATATAGATGTCTTATCAACTCAAAGATCAATCTTCTAGCATCACTGATAGAATATGAAGATATTGGTGTCTTAATACAGGTGAACCTACTCATTCCATATTCAGCCATGTACTGTGTATTGTGTATTGATCTTTCATAGTAACCCTTAACTGTCTAGCTGACTTTCACTGGTGAACATTGGATGACTGGTGTACAAGTGATTATGCACCAATAGTAATTATAACCAACAATGGACCACATGGATACCTATCACCTTGGTGGTAC